>NW_026853760.1:0-475174 GCF_026571515.1 Ruditapes philippinarum | reverse complement strand
TTAGAAAAAAAATAGAATAACTATTCAGAATATGATTTTTTGAGACTTTATTAATTATATTGCTTGATCCAAGTTTAAGGACATTTTCAATCAATACATGTTTTATCATTTATAACTTTAAATGAAAGTCTCATCCCTTTAATAATAATGACATAACTGTATCTCTTTAAATGCAGAAAAATTATAAGTCTCAACATATCAATATACTACTGTCTTTAGAAGATATACATGTATGCACATAACATTAATAATTCCCAGTTTATATTAAATAAATATGAAATCCTAACATTAACATGCTTTTGATGACCTTACAACTGGTGAATTATATACAACAAAAATAGTATTATAAGTAATACCTTAGATAGACAGAAAAGGACAAATAATTTAGTAAACATGAGTTACTTCCCCTTAAAATAAAGAAAACCTGAAACCCAAAAGAACACCCTAAACAGCAAAATTATGAAATGCTGCAGGTTCAGTTTTATCAAGCCATGCAAATTAATGGTAAAGTATTCATAAAAAAATAGATGGCCATGTGTCAGCAGTAATTGCAGAAAATCGGATAGCTTTCAACATCCGGATACTGGTACACTTTGTAAAAACAACCATTCTGCGCAACAGATAAATGTAATAAGGATAATATCAATAGGATAATCGTTTACAACAGTTCCATTACCTATACCTATCCTTATACTCAATTGCAGGTGAACTTTCTTCTTGTAGGAAAATTTTGAAAATGTATAAATGAATGAATGAACTGATACGGCCTCAATCTAGACCACAACGATATTCGAAATCCGGGTTTTAGTATTGTCATTAAAACTAAGGGACAAGCTGTTAAACTTAACCTGCAATTTCGGGAAAATAATATCACAATGCACATGCTTTTTACATAAAGTTATTAAATACAAATATAACAACACATTTGTTTACTTGATTTTTACGAATCAAAATAAAACTAATTAACACAACATGAAATTAACTGCTAATAATAACAGCTCCTTCCATAGGCAAAAATAAAAAGCGTTCCATAATAGACGACGCCGCTCACCGGCGTCGCCAATGACTAGCAATTATTGTTTCCCTTGGTACAAGTCCAGCAATCAGCAATATAACACAAGTTCATACATTTTCATGTTGAATATCATTATTTTCCCCCAACCAGCCACATGTCTAGACCTTAAAAACCATCGTAATGATTTTATATGTTTCCATGCTTTATGTATTTGTCCCTAAGGCCAACTTCCAACATTCTTAACAGAAAAAGTTAGGAGATTTCGACAGTTTTTATTCACATGAATATAATATTTTGTATCATTTAAAACTACCAAGTAAATGCATAATTATAGATATCCAATGATAAATTTAAGTGCAGAATTCTTTATCTACATTTAGTTACAATACTGCAATAACAATTTATGTTTCTTATCAGTCAAATAAGAAGAAATTGTGAAATTTCAATAACAAATCTTTAACATAACAAATATTCTTTTTTAATATTTTTGTACATTATGTAATGTTAAAATTCTGGAAGACGAAGTTCATTTCCTGACTGTAAGTTTATTGTCGGATATCTGCATACTTGCATACTGATTTATTTCTGGTGGAGAAAATGGAATGAAAATTCTTTTATGCATAAAACAATGTCAGGCATATGGTTTCGTTCAATATAGGATTTTAAATTAATTTCATTCAAATTCAAACATGTTTTACTAATGAATCTTGTACAATTTTTTTGGCATATTTTCTAGGATTTTGAGTAAACCAAATGCAGCAGCTGATAATGGAACTTTCTTATCTATAAAGAAATCATCAAAACATACATGTGAGTGCATGTGGTATTTCCTTTCATTGAATCAATTTCAATAATGATAACAGTAGAATCTGGGAGAGAGAAAGACAGTAAAACAACCACATTCAGCTGGTGTTATTAGAATGTCAATATAACTTCAGGACAGAGTTAACTAGAAATTACATTCTGTTTTGATGATCAAAACTTACAACAACAGATACAATCTGTAATCTTGTTGATAACTATAGAGTGCAAGACCCATTGCTCCTTTTGTTTTACATAATCCAATTAAAACACCAGGTTACAATGTACATGTCATGTCTTATCTTCTTTAATTAGGTGATTTTTCTTGGATTTTGGTCTTTACTGACTACTCAGGCAACTTTGGTGTAAATCAAGATGTATTCAAAGCCAGCTTTGATAAAGATTGGTTTCATGCTAAAATCCACAGTATTACCAGCAGGGAGAAGTTCTGACACTGTCAGATGATGAGGGTACCCCCTTAGTTTTTGTACTAGGATAAGAAATATCATTTATTTTTTTCCTTTAGAAAAATTTCTTTATATATAAATGTATAAATATCATATGGATAAATAGATAGATCAAATCAACGTGACAAGCACCATTGCTCATGATTCCTGATGAAAACATAAAACTTGCAAATCAAAACTTATTTAAAGAGAAACATTTTAAACATTCAAAAGCATTGAATGACCAGCTAAACTACAAACAAAATCATACAAGTACTATAAAAAATGGGGAAAAAAACACTAGATAAAAGATTAAGGACTGACAAGGAGAAAATATTAATTTTGTTACCTCATCAAAGAGAAATGGAAGAGGATAATATTCATTATGGTCACAGAAGAATGTAATAAGAATGTAATGGAAATATTCATTTTGTTAAAAGCCCTTCTTTATTCTATAAAGATTATAACTTATAGAGCATCTAAAGAACCCACAAAGAATGGGTCATTACATTATGCTTGCAAAATCTTTCTGTTTCAAAGCACCAAAGTCATTTTGATTCTTGCCAAACCTACTGGTATCTAATCAGATATTTCTTTAATGTCTCCATGATTATTTAAAGCATAATGTTAAGAATCTCTCTGATCAAAAAATAAACAATCAAGGTAACCTGTACAAAATGATAGTGACTAAAAATCTAAGAGGATATCTAGAAAATTGATCATTTAAGTTGATAAAGTGGATTCAAAAAATGAATCATTAATAATAATAACATCATGACTTTTATGTTCAACACAACTTCTAAGTGGCCAGAATTGCACTTAGAAACCACCATAATTCAATTACAAGAAGTGTATAAGATTGTTAAAGATCTTGATAAAGATAATGATAAATCACTATAAAAAAGAAAAGAAGAACATTAACACATTTTAATATTACAATGTAACAGACCCCATTACTGATCACTTTCCTGAACAAAAATACTTTTTAAAAATATTTAGGAAAAGGTTCAGACATCCAGGAAAAAAAACCCTTCTATCATCATATTGTGCTTGTGCTACTGACAAAATATAAAACATGCCAAAATGTTCGTCAAATCTTTCCAAATTTACATCAATGACTCACATTGTTTCCATTTTAAATGCCAGCTTAGAAATGTTAACATAAAAAAGTTTAATATACTTACCACAGAAACAATGAATTATAAACTTTCCAAACTTTTTTGCCACAGAAAACTTTCTGTATATCAAAATATCAAAGGGATCAGCAATTGTTTAATCTCTAAGGCACTTGAAATAATCACTGCTCCCTGGTGTCTGTGATATTTAAAATCACCATGAAGAATTGTTAAAAGAACAACAACAAAATATTCTTTTTTTTTTCCACACAAACTTCTTAATATACTGATGTTTTTATAGTGATATAACTATCATGTAATAAGATCCAAAAAATCAAACAAAAAGAGTTATGAAAGCAGACGGCACAGTAAAACAGTAGAAAGTCTGTTGTATGCTAAAAACAAATGTTTACGAGCTTTACAAAGAGTTCCATTGGCACTCAGGCACTGTTTTGTGAATCAACACAACATATACTGTGAGTTTTCAGAGTGGAGAGTAGGAAATGTCTATTTTTAGTAACAACTTTTACATACAAAGTCCCTTAGACTTGCTCCAGTCATAAAAATTTCCCTAGTAAATTTTCTAAACCATTTTCTTTTAAAATATTTCTTGTTTTTTTTTGTAGGAATATTAAACCACATGTTTTGGCAAGTCATATATCTTTTCTACAGATGGAGGCATACAGTAAGTTTAAGCATTTTCCATGATTTATTTAGTTTCCATCAAAGATTTGGGTTAAATAAATTCTAAATAAACAGATACAAAGAATATACAAAATATATATTTATCTTCACAGGACTTAATTCTATGTTGTTATTGAAGTATAAATTTATCTACTCTGAAATTTTGCTCATTTGAAAACAGAAAGGCAATAAATATAAATAATTTCTCCTAAATATGCATTGATATGAAAGAGAATTTAACTGTAAAACAATAAATTCTGAACCCTTGAAGGGCTCCACTAAGGTTTAGCCCTTTAAAGTGTTTTGACATAACATGCAGGACTGAAATACTTTTTGACATATATTTTACCTTTTGATAACATTTCAGATAATTTACTCTCACTCTTTTCTTTCCAGAATAATAATTTCTATTGTAAGTGTGAAATGGACAAAAACTGATAAGCTGTTTGACTTAAATCAGAATCACACAAAATTTATTTTAGTTTTCATTCAGAGTGTTTTTTGTGTTTTAGGTGACCCAGTTAATCTATGAAAGAATTTTAAAATTCCTGCATTAACGCTTTTGGACCTCAGTGAAAGTGTAACAAGCATAAAAACTTAACCATTAAACAAGTATAAAATAATATTACCAATTAACATTCAGTGTAAAATCATAAACAATTGTAAAAACATAACCAAAAAATAAGCGTATAATAATAACCAAGAAACAAGTGTAAAATAATAACCAAAAATAAGCGTAAAATAATAACCAATAAACAAGTGTAAAATCATAACTTACAACTAAACAAAAGTAAAATCATAAACAATAAACAAGACTTTTAATATCAATAAATCAAAAACCAATGGACAGGAAAATCATAACCAAGTAAACTAAACTAAGCAATAGATAGGAGTAAATCATAACAAGGAATTAATTGATATATCAATATAATAGTATAAAATCAGAATAGTGTCACAGGGTGAGAAAAATGTGCAGCCTGACCGGGACTCGAACCCGGGACCCTCGGAATACCGTACCGCGGCTCTACCGACTGAGCTATCCGGCCGCTTACACATCTTCTCCCCTAAATAGTGAACAGTTCTGAAGCGTGACAATAGTACAAAGTTTTAAACATCTAACAAGCATTACCATAACCATGTCAAACTTTAAGTCACACCTGCACAGTGAAGGTCATAATTATGTTGACTTCCCAGCTTTACTAGTGGAGGAAGTCATCAAGTGCCCTTTGGCCATTATTTTGGGCTCAAGCAGGCAGGAGCAAAACAACCAACATTCCAAAGAATTCAATGTCTCCGACAGGATTTGAACAAACAGTGGTGAAGGTCAAGTCATTTGAAGTTAGCTACCGTAACCACTGAGGTCCCATCACCATCCAAGTTAATTTATCCTTACATATATATTTGACATATTTGTATTGCATTTATGTAACAGTAATTTCCATAAAAATTAGATAAGTAAGTAAATAAATAAGCAGAATCCAACTTGACTTTAAACCATGAGGCTGGAGGGATGGAAGGCAGTGCTTTACTTTGAGGTAGGAATTATTGAACAGAGGGAGGGTTTCACTTCTAATCAAAATCTAGAACTATATATCTCCAAACATGCTACAACTTTCATCACGATGGTTCACCGCTTGTCAAATCCTAAAAAAGCATCATAATGTCTATCTGACAACAGAACTGAAGAAAGCAATGGATTTGGAAAACTCTGAGACTGATGAATAATGGTTTTTAATAGACAATGAAAGCCAATTGGCCTGCTGTCAAGTTGGTATGCTGGTGTAACAAGAAAATGTGCTTCCAATTTTTTGATTCCCAGATGCAGCTTTATGCTTATTATGCAGCAAAAACTCCATGTTTATAAGATCATTAGTTGTCTGTCAATTAAATTAACAAGAAAGAAGTAAAAACAAATAATAGGTGTTTGTAAACGATATAGACTTTTACTTTTTTCAATTATCTACTTGATTCAGCGACTTCCTCTTTTCTCTGAACAAATATTTTATTTGGAATAGGTATTATTTTTATTACATTACTGTTTGGTTTCTGAAGACTGATATTCTTTAAATTTTGTACTTTTGTAACACTATGAACTTCTTATACCTATTTAATACTCAGAAATAAGTTTTGAAATGTGATCCAAGTTTAAACTATAGTAGGCAGCAGAGGGAATGAAGGTCCATATTATTTATATCATCTGCAGAAGGAATAATATTCTATGTTACTACCCCTAACTTTTTCCATAATGATAATTTACGATACGTCACTGGGAGTTATTCAATTATACTGTGAATGCAAGTGTACCATGTGACTAAGAAATTTGTACTGTAACAGGGTACCAGTATTTTTAACAGTAAAAAATCTGGTCATTTGGTCTATGTTTCTTAAGAAAATAAAATAAAATGGCCGCCTTTTTTTCTCGACTCAGTCTCAGTTTGACATTAAGTTGACAATTTGAGATCATCACGGGTAATGCCTCGGATAACAGTATTTTCCTTGGGATGATATTTTTACTGTTGTGTTATTTATATAATGCTATAAACAGTCAATACTTACTTTATTGGTTTTGTCTAGCTTTGAATCTGGGACATAATCTTTTTTAAGTTTAAGTTATTTTAAAAAATCAAGTGGCCAACAATATATGATTTGGCTGGGCTCTAAACAAGTAAAATTGCAAATAGATAACTGAGCATGGCCATTGCTGAGACAAGCTTAAAAGTCTTCATTTTCTTCTACAACTATATCTCTTGTTTTCTGCAAGTCATACTATGGTAAAAAGTTAATTTTAAGCACTTCAGTACCTTATGAGATATAATTCTGCAGCACTTGCATAATCAGGTAAAAACAAACAATACTTGCCATTACTTATTGCATAAATATATAGTAAACTAATTACTACAGCATTTTATTAAGCCATCACTAATCCCAATTCTAAAATGGTCCACATTCTTCCACAGTGCATTGTCCTAGGAAATATGTCACAGAGAGACTGTTTAGGTAGCCATCCTCAAGCAATGCACTATTCAATCAACATCTTTAACCCCTTAAGAGGTACCTTAGGGGATGCAGCCCAGGTCACACTCCATCCAGAACGACAAGGCACCGAAATCAGAATCAGATGAGGACACAAGGGCTGCGACAGGTGGGGACGGACATGTAATAAGTGAAATGATTAGAACTAAAAGGGGCCGATATGGGCCGGTATGATACCAGTGCCATTCAGTTGAGGCAATGCAGGTTGGATTGGTCATTGAAATGTGTCTGCCTCTCAACTGAGACATCTTGGGTTAGACATAGTTAGTTCACAGAAGCAGATTTTGGATTAGTCCAAAATAAATTCTAAGGTTAAATAACAATGAAGCTAAAGTAAATATATTTCGTTTAAGAAAGTATATTAGTTATTATCTTGCTATATGTTCAATCTTTAAATGCACCCTGTTATTTACTTAAATTTATGAAAATATGAAGAAATTACAAGTCATAATTCATCCTGCAGTGTGACTGGCAGAATTTGAGTGTTTGTACTATTTCTGTCATTACATTAAAGTTATTGCTTCTCTTAGTCTAAAGGTAAAATAATAAGTTTGCCCCTTTCCAAAAGCTGGTTTAATGAACAGTAGATAATTGAATATTTTCATGCAAATGTCAATATTAGCTTTAATCAAAAATAGCATTTCATACTTTTAGGAAAATTTATGACACCTGTATTGATTAAATCTGTACTTTTATTACAAGCATAGGAAAATCTATTCATTTAGACACAGGAGTGAATATCAAACTTAAAAAGTTATGAATAGAAAATATTGAATTTATTAAATATTTCATTGAGTCAAGTCCTGTCAGATCATTAAATGTTGTGCATTTTTTTCCTCAATTGATTTCATACAAAGGGTTTGGGTATTAACACAAGCCAGGGGATCAAATTGTCGTTTAAAAGCTTAAATGCCTGTGAAACGACATTCATTTTCAAAAAGGGAGATGCCCATAAAGTAGACATCGATATGAAGTTTGCATTATTATTTATGACAGTCAATTTTCATTGATCTCTTTTTAAGTATTCACTAATTTTACAGAGAGCCTTGATCTGTAAGGTGGAATTCACTTACTAGTAAAAAAAAATATTTAGAAGTCCTTGAATGATAATAAGGTATGATATCACTGATAATGACCTTAAAATTAAACATAAAACTGAAGAGACTTTTTAGGAGGTAGATGTATATTTCAATCAAAAGTATTTATTTATGGCTATACTAGACTGGCCTTTTCAGCTACAGTCTCACTAACATCCCGACAGAGCCCTGGTAGACGTCCGGGGTGATCCCGGAACGACCGGGGTACGACCGGGAACAACCGGAGTACATCCGTAACTCTACCGGCAACGTCCGGGATGATCCAGGAACATCTGGCATTCGACCCCGGATGGAATAAAATATTTAATATCACCGGGGTGGTCTGGGATGATCCGGGAAGGTATAGCTTTGCCTGCTTCATCCTTAGCTCTGCCTGGAACAAACAGGGTTCCACCGGGGAAGCACCGTAGCTCTGCCGGTACAAACCTGGGATGATCCGGGGCATGATATAGCTGGTAGAGCTATGAAAGAGCCCTGGTGAATGTTGGCAGAGCCCTGGTGAAGGCCCACAGAGCCCGAGGAATGCCTGCAGTGCCCCGGAGGATGCCAGGAGAGCCCCGGA
This sequence comes from Ruditapes philippinarum, assembly GCF_026571515.1. Lineage (NCBI taxonomy): Eukaryota > Metazoa > Mollusca > Bivalvia > Venerida > Veneridae > Ruditapes > Ruditapes philippinarum. Next base: position 466,421 of record NW_026853760.1, on the reverse strand, counting down.
AGATGACAATGGAGATACGGGTTGATCCCGATAGAGCCCCGGCAAAGCCTGGTTCATTTCAAAAGAATCATGAAAATTTGCGATGATATCACTTGTTTGTATTAAAACCCTTCCCATTTTCAGAAAATCATCATGAATTACTGTTCTGGAACAATAGATATAAAATTAAATAAAAATTATGTATCAATGTAATCATTTTCGCGCGGTTTAAATCCACCGGAGTTCTACTGGGACTCTGTCTGGATCGTCCTGGGCTCTGCCGGGGCTCTGCCTGGATCGACTGGGGCTCTGCCTTAGTCAACCGGGTATCTTCCAGCGTCATCTGGGAACGACCGGGGAAGCACCGGCATAAACCGTAGCTTCACCTGGGCTCTGCCTGGATTTTCCGGAGCACATCCTTGGTGGTTAGTTGGGAATTACTGTAGTGCAGCCAGGGTAAGTGTGACTGCAACAATAATTTCACCCCCGATCGTCCCGGATCATCCCGGTAACTTATCGGGGTGGTCCTTGGCTCTGCCGGGAGTAAGTGAGACCGCAGCTTTACTTCTGTAGGGTTGTTGACCTCACTTATTTCATATGGAAAAGCTTGCAGATAGTTGGTGGTTGTACTGGGGGTGCCTTATTTAGTCTTATGATACAGTAACATCAAAGGTCTTTCTTCATCAGTCTAGCTGTATAGTCAAATAATATTATTTTTTAAACCTGCCAAATATCCAGGATGGACTTATCCAAAATTTCAGTTTGAATCAATGACCTCAACTAGAACACATTTATATGCAGACTGATCTTGCTCTATACTTGGGTAGCAGATCACTTTTGGTTTTCAGCATTATAAAGATTAGTAGTGAATATGACTTGTGTCAAAAATAAAAAACTTGAATCATTATTAATGAATATGATATCATATCTAGTATAATTATATTTCTTTCCTAAAATCCATGCAGTGTCATCACTTTTATCGATGAATCTTGGTTGGTTTATAGAAGAACTTATACAGCAATCAAAATATTTTTTTTCGTGCCTTATATTTCATTGCTATACCATCTTAATACTAAAATAATGACCATGACAATTTTTTTTATATATCTATCAGAAAGTATGTGATATAAAACAGGAATGGATGATTAAAGATATACATCTCTCTCTTTGATCTCCTATCATTTATACTATCAAATTATTTAGCAATCAATCTTTCAGTGTGTTTTAGAAATACCAGATGGCTTACTTCTCCCCCCCCCCCACACACACACCTCCCCCAGAACCTCTCCCAAATTCCTCTATCCATTCTCAAAGCAGTAAAGTTTTGATTATTTAGGTGTTTCTTCATACAGGGAGCAATTCTTTCAGGGGGAGCAAATGGTCCGAGGCTAAAAGGACATTTTGCTTATGCTTCAATAATTTGGTTACGAATAAACTAAACTCATAAATTTTCTGGTTTATGATTACTAAATTGGTATTGCTTCTTATCACATTACTATTTCTTAGCTCAATTAAGTTGTCATCTTATGACAGTGCTTTCAATCACAACCAATTTTAAATTTCCGGGGTATATATGTACATTGTATGCTGTTTCCATGATGTGATACGATTATAAATACATCATGAACGTGACACAACAATAATGCTTCCATTTTTCAATGAAAAAAAAAAAAATCTCACATAAACTTTAAGCCTTTGGAAAATAATGTAAGGTACTTTGTCAATTCAGAAAATTTACAGCTTTTTGTGTATCATATCATCTTTGTGCTGTAGTATAAATAAAACAAACAAAGATAAATCATGTAGGCGGCATAAATTGCAGAGAGAAATAAACATAGATTAATATAACATATCTGTAATTGCATGGTCCTCCTTACATTCACACGCACCTTACCACATTATAATGTTAGTTCTTGACTTTTTATACCCTCAAAACGAAGTTCGGGGTTGGGGGGGGGGGGTGTATAGGAGTCAACCGGTGGTTGCTCGGTCCAACGGTCCGTTGTATTTTCCTTGTCCCGAGCATAACTTGAATACTAATCAGTCTAATGGTTGGAATTTAATACAACTTCATACAATGGTCAAGCACATTGCAAGGAAGTACAGTGCACAAGAACCATAACTCTATCTTGACTAATAACAAAGTTATTGCCCTTTGTTACTTTTCCTTGTCCGGAGCATAACTTAAAAACTAATGGTTGGAATTCATAACAGATTCATACAATGGTCAAGCACAATATGGGGAAGTGCAGTGCACAAGAACCATAACTCTATCTAAAGTAATTACAGGGTTATTGCCCTTTGTTACTTTTCCATTGCTTTCTTTTGTCAGGAGCATAACTTGAAGACTAATGGTTTGCAATACAATTTCATACAATGGTCAAACACATTTAGAGGAAATGCAGTGCACAAGAACCATAACTCTTTCTTGACTAATTACAGAGTTATTGCCCTTTGTTACTTTTTGTTGTCCAGTGCATAACTTGAAAATTAATGGTTGGTATTCAATGAAACTTCATACAATGGTCAAGTGAAGTGAGATGAAGTGCAGTGCACAAGAGCTATAACTATATTTGGACTTATTACATAGTTATTGCCCTTTGTTACTTTTTTGTCCAGTGCATACTTTGAAAACTAGTATTTAATGAAGAGCACTATCACATTCTATCATAAAATACCTTTAGTAAAATAACAAATATGACAGCTCAAAAAATGACAACATAAATGATGAAAACATATGGTCAATTTATGATACAAGTAAAAAATCTTCCATATATGACCTCATGTTACCTTTAATGACATGGTTTATTAATTATCCAATCAAAATATCACCTGACATATTTGAGTTGAGAGACCTTACTGTCTAAGTATCTCATTCCTGCATTAATCACAGGACAAGTAATTAATGCTCTAACATTACAGTGTTACTTTACACACTATATTTTTGGAGAATTTCGATTTATTTTAGAAGGGTTACAATTTATTTTGGAGGATTTCTGAGCATTGTTGAATTACAAAGGCACCCACCCCCTACATCAATTAATGACATGGGTAAGCTTAAGTATACCCATCTAATTTTCATGTATGTTCAAAAAGAGCCAGCCTCCTTAGCCACATAGTGCAGACTTATTTCTTACCTGATAAGGGTTTGAACTTTGAATGTTAGTCTTTTATTAGGTGAAGCCATCAAGATGGGTAATGGATGGGTTTTAAGACACACCACACATTTAAAGTCATATTGAGAATTTTCAGGTTTACTGGTGGAAAAAAGTGTAAGAAGGTGTCTATGTACATTATTTCAGGCACAAGTTGGCGCCTGAGAAGAACTACCAATGTTTCATAAGCTGGCCGGATAGCTTTCTCACATGAAGGAATACGAAGTCCCTAGAAAAATTTGAACCCACAGCAGTGTAATTCGAAGTATTTTTGGATATTATAAGTAGTTTCACCAAGATGCCCTTATTATTTATTAAAATATCTGCACTGAGCATTGAGAATCTATGAAGCCCCTTCATGCGTTATTTCATGAAAGGTTCCTGCAGTTTAAAGAATTTATTGAAGTGTACTGCTGGCAATTGTACATGTAAAATGCCCTCTAACTTCATACAATGTCCAGCACACCTACAAAACTATTCTTCTCTTACAAGAAGCTGGGTCCAACTAATGTGCAAGTTTAATTTAAAGCTAAATCATTATAACGTTATGCAACCTTGCAAAAATAAAAGCAACATAACAACAAATGAATAATATTTATTACATACAAGGTCATAAAAAGAAATTAACTACATAGAAATCTTTTCTCTTACCTTTGGTAATAAAGAAATATCACACACAGATACAAAAATACACAGATATAATAATATGCAATTAATATGTTTATAGTATAAAAGACATAATGGAAACAATGACAAAAATGTTTTGAATGTATCAGATATTCAAACTGGAGTCTTCTTTTAATTTTAAAGGTATTTTCTGTCTGGTAAAATTAGGTAAAATGGATTTGTGCTTTGATTTAAGACAGTAGTATTAACTGACAAGAAAATTTGATACGTTTTACTACCAAATTCCTATAAGGCCATGAATGCACATAGCTAAGATCTTTAAAAAATGTGATTTAAATCCCTCAATTAAAAATGTATGGTGTGCAGTAAGGGACAAGTCAAAACTTTTTTGTTGTTAAAGCTAATTAGTAATTAAATTCTCATAAGACAGGACTTGCATTAAATTTAGGATACTCTTTCGTATCTATATAATAAAAGACATTGGTTACACATTTAATTTCTATCCATCTTAAATATTTGTCTCATCAGCATCTCCAAAAACTACTGACTCAGCACTCCTTCAGTATATGTGCACCCTTTCAGTATACATGACAAAATTTCATATGCTCCAACAATACTTTCACTAAAAGCTTTGTAAAAAAACAACAAAGTAACAAGTTCATTGTTCTCCTCTATATCAAACATTCAACGTTTATCATCTAATAAAGTAGTTCCTATTACGGATTATCAAACTATAAATTCAAAAATGTTAGAAATGTCAGAAAAATTATCACTCATAATAGGTTGATGCTGAGATTACTTGTTACTAATATTCTATATCCATACCATGTTCCTTGCCAATTTAATCAGTTATATTCATGATGAAAATAGAATGTGAGAAGATAGCTACAGAAACAGAAAATGTATATGATAATAAAATGAAAATGGAATTGCAATTGCAGACAATGCTCTACATTAAAAGTTATTTTATTGTTAGTATTTAGGTATTAGCCTAATATTAGCAATGATCGAGTTACCACAAATGGGAATTAAATATCACTAATGACAATTTTATTCTGCAGCAGTCCTTTTAATGTGCACCAGTACTTCCTACCTGGACCAGTATGTTTGTACCAGTACTTACCACATGTACCGCCTCCGTGATCGAATGGTTTGAGTCGATGACTGCTAATCCAGTTACCTCTCTGGCGTGGGTTCGATCCCCGGGAGATGCTTTGGTAGTTTAGCACGGAGGAAGGTAGTCTAGTACTGGTGTAACTCTCCAGGAACGATGGTTAGGAAACTACCCGCCTATATGACTGAAATACTGTTGGGAAAAGGCATAAAATGAAACAAACAAATACCAAATGTGCCAGTACTTACAACCTGTACCAGTACTTACATTATTTGTACCAGTACTTACCACCTGTACAAGAACAGTCATCAGGTAAGAGTATGGCCAGTTCAAACATCAGTACAGTCTGACCATGATTTATACTGCCAGTAACTCAAATAAAAATTTTGAAACTAATAACCCATTAACTAATTACTAATGGATTATTGAAATTTAAAGCAGGGAGAGATCACTACACAAATTAAGGAAGGTAAGGCTTAATTAGCGTATGTACTAACTTGTTGTGGCCCCTCTCATACACCATACATTTTAACAGTAATCAGATACAGGGTGTAGTAGAGATAATAGTTTGGTGTATCTGTGTCAGTGTTTATCCAAGTCATTGAGCCCCGGGGTTAGAGGTGGTTACGCTCATACACATCAGTATCTTACAAACTTACTATTGTTTCAATAATACAATGCTAAATTACTATTGTAGTGTATAGCTGAAACAATACCTAGTATTAGATATCAGTATCTATTCATATTCTATATAGTGTTGCAATAATAGTATTCAAGGTTTTACAGACAATTTTCAATCTTCTCTATGTGAGTGTTAAATAGCTATTCTTATGCACTAGTCAATCATACCCTCAGCCCTCCACCTCAGGTTGTTAGGGTGGATGGGGGGGGGGGGACATCACAGGGGACAGAAGAGCAAATAAGCTGAGTTTTCTGTCCCTGTTTTACCAGTAAATGCATTGATTTGTATACCAACCTTGAAACATGACTTAAATGAAAGCAGGTAAAACATAACAACAAGTAAATTTTCATGTTTCAAATCATATTAAAAGCAAAGATTAGAATATATATCACAATATCCAGTGAATGTTGACAAACTGAACAGATACTGCAAGTTTAAACTCAAGGACAATTTGTAACCATAGTAAAATATAAGGAATCTGTGTAAAAGTTTGCATTCACAAGGTATATAATACTTTTGATAATGAGAAATATAACTCATGCGGAGATAGTAGGGCCTGTTACCAAACAAATCCTTTCAAAAATCAGGTGACCCCATTAATTTTGGGTGTCACATTCTTTCTATCCCCCCATTCTGATGATAAATGGGTAAGATAAAGTTCTCCATTATAGTTTTGTTTTACAGATGAACAATTATAGCAAAAGATTAGATTTCAACATAGTAAAGTAGGGTTGTTTTCATAATTTTTGTTTTGTGTAATTTTTTTTAACAACTTTGCAACTCTGAGCTTATTAGGCATGTCAATGCTGTACTTAAAATGCTGTAATTGTATAAATGCAACATTCTGTTCTTTTTTCTGTGTCATTTTTTTACAACTCTGCACTTATGAGGCACTTCTATAAATGTAACATTCTGTTACTTCAGAATGCATTTAATGTTAATTTATAAAAAAAAATATCAAACAGTTCTCAGTCCATTATAAGTGATTGTAATAATTATTATAATTTATCATTTACATCATATACAAAGAAAGAAATAGCAAATCATTAAAACATGCTGCACCAGTGATGTATTGGGACATAGTTGGACTGTAACCTACTTATTTTCTTAAATGTACTTGTCTGGCTTCCATTTTTGGAAAAATTCAAATGGCAATTTCAGGGATATCAAGATGAAAATATAAAGATACTCAACTTGGACTGGATAAGTGTTGATATAGGACTTAATGACATATTGTGTTAAGTATAGATGCAGAGTAACTCCATAACTTGTACCCCACCCCATCCCCTCCGCATGTCCAGGTAAACATCAGGTACTTTTGAATGCAGAGACATTCATTCAGTCAATGCCACATCCCATACATTTGGAGTTGGAAATATCACCCAGCTAAACTGACATGCCATTGCCATACAGAAGGGAAGGTAAACACTTGGATCATTACCCTAACCCCTGGCACTGCTTTGGATGTTTCACAATATAATATTTAAGATTTTCATACTTGCCACCATGTACTATCTTAGTACCACCTAGGTGTAATGTGAAAGCATTCCTTGTTTATAACTCTACATGAAAAATTCTCAAGTAGGATGATAAAACATATCTATTACAGAGGTCTCAATACCAGTTCAATATCAAACAGTTAAGCTTGTATTCTTTTAATGACTATTCAACATATTAAGTTAACAATAAAGGTAGGGTAATATTTGCTTAGATTATCACATCAAAGGAATGGTAATCTGTCATATACCTTTTTTCATACCAAAAAACTTGAAAACCAGTGAAAATTTGTTCTCATTTTGTGTAAATTTTATTGTAACCCTAGCTGATAAAGACAGAATTCTTTACAAAACTCTTCATTAAGTTCAGTTGGTTATCTTAACACGAGTGCCGCTGTAGATATGCAAATAGATGAAAATGAAAACAAAACATCCTCTTGTTAAAAAAATACTTGAATATAAAATAAACAGTGACGATAAGTTTCTACAGTTTTTTCTTATCTTTATTTTTCAGGGGCATATATGAGGAACGTGTCTGTGTGTGTGAGGGGGGGGGGGGGGACTACATGCTATGAATTTTGCTCTCCCTTGTTTATCTTTTCTCCATGAAACATGCAATATTTGATTCTATATAAATAAACAAGTTTTAAAAACAATTTTAAGAGTTACTAAAATTCAACCAAGAAATCATTAACTTGTGGCCATTGAAATTATGATGAATTTTTTAAACAAATTTTGTTTTTAAATAATTGTATCAGTTTCACTTCGGTTTTAGATAGACTAAGTTACAGAGTTAGGCCCCTTTGTTTTTGTTACACCTTTTGTAACATTAGATTGTGATTCTTTTTGTGAAATTAATCTTTTTGAACAAATAATGGGGCCAGAAAATTTGATTTTTTTTATCAAAAGAAGTTTCCAGTACCATCTGCATAAATGAATCTGCAGATGATGTATCATTAATTAAAACTTGACAATGACTATTCTATATAACCAATATAGATCCATTGCAGTACAGTTAATAACCAGACTAGCTCTGAACTGTTTGCTGCTTTATCTCTGATCATTTTAATACCAAAATCTCACAAACTAATGCATGTATAAAACATGTCAAAAATTCAAAGAAAGACAAGTCTGTTAATGTAATTCAATATGAAAAAAGATAAGGCAAGAATTTGTTACATTTCTTTGGATAACATGTGATATGACAATGGAACAGCTAGACAGTTACCATTTTTGTCACACTGACTCAAAGTAAGTTATAAGAACCTTGAAACTTGCTGGCATTATGTCTCATTCACCATTGCTAAAATTGAACTTGTGTGAATAATAGTAAATGAATATAAATAAAATTATGAATAAATATATTTATACAACATAATATAAGATTGTTTTGACCCACAATAAGATTATCCGGCACATACATATCTATAAAGTATTACAGCTGTCATCGTTTTTAAAAAAAAATCAAATTTACAAAAAATTGTTAAGTCTAATTTTGAATGAAAAAAAAGTAATCAAACAAAAGCTCAATTATCTATGAAAAAGCTTGTCAATTAACAAATCATTAACACCTTATTAATGTAACACGAGTAAATTTATCTTCCACAAAGATCTTGTGTTTACCGAACATTTTCATGCCCTTGATCAGAGCAGATCATATCTACATATTTATCTATAGCCACAATCTGTATTATGTAGAACTGTATAAATAATCTATTACACAGATACACTATACAATAAATAATCACCCTATCTCATAATGTTCATTGTTCAAGAAAAGTCTTAAAGGCATTGATGGCTGAAATATTTATATAATATATATTTTTTTCATAACAATTTGTTACTTTACATCTATTTAAGTAAGTTATTCTTTCTACTTAACATCTGTTGTTTAACATTTATCTTAAATGACTACTTGTCCATCTTTCAATCTGGACAAAAAACATTCATCATCATTAAGGTACATTTTCAAAAAATTATATACTGACTGGACATCATAGTGTCATGATGAGAGGATATTTGGTCTGAATTTAGTCACAAGTTAGTCACATTAGGTAGATAAGCAGGCTTAGATTTACTATGATACAGGTTTTGTATTTCAGTTTCCTGATTAATACTAAATTTGTACTTGACTGTGACTGTCTATTTTCATATTAAAATATATATAATATATATACATTGTTATTCAATTTTCCCAGAACAAATATACAATGCCAGCAATTAGTATTGTATACAGCTATTCAACTGATAACCTCCTGGAGCGACAAAGTTTATTTAAATGGGTTGGTTAACACAGTTCACTTCTTACAGCTATTGGTATAAATATCCCTTTAGATGATGGCAACAAAGTTGTCCAGTCAGTATACAGAATGATGGTCTTTCAGTTAAAACAGCACACAAATGGACATTAAATGGACTTCGCATGATCATACCAGTAATTTAAAGTCCCCTTCATTATTGACTTTCATATACATGTACTTCACTATTCAAACCTACATATTAACCATTTAAGATCCCTTTCTGCTTAGCTAAAATTTCTTCTATTTATATTCAAAAATGCAATTTTATACAAAACAATCTTAATCATTATTTGTGGTACATGCCGTTAAAGTACCACTGAAACTTCCAATCGGACGTTTGATTTCTTATTCCCATTAACTTAAGAATTTACAAATATTCCTACAGAATATACCAATATTACTACAGAATTTACCAATATTTCTATCATGCTGTGAACTACTATGTTATGAACAATTAAAAATTTTGTGGCAATTGTGCTCATTCCTGTTGCTTTGAAAATTCAAATCAAGGAAAAAATATATATGGCCTCAGTGCCCTTGACCTTGAATCACATCCATGCATACCAAGGTCCAACAAAGTTACTTACACAGCAGTATATGTTTGATATATAGTCAATAAATTAAGGTACTAATAGACACAATGTGATGGAAGGACTGGAAAAGTTGGGACAAACTAGCAACTATATGTTCCGTTAGGAATTTCAGGGAAGCATAAAATATCCAATCAAATCCTGGATAAAAAATTGAAACTAAATATATTCATCAAATTACAAAGAAGTAAAAACAAATCATTTAATTAGTTTGACAAAAGCCAGTGTATTCAGATGCCATTCCCCATTAGGTGTACTTTTTTTATATAACTATATTGTATTGAACCTATGTCAAAAGCTTAATATCCACCTCAACTTTGTGACCTTGACATATGTTGCATTCAATATTTCTCAATTTCCTTTATTTTCTCACTATTTAAATTTTAAGGAGTTTTGTAACATCATCTTAAAACATCATCATTATATCAATATCATTTCTGACTTACCCCAATTCTTAACGGAGATGTAAACACAAAGTTCTGTGGTGTCAAAGGAGAGGTCAAAGGTGTCACCTGTGACCCTAAACCAGGAGCATGGGTCAATGGCTCCGGCTTCACTTGAAGTGCCGTCGTAAGCAATCGTCCTCCAACAACTGCCATACTTTAATTTGCAATAAACCACTCAAAAAAAGGAATTAAACGATATATGAAATATATCAATGTATTTCTGTGATTTTGTATCAATCACACATGATTTATATGCAATAAGGTATTCCACTTTATTGCAAAATACTATATTATGTAAATTCCTTACAGAAAACAAACAACTTCACAACATTTACAATATGATACTACAAATTCTTCATTAGAACATTGTATTGTATTTAATTTTCCAATATCATCAAAATAACCTTCAGACAATATCATTTACGACACACACGCTACACAATATTTCATTAATACATTATTTAATTGCTAATGATTTTTAAATCATTATCGGCTATACTGTCAAATTAAATCTGAGACACACAAGGGTAACTATAATCCTACGGTATTTTGGACATTTAAGTTATGTTTTGCTCTAAATATGATCTTTTTGAATAGCCCTTTTAACTTAATACTGAAAGAGCCCACATGAGACTGCAAGGCGGATGAAGATAGACCCTTTACCTACTATGATAAAAAATAATTAATAATTAACAGAATATTTATCAAAGAATTAGTTTTTTTGTACATACACATATTTATTTAATTGTTTTCTCTTAATCATTTAAATGGTACCAAATCATATTGTTGGGAGCATCATTGATGATTGTTTTTCTGGAAACATGCATGTGGAAATGGCAAAACTTACCACTTAATGACCTTCCAAAACACTGTAGCAATATATTGCAAGTTAGCTTGTTTAACTTAAGTGCTAGAATTTCAGGACACAACTGGTGTATTTACTTTATGTTCAGTGCTGATTACAAATTACCTTCAAAGACTGTACTATTTCTAACAGTATATATATGAGTTTTCACCTGCTGAGTGGGTTCAGCTTTGAATCTTGATGTTCTGTCCATGCCAGATGGGGCCTTTCCATGATTACCCTCATTAAAGGAGAAACTTAAATCTTTACCATAACCCTTGTCCAACTCCTCTTTAAAAAGCCATTACTTACTGATCATAGCTGTTCCTTACTGTGCTGTACAGGATTTAGTTGCTCTTTCAGGATAATCTTAGATTATCTTTCATTTATTAAATATATTATATATTTTAACAGAGATTAAGACATGTGGTTTAACTTAATTGCCCCTGGATTAAACTGTCTGAAGTCTAACACACTTAAGCCAATTAAGGTCTTTGATAATTTTTTTCTCCCTGTAATGCAAGTACTTTAGATAAATCATTATACATCTTTATATAAACTATATAAACTGTAGTACTTTATTCTAAATGTTTTCAATAAATTTAAGTGTTATTACTAAAAAGTATGTAGCTATTGAATTTTGATTGTTTGTAAGAATTCTAAATTAGTTTCTGTTGAAGATTTCTGGGGAGAAAATGGCTAAATAATTGAATACTTAAGTATGAGTGAAACATGAATTTCCATCAAGTTAATAAGACTAAGGCTTAAAGAATATTCATGAAACATGTGGATATATAAATGATTGTATTTTACCTCAATGATTTATTTTGAATTCCAATACAATGGACTTAATAAAGGATTGTATTTGGTTGTTTTAACATTTTATAAGAGATATTTCTGTGTAGGAATAAAAACCATAAACTTATTTACTTGCAATGAAGCCTTGCCTTAATTATTTGCAGTGACAATCTGCCTAAATAACTTATTTGAAGTGAACCCCAGTCCTGATAACTTGCAGAAAATCCAGCCTTAAATGATTGCAGTGAAACTTTAATTACCTGAAAGTACAAATTTGCAATAAAACCTGGCCTTAATAACTTGCAATGAAACATTGCCTTAATTACTTGCAATGAAACCTGGATTTAATTACTTTCAATGAAACATGGCTTTAATTACTTTCAATGAAACCTGGCCTTAATTTAAATTACTTTTAATGAAACCTGGCCTTTATTACTTGCAATGAAACCTGGCCTAAATTACTTTCAATGAAACATGGCCTTAGTTACTTGCAATGTCACATGGCCTTAATTACTTGCAATGAAACATGACCTTAATAAATTGCAATGAAACATGGCATTAATAACTTGCAGTGAAACATGGCCTTTATAACTTACAGTGAAACATGACCTTAATTACCTGCAATGAAACATGATCTTTATTACTTGCAATGAAACATGAACTTAATTACCTGCATTGAAACATGACCTTCATAACTTGCAACAAAACACGACCTTAATTACTTGCAATAAAACATGACCTTAAAATTACCTGCAGTGAAACATGGCCTTAATTACTTGTATTGAAACATGGCCTTAATTACCTGTAATGAAACATGGCCTTAATTACCTGCAATGAAACATGGCCTTAATTACCTGCAGTGAAACATGGCCTTAATTACCTGCAGTGAAACATGGCCTTAATTACTTGCAATGAAACATGGCCTTAATAACTTGCAGTGAAACATGGCCTTAATTACCTGCAGTGAAACATGGCCTTAATTACCTGCAGTGAAACATAGCCTTAATTACTTTCAATGAAGCATGACTTAATTACCTGCATTGAAACATGGCCTTAATTACCTGCAGTGAAACATGGCCTTAATTACTTGCAATGAAACATGGCCTTAATTACCTGCATTGAAACATGGCCTTAATTACTTGCAGTGAAACATAGCCTTAATTACTTGCAATGAAACATGGCCTTAATTACCTGCATTGAAACATGGCCTTAATTACTTGCAGTGAAACATGGCCTTAATTACCTGCAGTAAAACATGACCTTAATAACATACAGTGAAACATGGCCTTATTTACTCGCAGTGAAACATGGCCTTAATTACTTGCAGTAAAACATTACCTTAATAACTTACAGTGAAACATGGCCTTAATTACCTGCAGTGAAACATGGCCTTAATTACCTGCAGTGAAACATAGCCTTAATTACTTTCAATGAAACATGACTGAATTACCTGAATTGAAACATGGCCTTGATTACCTGCAGTGAAACATGGCCTTAATTACTTGCAATGAAACATGACCTTAACTATACGCTTTATTACTTGCAGTAAAACCAGGATTATAACTTGCAGTAAAACGCAGACTTAATTTTTTGCAATGTTACTGTCTCTTTGAATGTTTTATCCCAGAACAGAACCACAACGCTTAAGATTCAGTTGAAAACAAAAACAGTAAATTTCACAATACCCAACATTTGTCTTTCCATTATAAAGCCTGTTGGAGTGTTACTTCAGAGTATACAGTAGATAAGTTTCCTTTACTTCAAAATCCTGATAGAATGAAGTGACAAAAACTAAATTAAAGGTTGTATATAATAGGAAATATTGCTACATTATTTTCAACAGCTTCAACAAAAAAAACAACAACAAATTTCTTACATAAAATGTAAACACAAGCATATTGATACAAAATTTGTATATGAATAGCAGGCATTTTACAAGGTGATAAAACTTGTGGCATATTGTATTGCTCTCTGCTAGAGGAAAATGTAATTATCTAAATGTTGTCAGAAGTTATCAGCTATATCTACCATATGGTGGCACCAAACACAAATATCATTTTTTTTCATTTTAAATACATGTATATAAAACATAAATATAAAGACTGGATTTTTACAACTTGTCATGTACATTTTACTCAATTTTAGGGTATTTTTGTGAAAATAGAAAAAAAATAAATCCCTAAAGAAAGCCCAACATATCAAAATTGAAAATGTTGCAGGCTTGGTTTGATTGAGTCTGTTCATTTTGTTGGTTTGTTTATCTTATGACATGAAATTGAAAGCTGCATACAAGGAGTTCATTTAAAGGCCAATTAAGCCGCTGAAATGCTATCAGTTTTTCTTTTCATAAGCTTTTCATTTTTTATGTCCTATTATATTTTCCGAACAGTTGCTTATTGGCCATAGAGCTGACACATCCTTTGCTTCTTTTGCATATTCAACATTTTAAAACAATTATTTGTGAATAATTTACAAAAACCTACTCATATCTAAGGTATAATGTGCCTTTAAATCTGTATGATATATATTTATTTATAAATGTAGTTGGCATCTGAAACCCACATGAAATCTTTCCCATTTACAAAGACTGTAAGTCATCTAACTTTTAGGAGCATTGTAAGTGCAAAAAGAGCTGTCCACATGATAGTGTTCTCGACTATTCTCAGAGCTTGAAGGTAAATTAAGATCCTGTATAATGTAGAAGAATTTTCTTAGTTCAAAAAGGGACATAATTATGTCAAAATCTATGATAGAGTTCTGGTTCTTGGACAATGTCCTCCCATTATGCTCCCAAATAAATGTGAGGGTGAGTGTCAGGGTGATTACTATAGCTCTATCTTTTTTTCAAATAGTCATGAAGCTTAAAAAAGGATTTAGGATTCGGGACCATTCCCATTAGTGAAATGTCTTAAAACTTATTAAATTATGTTTTTACACATTTTTAAATCTGCTAAAATATCACCTATTATCATACTTTTCTTTCCTTTTGACCAAAGAATGAAGTGGCAAGTGTTTGTGTGGTTCTGATTAGGTAAGATATGCATGTACAGTACAATTGGGCAAGCAAGAGTGCATTTACTTGGAGCAAGGGAGGGTGCACTAAATACATTGGACAAGAAGGGTGTGCATGCATGGGGCAAAGGACTCACTGCTTCACTTACATTGGGCAAGAAGGGGTGCTTGCATGGGGCAAAAGTCTTGATGCTCCACTTACATTTCACAAGAAGGGGTGATTGCATGAGGCAAAGGACTCAATGCTTCACTTACATTGGGCAAGAAGGGGTGCTTGCATGGGGCAAAGGACTCAATGCCTCACGTACATGGGCAAGAATGGGTGCTTGCATGGGGCAAAGGACTCAATGCTTCACTTACATTGGGCAAGAAGGTTGTGCTTGCATGGGGCAAAGGACTTGATGCTCCACTTACATTTATAAAGTGGGTGTGCTCACATGGTATTATACGGTATACATTATGCCTTCTCTTATAAGTAACAGAAAAAAAATAACGTAAAAAATCATCTTTATGATGATTTAATAACATATGGGACAAATTGCATAATCATCATATTTTTGTGATGTTCTATTCTTGTGAACATCGTTATGTCTGCTTTACAGACTTGGCTTTACTGTCCTTGACAAAATGCTTTTTTGCGTCAGTTTTATCACCATCCTATGATGGAGACCAGACTTTGTCATCCCTAGTGTCAGACTGATGTATCTGTATGTAGATAAAAAGCAGATAGAATAGTCTGACACCAAGCGTGAGAACATGTTATATCCCCAACATATGAAATATAGCCATAAAATTGCCATAATATCAGATGAAAAGAGGTGAGGGCGTGGGGATAATAATCAATGCTGTTATACAATTATTAGGGTGCTTGTTGCAGATTAACCTTTATGGTTTCTGTTTAACCCTGGTGGAATAGTATGATTTAATGTTGCCTTTGCTGATCTTTGCTCTAATAATTTATTCCTACTCAATATGTGTGAAATGTACTCAGGGATTATCCAGAAGTAATGTTATTGATGTCACAGTTGTCAATCTAGAACAAATTCCCAGGGGGCCCTTCGGGCCTATAAACTTTTCAAAAGGGCGTCATTTGAGAAAAAAAGGGGGCCCATACTTAAAAGAACATCAAAGTCAAATAAGGTATTGTATCTTTTAAGTTACTTGTTCAGTACCATAAATAGACCAAAAACAGTTGTAAAATTCCAAAACAATCCACTCAATAAAAAAATTACATTATTTGAACCTTTTTTGAGAGTTCTGTTAGCGTTGATACAGGCTCAATTTTAAGAACTGATTGGTAAAGAAACGATGACATAATGTTTAAAGAAACATATGAATATTATTTTAATGTTACCAGGGATATTTTGATAATAATGTTCAGTTTTTTAATCAGTGCCCGATATATAAAAGAAAATCATATTTTGCAATTAGGTTTGTTGATGCAGAATATAAACTGACAATAGTCCCTAAAAACATTTACCCTTCTCAATAAATATCCAAGTGAAAAACAAAGTGTCAACTGAACAGGTGCTAAGACAATGTATATTGACATACCGGTACCTTTGATCTTTTGTCAGGGCAGCAGTTCTTACGTCACGCTTAAGATGTCTGCACTGATTAATGATATGCACAATGTTTTAGCGCCGACCAGCCAAAGACCAATCAAAGTTTATTTACTCAATTGTCAAACACTCCCTAGCCAATCGTGTTTGATTAGCTCCATCTTTAAGACTTTTTTAATTGGATGAAGGCGTGTTCGTAATAATTTATGCACACTTCTCTATAATTAACTTGCACTGTTTTCACAAATATATAGTTTTTTTTTCTTCCGGAAAGTTATGACATATTTATTTGTTTTGACCGTGAAAAAACTATAACTACACGCACGTATTGGATTATCTGTGACGATTTGTTTTGTTTATAAAAACTGTTACTCAAAAGTAAGTAATAGTTACGGTACAAAGAACAATTCTACATAGTATTTACAGACCCCTGCCGAGAGAGCGTAGCGATCAAGGTTTTAAAAAGGTTACCGAGTGCGGTAACTATCTTACCAACATGCTTTTGTTTTTCTATACAAACTTCAGTTTTGAATTCAGTATTTATTAATATTATTCACAAGAAACTTTTTTATGTACTTAATCAGGTTTAAGAAAGCATTCTAATGTCATTTAGGGCATTTTCCATCGGGCCCACAGTTGAATTTGTTTTGTGCCGGCGGTTTTTTCAGGGGGTCAATGGCGCAATGGCGCGCTCTAGATTGAACACTGGATGTCACATGGGAAACATATATGTAATATATATACATATATAAGTTATTATATAGGTAACAAAATCTCTCTTGCAATAGTTCCTGAAAATATTCTAAAATTCAGTGTATGGGTATAAAAATATCGGCATGCGTTTATATCAATGTACCAGCAATGATCACTGACATCTATGTCCTTTGACATGACCGTAAAAGTCTCACTCCTTTTCAATAATAATTATGCAAAAAAGCAAATCAGAGTTAAGTCACTTGTGCCAATCATGTAAAAGATTATCACAGAGAACAAGTGTGTGAAGTTTCAAACCATTTCCTTTAGTAGTTATGGATATACCAGCTTACACGCAAAACTTCTAAGTCGAAAAAAGGGGCATAATTATGCAAAAAAGCAAATCAGAGTTATGGGACTTGTGCAAATAATGTTAGATAATCACAGAGAACAAGTGTGAGAAGTTTCAATCCATTCCCTTCAGTAGTTATGGAGATACTAACTTACACACACAAAATTAACAACAGGGACGCCGACGCAGACAAATGGGTGTCTGCATTAGCTCTATTATTCTGTGAATAGTTGAGCTAAAAATAAATGTTTGATTCCTGACAAGTAAGGACAAATAATAATCTTACAGATTTTGAAGAAAAGCCATGCAAGCTTGCCAAGGCTAAGAAGAAGTCATTCAGAGTGAAAGATATTCCAGTGAATATACCACAAATATCATTATAACCCATCATTGTTATCTAACACAATTATTATTATAAAAGTCAAAAATACAAACTAATTATTAAATGCTCATAATAATAAAAAAAGATAACATTTGATCTGATATCTGTAACCATGAAAAAAACCAACACTAATTAATTATTTAAAGATCTGTCATTCATTTCATTTCTTTAATTTGTTTCTCCATATTTTATTCGAGGTAATGAAAATAAACATTGATTAATACCACTCATATTTGTCCCTATGGCCTTCAGAAACCTTATTCTGAACTATGATATTGTTGTTTTTTCTGCTCCATAACTTTAGTGGTATATTAATTTCTTTCTTTTAAAATTCAAACTGTGCAGTCCTTCAAGATCATTGATTCCAGCACTTTTATGTGTTGAACATTGAGTAACACTCAAGCCGATGCTAAGGAGACTATTCAAATTTACTAGTGGAGTGAGACCTTAGGTGCCCCTTTGTGCATGAACTGGCACCAGTGAAGGAAGACCTCAGGTGCCCCTCTGTGCATGAACTGGCACCAGTGAAGGAAGACCTCATGTGCCCCTCTGTGCATGAACTGGCACTAGTGAAGGAAGACCTCATGTGCCCCTCTATCAAGGTTCCCACTATTATTTCGGAGTGAATTCCAGGTCTTTTCCAGGTTTTTTCCAGGATTTTTTTTTAAATTCCAGGTTTTTCAATTTGAGAATTCCAGGTTTTTTCCAGACTTCCCACCAGCCCGTAAAGGGTGAAAACATAATATGTCCTGTTTTTTCAAACGGGCATATAAAAATATTCTTCATTTTACTTGCACGAATGACAAATCTTAATTCAATGGCCTGTAAGAGTTTTGTCATTTTAATGAATTCAGTATATATTTACAATATTGGCATAAAACTATTAAACATGAGTCGGTCATAACAAAACTTTAATTGTAAATGAGAAACGAGGCAATTATATTAAATTTTCAGCAAAGTAATTACAGTGGAGCCTTGCTAATCCAAACCCTTCTAATCCGGAATCCTTTCTTATCCGAACGAAGTGTCCGGTCCCGATTTTATTCGTTCTATTTTCAATAGTAAATAAGAGCACCGCTAGGCGGAGCACTATATGCCCGAAAGTGTTTTTCTTTTAGTAAGGATGAAGCATTTGTAAGACAGGGGAATTCGCTGTTCATCCTATAAAATTTTACAGCTGTAGGTTGATTAATACTTACGTTATTAATAATGACCTTAACCTTTGACCTTGTGACCCCAAAATCAATAGGGGTCTTCTACCTTATATGGACAATCATCCTAAGAAGTTTGAATATTGTGGGCCAATTGGAACTTTTATTATGCTCTAGAAACTGTTTTCAGTATTAAGTTAAAATTGACTTTGACCTTTGACCTTGTGACCCCAAAATCAATCGGGGTCTTCTACCCAATATGGACAATCATCCTATGAAGTTTTAATATTGTGGGCCAAATGGAACTTGGTTTATACAGAATTTATTTTAGTTTGATTATGTAGGAAGCTATAAGCTTATAGACACACTTTCGAATCCGTTCCTGGAACCAACCAGTACTGAGCAATGTGTGTAAAGTTTCTTGCTCAATGAAACAACTACTTGCCCCTGACAGGGTTTGAACTCATGCGGCTAGCCATCATTAGATTACTAGTCTGACGCGTTTACCACTCGGCCATGCCGCCACAAATGGAACTTAAGTTATGCTCCGGAAACAGTTTTTGATTTTAAGGTAATTGTGACCTTGACCTTTGACCTAGTGACCCCAAAATCAATAGGGGTATTTTGCCCAATATGGACAATTATCCTATGAAGTTTGAATATTGTGGGCCAATGGAACTTAAGTTATGCTCTAGAAACTGTTTTCAGTTTTCAGGATATAGTGACCTTGACCTTTTGACCCCAAAATCAATAGGGGTCTTCTACCCAATATGGACAATCATCCTATGAAGTTTGAACACTGTGGGCCAAATGGAACTTAAGTTATGCTCCCGAAACTGTTTCCAGTATCAAGGTAAATGTGACCTTGACCTTTGACCTTGTGACCCCAAAATCAATAGGGGTCTTCTACCCAATATGGACAATCATCCTATGAAGTTTGAACATTGTGGGTCAATTGGAACTTAAGTTATGCTCCGGAAACTGTTTCAGTATCAAGGTAATAGTGACCTTGACCTTTGACCTTGTGACCCCAAAATTAATAGGGGTCTTCTACCCAATATGGACAATCATCTTATGAAGTTTAAACATTGTGGGTCGAATGGAAATTAAGTTATGCTCCGGAAACTGTTTTCAGTTTTATGGTCATAGTGACCTTGACCTTTGACCTTCTGACCCCAAAATCAATATGGGTCTTCTACCCAATATGGACAATTATCCTATGAAGTATGAACATTGTGGGTCAAATGGAACTTAAGTTATGCTCCGGAAACTGTTTTCAGTTTTAAGGTCATAGTGACCTTGACCTTTGACCTTTTGACCCCAAAATCAATAGGGGTCTTTTACCCAATATGGACAATCATCCTATGAAGTTTGAACATTGTGGGCCAAATGGAACTTAAGTTATGCTCCGGAAACCAAATTGCTAACGGACGGACGGACGGACAGACAGACAGACGCCAGGGGGTATAACATAATATGCCCTTTCGGGCATATAAAAAACCTTTCGGATCCGGAACCTGTCTACTCCGAATTTCGGACGATTTTTTCAATTTTTGTTCTTATTTTACTCTAAAATTTACCTCTCGGATCCGAACAGGTTTTGCCAAATGTCACACCTTAATTCAAAATAACAAATAATCGCACATCTTGCAGGTGTAAACATACACCAAACTGACAAGTGTTATTTCGCCTGATTATAATGGGTGAAACGTATGATCTGCGAAGGTGTGAAAGTTACGCTTAGCTTGCCTTGATATCTTTTATAATTGCTTAATTGATGGTTTTTCGTCAGCTTCTATAAATATTTTGATATAATGCAATAGAAATATCTTTTAATACTTTGTATTGGATTCAATGATATGTGATTAAGTAATGAAAATTAATGGAAACTGTCAGTGAATTCAGATAGTCGCCGAATGGGATAAGAGTAAACAACAATTGACAAATGCTGGTACAAATATCTAATCATGTCTCGGCCTCCTGTTTAACATTGTAGGTTAACTTACCCTTGAGGACATAATATTTTTAATTATTTATTTATTTTTATTTCTTTATTTTTTTTCACATGTATTAAAATGAACGATAAAAGACTGTAAAAATAAAATATCTAAATTGCAATTTCAAATGCATTCCCGTTTTCTTTCCTTAAACTATTTTGCAAATAACATGAAAAAAAACATGTAAAAAAGCCTTCTAATTCGGAAACCTTTCTAATCCGGAAACCTTTCTAATCCGAACTTTTCTTCTGGTCTGGACGAGTTCAGATTAGACAGGTTCCACTGTACATATGATTTAGCAGCACCACAAGAAAACCAACAAAGTGCTTGTGTGATTAGCATGGATCCAGACAAGCTTGGCTATCCATGCAGTCACATCAAGATCCATGAAGTAAAAATGCTTTCAGATGTTAAAAATGTTACACAAGCTTTAGGCAGACAGTATGGATTCTTATGAGACTGTGCAGATGTGAAGGACTCATCTGGATCCATGCTTCAAGTGCTCCGGAAACAGGGACGTGCTTATTATTCTCATTCGTTTTCATTGTTAATTTCTAGCGAGGTTTCAAAGCCATTACGGCGTTTGCCGTATAAAGAGCTGAATTTGATTTGAAAAATGTTCAAAATACCAAAATAGCTTGTTAAAACAATCCTCAGTGGAAGAAAACATCAATAATCCAAACCAGGAAATGGATGTTGCTTCGGCGGCAGCCATATTGTTCAATATTGATAACTTTCCTTAGAGTTACTGACTCAATCCCGGACTATTCAAGGACTTTTACCAGACGGAGCAAATTCCCGTCGTTTTCATGACCGGGAGTCGCAATTTTGAAAATCACTGACTTTTCCTGTTTTCCCGGTAGCGTGGGAACCCCGCTCTATGCATGAACTGGCACCATTGAAGGAAGACCTCATGTGCCCCTCTGTGCATGAACTGGCACCAGTAAAGGAAGACCTCATGTGCCCCTCTGTGCATGAACTGGCACCAGTGAAGGAAGACCTCATGTGCCCCTCTGTGCATGAACTGGCACCAGTGAAGGAAGACCTCAGGTGCCCCTCTATGCATGAACTGGCACCAGTGAAGGAAGACCTCAGGTGCCCCTCTGTGCATGAACTGGCACCAGTGAAGGAAAACCTCATGTGCCCCTCTGTGCATGAACTGGCACCAGTGAAGGAAGACCTCATGTGCCCCTCTGTGCATGAACTGGCACCATTGAAGGAAGACCTCATGTGCCCCTCTGTGCATGAACTGGCACCAGTGAAGGAAGACCTCATGTGCCCCTCTATGCATGAACTGGCACCAGTGAAGGAAGACCTCAGGTGCCCCTCTGTGCATGAACTGGCACCAGTGAAGGAAGACCTCAGGTGCCCCTCTGTGCATGAACTGGCACCATTGAAGGAAGACCTCATGTGCCCCTCTGTGCATGAACTGGCACCATTGAAGGAAGACCTCATGTGCCCTCTCTGTGCATGAACTGGCACCAGTGAAGGAAGACCTCATGTGCCCTTCTGTGCATGAACTGGCACCAGTGAAGGAAGACCTCAGGTGCCCCTCTATGCATGAACTGGCACCAGTGAAGGAAGACCTCAGGTGCCCCTCTATGCATGAACTGGCACCAGTGAAGGAAGACCTCATGTGCCCCTCTGTGCATGAACTGGCACCAGTGAAGGAAGACCTCAGGTGCCCCTCTATGCATGAACTGGCACCAGTGAAGGAAGACCTCATGTGCCCCTCTGTGCATGAACTGGCACCAGTGAAGGAAGACCTCAGGTGCCCCTCTATGCATGAACTGGCACCATTGAAGGAAGACCTCATGTGCCCCTCTGTGCATGAACTGGCACCAGTGAAGGAAGACCTCATGTGCCCCTCTGTGCATGAACTGGCACCAGTGAAGGAAGACCTCAGGTGCCCCTCTATGCATGAACTGGCACCAGTGAAGGAAGACCTCAGGTGCAAATATGTTCATATTGCAAACTAGTGTAAGAAATATGGTCCTTTGTATTATTTTCATCATTTTTCTTTAATACTCAAAATATCACATAAATTACTTATCTAATATGGAAGAGTAATAAGTATAATATATACTCTCTAGTTATAAACTCTCTAATTATGTACTAACTAATAAATGAACATGTCTTATTTGTTAACACTTTTTGACACATTCCATAAATCATTCACAAATTTCGTTGCGAAATTTTTTAAGAAAACCAAAAAAAAAATTAAGAAAAAAAACAAGATACAACAATCTGTTTGTAATACTTTTTAAATCACTTAAAAATAAGGTTTTTATATCAATTAGAGCACAATATTTATAATCACCTGCTTATAAACTTGTGGGGGTAAGAAAACCAGCATGGAGCTTTTCTATCAGATTTAAAACCTATTTTAAGGGTGAAATAAAATATTTAAAAGATTTAACGTATCATGATTCAAGCTTGCATGATTGGAATATTAATTAAGATATATAAAAAACTTTGGTGCTGTTTTATAATCACCGTTTATGAATATTTCTACAATACAAAATGATACTCCAGTGATGGAAATGATGTTGGTGCATAAAGTTTAAAAAGAAATTCCCATACAAGATGAATTATCAACATAAGTTGATTTTTGGCACAACGATTATTTTGCCTTTGAACTGAGGGCTTGCAGATCTGGGCTATGTTTTATAGAACATCCTCAGCATATTATCCTAAGTCCAATGACGTAAGACCGACTTTAGGACTAACTTAAGACATTATTTAAATTCATTGTCCTGACTAAAGTTAAGAAACATGAAGGTCCACAGTTTATCTACCAATATGTCGATGTCCATCAGCAATGCTTATTTGGAAAGTGCAGGAGTCATAACATGACAGTCATATGTTAGGATGTTAAGACCTTCTAGGACCTGATATCAGACTTAGGATTTTCTATGAAACAGACCCCTGCTGAGCCTCACTGTATGATATCCGAGTATCATGACACCACTTCTGGTTACAACAAGACCATTAGTTAGTTATATGCTGAAAGTTAATTAGCTTATTCTAAATCAACTTTTCTAATTTAAAATAAACCAATCTTAATATTATTATATCTTGCCTCTTATAATATACCTGGATAAACATGTTTATCAACTTCTAACGTTTATTACCACTTAAAATAACCTTCAAAGATTATTAATAATCTAAAGATTGAATATTCTACAGTTATCTTACAAATGCTAGGCACATTTAAAGAAAAGCCAAGATTTTGCTATCTATTCACAACTTAAGTAGTTGACTTTTACCAAGTGCCATAAAGTTTGAAATCTTAGTCAACAATGTTTAATCTAAGTACTCCACCCTTTTAATATATATAATAAAATATTTAACAAAATTACAGAGCCAAATGCAAAGGATTCTCAATATTTTAATGACATTTCAGGGGGCATTATTATTTTGTTAGTTTTGAGTATAACAATTCAGGGGTTGTTATTATAATTTTGTTTGAAAATTATGTAATATCATTAAGAAAGGATGAAGCAAAAGTTCCCCTTTCAATATAGAATGAGGGCACAAAATGTTATTTTCCTGCCCTTAAAGTTAAAGATGAGGGCAATTTTTCCCAAACTTAGTCACAATAATTTTTTTCCATATAAGTACAAGATGAGGGCATATTTGCCCACAATTTTGAATAAAATAGAGAAAATAAGAATCTATAAAGAAAGCCCAAAACGGCAAAATTGAAAATGTTGGAGGCTTGGTTTGATTGAGCCTGTTCATGGACGTTTCTGTCAAGTCAAAACTACCGTCCACGCCCCCTAAGCACCGGCTTAAGCAGAATTCAACATTTAAACCTGAAATGTTAAAATTTTGGATTTAGAAACATCCCAAGATGTGTTCATATGGTGGTTATCATGGAACCTTCAATGTGACACTTCCATGCCATTCCATCAAAATCAACGTAATCACAATAATTTTTTGTCCTTCAAGTAAAGGATCAGGGCTCATTAGTTATCTGTTTTTTCTAGTAGTAATGAATTTCCCAAAATATAAGTACTTGGTTCGTTCTGCCAACAGGTATATATATGCATGTGCACATATTTTAAAGATGGCAGTAACAGTCACTTTGCTCACGGGTGTTCTTAATTGATCTTGTTTGATTGATGTAATCACGCTGTTCACATTTTTTATATGGCAATACTTTAAAAAAAACCAAGCTGCGAAAAATTTAAGTGATGAAATATGTTTTTTAAAAACTTGGTGTGATCTAATTTACTTTTTATTAAGTAACTCTTGATCTTTCACACTTCTATTAATGCTTGAAGTATCATACTGTGAAAGAAATTGTAAAAATGTAAATTTTTTATACAGTTTCATGGAAGCAAGAAATAATTGCCATGTTACAAATAACTATGACATCCATGGTGTCTGATTTTCTCACGGCAAGTTAATTATGATAATAAAGATTCATCATACATTACAGTCTTCCTACTAAAATTACATATGGTATGAAATTACAATTTTCATGGTTACTTTAACATGATTTTTAAAGAAAATATGGGTCCCTGGTACCAAACAACACATTAAAACACCATTACCTGCAGCAAAAATATCAAAACTGCAAAATGTTTGAAACATCCTCTCAAAAGAATGTACAATATTAATATAGGCTATAAGAATTAATGTTAGTGCCTGCCTATAATTCTTAACAGAAGGTGAAGATATAACATAAAACTTACAGAATATCACATCTTTATAAAATACTTGTGATAAATTGATACAAGTTTACACCAAGATAACAACTTAATAGGGGTTCGGATTACATCGACATATTAATCGGTCATATTGCATACCTGAATACCTTATACATTCTACAAATGGGTGTTTCAAAAATGAAAACAACCAACAGGTGTGTAATGTTTCCTTATTTCAACTTCCAAATGTCATACAAACAAAGTTATATTTTTCATTTTTTATTTTATTCAAGGAAAAACAAAAGAAATCTGGCAGATATGACCAGTAAAATAATCCCGAATCATGTATTATTTGACTGAAAGTTGACAGATCTTTACCATGCATCAGTTAATCATACAAACATTAGACAAACATCACATCCTATTGCCTACATAACACAAGATAAGTTACCATGAAAACTGTTTCAATATGAGATTATTTTCTGTCATCTTTTTATCATTTTTGGTAAATGGTCATGTATTATAATTTATGCTGATTCAGCATATTAAATTTTTAACTCATTCAGAGCTGACCAGTATATCTGGTCACCAAAGTGGTCAACACACACAACTGTCTAATCAGAAAACTCTTTCTGGATATGGAAAATACAAATTTCAATAAAAAAATTACTTTGTCACAAAAATAAATACATGAAAAAAGATTAAACCATCCATCTTCCTTTGCAAAATATATCTTTTGTTTTGTTTTTTAAAATAAATTTTCTGTAGACTTATAGAACATTTGTCAGTACTAAAATAGAAATGGCAACAAGTCACAAACTGGCTGTATTCCAGTATTCAATCTTAATATGATAAATCAAGAAACAGTTTTTTAACTTGTTAGTTACAATACTGTAATACTATTAACTGTACAAAATTTCACAGTTTTGCAAAATACTACACATCAGCATTCTCATAAATATCCTTAAATTAAAGGGAGGCAATTCAGTTATGACCATCTGTATTTGAATCAAAAGAGTGACCTTTCTTTACCAACTAGAAAAATAGTTTGACATTGAATGTTTTAAAAGAGAAACATTTATATATATCACATCATAAAATCATTCTTTTACTATTTTCTTTGATAAGGACAGAGTACTCAAATATTTTTGAAAACTTTAAAATGAAAGTATTTTTTATAAAATTTAATTGTGTCATTATTAGTTACCATGTCTCTCTCAATATAGTCATGCAATATTGTTACTATACTTATTACTCAAAATTCCACAAAATGCATTCATAAATATAAATCATGTCACTGTCCTGAAACAGTAGTGTATGCCCATGATCAAAACAAATTTGTATGAAAGATTCTGTAATTGCACAGGCTGCTCTCATTTTGCACAATTCTATGGTAACATTTACAGGAACAGGCCCAGACCCTTTTTAAATTTTTACAAATCAATGCCCTGTTGGGAATATATTTCTTCTCTCAAACTGTGTTACATTGAACAAGAATATTTAAAAAGACACCAAACAATACTAGAAAATGCAATATGCATGGCAGTAGAGGTCCTCTGAAACTGGCAATATAGATTAGATTGGAAAACCTCACATTTGCTGAATTCCTGATAACATCTATTTAACAACATGGGAGATAACTTATTCAAATAATTACTTACAGTTGTAGGTTGTGATGTGTAGCTGCCATATGCAGCTGGATCTGGCTGGCTACTGGGAGCGTACATGTTGTGTCCAGGCCACGACAGTTGAGGTGCTGGGTTTGAGTTTGTAGAAAGAACAGTTGGGGACATCACACAAGGGGACTGTGTATTATATTGAAGCTTATTCTGCTGAAATAGAATAAAACAATGCCAGTAAATATACTAAATTTGATGACTCATTTCACGTTATTTCATCCATAAAGGCAAGGGTGGTTGATACTCTTAGCAATTAGCACAATGGTTTACTTTATAAAGGATACCATTTAACACATCAACACTTCTAGTGCTGCTTCATTCAAATAGGGCACTGCTGACATATCAACAAATATGGCACCGTTGACACATTAACAAATACTGCATCATTGACACATTCAAACTATCTTATAGTGCTGCGTCATTGAAACAGGGCACAACTTACACATTAACACTAATTTATACTGCTGTTTCATTGAAATATGGCATTGCTGACATGTAAACCCAAACTTACAAACTATAAATGCAGTTTCATAGAAATAGGGCACTGCTGACATGTCAACTTATAATTGAAATAGGGCACCAATTACACATCAACACTAACTTAGACTATTAGTGCAGCTTCGTTGCAATAGGGCACCACTGACACATCAACACTAACTTAAAACTATAAGTGCTGTTTCATTGAAATAAGGCACTGCTGACACATCAATTTATAGTCTGGTCAGGCTGGATAATGCAGTACTGATCTTGTGTTAGTACTAGTTGCTTTGGTATAGTCACTCAACAACAGCATTCTAAGAGTTAAAGAAATTTTAAATGTTACATAGTGGTAAATAAATAATACTTAGTCTACTTCCTGTTTTCTACAAGGAATGTTCAAGATAAAATATAATTGCTCCCTAGATAGATACAGTGGTTAAAAGTTTTTGTTTGTTTGTTTTATGTTGCACTAAGACAGAAGTCCCTAGAGGTCATGTGGTGTCTTTTTTAGCTTTACTGACAGGTCCCCCTCTGTGTATTATTTAAGACACAATCAGGCACCCGGGTATTAACCACTGATGTTCCATACAAGTTAGCTGGCTAGTTTACTGATATGAGTATTGCCACTGATGTTCCATACAAGTTAGCTGGCTAGTTTACTGATATGAGTATTACCACGGATGTTCCATACAAGTTAGCTGGCCAGTTTACTGATATGAGTATTAACCACTGATGTTCCATAGAAGTTAGCTGGCTAGTTTATTAATATGAGTATTAATCACTGATGTGCCATACAAGTTAGCCGGCTAGTTTATTGATATGAGTATTACCACTGATGTTCCATACAAGTTAGCTGGCTTAGTTTATTGATATGAGTATTACCACTGATGTTCCATACAAGTTAGCTGGCTTAGTTTATTGATATGAGTATTACCACTGATGTTCCATACAAGTTAGCTGGCTTAGTTTACTGATATGAGTATTACCACTGATGTTCCATACAAGTTAGCTGGCTTAGTTTATTGATATGAGTATTACCACTGATGTTCCATACAAGTTAGCTGGCTTAGTTTATTGATATGAGTATTACCACTGATGTTCCATACAAGTTAGCTGGCTTAGTTTATTGATATGAGTATTACCACTGATGTTCCATACAAGTTAGCTGGCTTAGTTTACTGATATGAGTATTACCACTGATGTTCCATACAAGTTAGCTGGCTTAGTTTACTGATATGAGTATTAACTACTGAAGTTCCATACAAGTTAGCCCGCCAGTTTACTAATATGAGTATTACCACTGATGTTCCATACAAGTTAGGTGGCTAGTTTACTGATATGAGTATTAACCACTGATGTTCCATACAAGTTCCATACAAGTTAGCTGGCTAGTTTACTGATATGAGTATTAACCACTGATGTTCCATACAAGTTAGCTGGCTAGTTTATTGATATGAGTATAACCACTGATATTTCATACAAGTTAGCTGGCTAGTTTACTCGTATGAAAGTGGCAATAACCTTAACCAATCGGGCAAGGATGCACCATGTGGTCAGATGTCAGATTCGGTCAGATGTAGCAGTAGCAGATGCCTGTAAGCTCAACACATGGTACACATTTGATTGTATTAAGGCTTGATAGACATGTCACATGATACTGTGATTTTCTCATCCACTTTATATATGAAAATGTTTGACCAATGGTTATTTATAATTTAAAACAAAAGTCTAAACTTATTTGTCATTCAAAATTCCCTATTTTTTGATGCCTTATTGTCAAGTGTGCTGTCTTTCAAAAATAAAAATTTTGAGAAAAAGTTTCTATCTAAAGCAGTGACATCTTTTCTTGCAACTGCAATGACATTTTACCAAATCATTTTACTACATAAACCCTTGAAAAGCTAAAAGCATTACTTATTTATGTGTTTGCCACCCTGTACAAGGTCAGACTATACAGTTTGATCATTTCTTTACTGTGCTGTATAATTGAAACACATGAATACCCTGACAACAAGATTAATGCATTATTAAAACTCAGCATGAAAAGTACAGCTTAAATATTGAAAAACACATACATGTATAACAAATGTAACAATAATTATGACAAAATTACCTACTTTCCACAATTACAACTCACAATTTCTTTTGCTAAATATTTATCACAACAGTTAATGTTGAATATACTTCTCCACATAAGAAAAAGACATTTTCACAAAGATAAAAATTTTCCCAAAAGTAAACAAGTTGTAGAATGCATGTCATTATGTCCCGAAAATACTGGAATTTAATCTTGAAATATATAGACACCTTTAGTTGAAAACTGTGAAACGTCTACCTTACTGTCATTGTTTTTGCACTAAGAAATAAAGGAACCCAAATCCAGGGGTTACTTTGGATTGAAGTTAAAAGCCACTACCAAAAAATCCTCGGTTTCTAGCCGTTATTGAAGCAAATATTATATGAAATGTAAAATATTTATGTTGCTAAACAACTTGTTTAAGACCATCCCTTGACTTCAAGCCATTCTTAAATTTTTACTTTAGTTTAAAAGTTGACAAATAATTACCAGTATTTATTATAATACATAAGGGCTTAAATTATGCAATGCATCACAAATTTAAACAGAATCAAAATTTCTTGGGAAGTTATTTCAAGTTGCTAACATAGCTTAGTTGCTAAGGAATTTTTGTTGTTGCAAATTTTGTGCTGAGTGGACATATTATGTGCTTGTTAGCAAGATATAATTAATACATTGTCAAATGTTCTTCTCAGTGAGATTTTACAGTCGATTCCACTCATAACGAACTCACTTATAACAAATTATCGTTAATAATGAACTAAATCTGACATCCTCGACCGATTCCTTCTTTATTTTATATTAAATCTCATTGCTTTATACAACATTCGCTTAAAACAAATTTTTGGCTATAGCGAACCATTTCTTCAAGTCCCAAACGGCTTAAAACATGTAAATTTCCACGGTTAAAACAAACTGTTATAATTGAAATATCGGGATGCTCTTGATTTAGATCAGTACATGAATACCGCTATCCGATAATTATTCAATTGAGTGATTGCACAGGTAGGAATAAAGATTTTGATAAAATATTCTCACAACATTATTTCCTACTTGTTACGGAAAATTTATATTTGGCACCCTCAGTTGATAAATTGCTGTAAATACCCGATAATTACCAAATAACCAATTTTTTGTTTGCAATAACAAACAAATAGTAAAAGAATACAAATGGTAAGCACTTTATAGACTAGTAATACATGTCTAAATATATGTACCCGCATTAAATTACAGCTGCCGTACAATACCGGTAACCAGTGACAGGTTTTTCATGACAAATATACCCACCCAAACAAGTCAGCAAATTGTTGCTGCTTCGCTTTTAACAAACTTCGGATATAACAAAAGATATTTAAATGTCCCTAGAGTTCTTATAAGCGGAGTCAACTGTAACTATAAATTTTGATATATTCTTCTAAGTGGTATATAATCCAAATATTGCAATGATAGGTGTTCTATTCATTGTGACAATAATCTCCTTAGTGAGATATATTTCAGAGAATTATAACCAATATATTTTGACAGCTTTCTTAAATGATTTAATCCATATATTGTGCATGATAAGTGAGAAATGATCATTAAAATGTGACAGTATTCTCTCAGTAAGATAAAACCCATATAAAGCAATAAATATTATATTGTTAGAATTTTTTTTTTCAATTTAGACATTACATTTATTGTCACAATGTTTCTTTAAGTGAGATATAAATCTGATAACTGTAAATGATAAAAAATTGAAGTGAAATATAATGCATAAACTTTGCTAATAATCTTTTAAGGAAGATAATTATGATCTGTTACTTTCAAAACATTCTAATGTATGTATGCTTTACATAAATTACAACAAACAGTTTGGTCTTTTTTATGGAGAAAGGTAGGTTTTTTTTATGTAAAGCTCAACAAAATATTTGTTTGGCCTTTTCTGAAGAAGAAAAGGATATGTTTTTTTTTGTGTATAAAAATCAATGTGTTAAGATTTACAAGCACCTTGGTATCTTATCAATTATACTTTTAATTCATTGGAAATTGAGGAATTTATTTACAAAGATAAAATTTGATAAAGTACCCCTATTAACTTCTCAATTTTTGCACTTGGGGATTTAAAAGTTATTATTTTTGATATCCAAATATTCAGTACAGTATCAATAACAAGCATAAACACTGTCAGTATTTGTTGATATAAAGTTTGCACTTTAAAAGCAATACTGAATATTGGGCTTAATATTTATTTTTAAATTTTCATTACACACTGCTCCCTCAACAGAAGAGGAGAAAATCTTGGTGCATTTACTTAATATAGCCAGGTGTTGTAAAACTGTACAGAGTGTTACTTTAGGCATTGACTCTTCATACAAACATAGCAGATGCCCTATGGTGACTTTCCAGCTTTACTGGAGGTGGAGGACTTCATGTGCCCCTTTGAATGTGCAACTGAGTAGAACCACAGACCTCTTATTAATTTGCTTAATAGCTTCCTCATATGAAACAATCGAAAGTCTATGGGGGGGATTCAAACTCTATGCTGTGAGGGCCAAGTTGTTCGAAGACCACAACCTTAATCACCCACTGACACCCTTACCAGTCTACAAGTACTACATATTGATATTTATATACATATAGTATTTTGAAAAAAATTTGGCAGAAAAGTTATAAAACAGGAAATTTTGCTCTAGGTGAATAAAGGCAATGGCAAGTAAGTGGACAACCTAAGGTATCTATCTACATACCAAATATTAAAGGCATCAATCAATAAATAAAGATTATATAACAAGCATCATTAAGTATTGTAAAGGGAGATAATTCAAGCAAGTTCTTATAGTTCTTTTTTAATACACATTTTATCAAATTTAGTCATGTCTCAGTGTATGGTACACTTTACCAACTTTGCTGTATAACTTACCATTCATTACCTGTTTAGTAACCTGAACTACATCATCCTGCATGATGTCTGAATCTGCTGTGTGAGATAAATGACCATAAGTCATAACTTCATAGATTAATTGTCATGGAGTTATTCCTCCTTGGAACAACTTTTGTATAACAAATCTGATGCTCTCTCTCCCCCATTGAGCTTATTTCAGGTCAGGTTATAAATTACTATGTGATATGCTCTTTAATCTCCAGACAGGAGTGTGATGGATTGACCAACAGAATATCTGGAAGGACAGATGGACAGACAAAGCAGGATCTTTATGCATTCCATGTGTAAAATAACTTTGGATTAAGATTTTTTGCCCATCAACCCAGAAATACATAGGTTCAAGCACTATTTGTGCCATTGCCATGTTTGGTCATATGCCACCTGAGTACCAGTTTAAGTTCAGAGCACATACCTGATGTATGCATAAAGCCAGTAGTTTATGCACATGAATAAGTATGTCAGTAAAATGCTGAATAGTTTATGCTCTTGAATCAGTATGTCTGTAAAACCACATATGTAAGCTCTAGCTGGGTAGTTTATGCACATAAATCAGAATGTCAGTAAAACCACATATCTTAACTCTAGCTGGGAAGTTTATGCACATGAATCAGAATGTCAGTAAAACCACATATCTTAACTCTAGCTGGGAAGTTTATGCACATGAATCAGAATGTCAGTAAAACCACATATCTTAACTCTAGCTGGGTAGTTTATGCACATAAATCAGAATGTCAGTAAAACCACATATCTAAACTCTAGCTGGGTAGTTTATGCACATGAATCAGTATGTCAGTAAAACCACATATCTAAACTCTAGCTGGGTAGTTTATGCACATAAATCAGAATGTCAGTAAAACCACATATCTAAACTCTAGCTGGGTAGTTTATGCACATGAATCAGTAGGTCAGTAAAACCACATATCTAAACTCTAGCTGGGTAGTTTATGCACATAAATCAGTAGGTCAGTAAAACCACATATCTAAACTCTAGCTGGGTAGTTTATGCACATAAATCAGAATGTCAGTAAAACCACATATCTAAACTCTAGCTGGGTAGTTTATGCACATGAATCAGAAGTCAGTAAAACCACATATCTAAACTCTAGCTGGGTAGTTTATGCACATAAATCAGTAGTCAGTAAAACCACATATCTAAACTCTAGCTGGGTAGTTTATGCACATGAATCAGTAGGTCAGTAAAACCACATATCTAAACTCTAGCTGGGTAGTTTATGCACATGAATCAGTAATGTCAGTAAAACCACATATCTAAACTCTAGCTGGGTAGTTTATGCACATGAATCAGTAGGTCAGTAAAACCACATATCTAAACTCTAGCTGGTAGTTTATGCACATGAAATCAGTGTCAGTAAAACCACATATCTAAACTCTAGCTGGGTAGTTTATGCACATGAATCAGTAGGTCAGTAAAACCACATATCTAAACTCTAGCTGGGTAGTTTATGCACATGAATCAGTAGGTCAGTAAAACCACATATCTAAACTCTAGCTGGGTAGTTTATGCACATGAATCAGTAGGTCAGTAAAACCACATATCTAAACTCTAGCTGGGTAGTTTATGCACATGAATCAGTATGTCAGTAAAACCACATATCTTAACTCTAGCTGGGTAGTTTATGCACATGAATTAGTATGGTCAGTAAAACCACATATCTTAACTCTAGCTGGGTAGTTTATGCACATGAATTAGTAGGTCAGTAAAACCACATATCTAAACTCTAGCTGGGTAGTTTATGCACATGAATCAGTAGGTCAGTAAAACCACATATCTAAACTCTAACTGGGTAGTTTATGCACATGAATCAGTAGGTCAGTAAAACCACATATCTAAACTCTAGCTGGGTAGTTTATGCACATGAATCAGTAGGTCAGTAAAACCACATATCTAAACTCTAACTGGGTAGTTTATGCACATGAATCAGTAGGTCAGTAAAACCATAAATCCGAGCTAGGTAGACCCACACATCCCTCATCTGCAGGACAGTAAAGCTACATATCAAATGGCTAGCTAGGTAGCTCATGCACATGAATCCATAATGATTCAGTCATGGAGCTAAACCACTCAGCCATGAAGTGTGTTATATCCATATGGGTTTCTGGTGGCAGTCAAATAAATGATTCACCAACATCACACGCAAAACCACCAGCAGGTAACTATTACCTGAGGCACTATCATTCTATTCCTATCTCAACAGAAACATCATACAGGCATTATATAAATAATATGTTTTATGAATTCAATCACCTAGTGACTCAGAGTCATTCTGATGGCTTTTAACTATAAGTACAAAAAGGTCAAAAGTTAAAAAAAAGTTTGAATCAGATTTTAAAATTAAAAGAAATAACTCACCTTTTTATTTAACTTTTATTCAAAATCCTGAATCAAAATAAAAAGGCAAATGAATTCAGTTTCCACGGTAACAAAACATCAAATTTCTGTATTTTCACAATAATACAGTAATAGCTGGTTAAGTCTCATGAAAAGACAGTAAAGATGCAATTAATACTATAATGATGACTGAACCAAACTAAAACATACAAAACTTGAATATGGTGTAAGTTTTCATTCAGGGTTGAACAAAATCTGGACTAAAGGTTTGAAACTGGAGGGTAAAGTCGTGCTAGTGTTTAAATGGTATTTTAATAGTATAACAACTCTTTTTGTAAATAGTTTTACAATATGCTTTTTATGTGTATTCAGTTAAATATTACTACACTGCCTTTTGACTGCCTATATAATGTGGGACTTATAATGTGGGACTTTCAACTACCAGCTGCAGCAATTATGGCTCTTAGTGTAAATTTTTCAATTAACCTTTAGCCTGTTTGCAGCAACAGATTCGACCCATGCTACCAGTGCACCCTGACATCAGTCACATCTCTGCCTCTGCACTGTCTCCTATTCAACAGTACTAATTTTGAAATATTCTCTAAAAAATGATAAATAGTTTTGTCCAGGTTGAAAGACAAACATATCCATTTTAGATACTAAGTACGGTATGGATTAATAACTCTGTTAATCCAAAAATACAAGAATTACTGACATTTTACACATCAGCTGGATTAAGCTCCCTTGCATGTACAGTTGGGACTTGCACCCATGGTAGTGAGGTTTAAAGTGGATAGGTGTACAATACCAACTTGTTCCATTAGTATTTCAAATATTGATAAAAACAATAAAATTTTTATCATTTGGATTTTCTTATAAAATGCTGCTTGAAAAATTAATGTTGATAAAGTTAGTGATTTAGTAGACCATTTATCTAATGAGTAACATCTTGTTCTAGAACATTTATAATATATGCAATAACATATATCAGAAACTTGCCAACAACTTTCATGTATTATTCTTTTGTGGTTTGTTGTAATATCTAATACTAAATACTGTCAACGTTATTATCTATTTTATTACAGACCTTCCATTATAGACCAATTCATTTTAAATTTTTTTACTGACCTTACCACTCAGCCATGAGGGGGTCCACCACCTCCATGTTTCAGAGCAAAAATCTTTTTTTAATTATCCATCACCCCCCTTATAACAGTTACAGATAACATGGTAATCAGATAATTAGATGATTATTTAAGATTAATTTGAAAAACAGCAATGAATATAACTGAAAAAACCTTACCAGATAGTAATCTATATAATTTGTATTCAAACTGCAAGTATCACTGTGATATGTTGTTGGCATAAAAGGTTCAGCATTTATATTCATATCCAGTCACAAAACTCCACAAATTTCCTACACTTTACACACAATGTCTGTAATTCTTAGATATAAATCTCATGCCATTATTTTCCTATAGAAATTCCATAAAATCCAGTACTCATAATTATATACTTCTTCGCACAGAGAAATAAAAAATGACAAGAACAGCACTTATATCAAACTAAACACAACCCAAACACCAAAATTTTCTGCAGAAAATCTGAACCTCGTGTGGAAAAAAATCGAGATTTATATTGCTCGATGGATTAATTTTTTTTATGCAAGATAATCATTCGCTGGATCTTGTTTATAATACAACATTAAAGTAATTCCGCACACTCAAGTAAGCAAAAATTTGGAGATGAGAGAGAAGCTTATTTTCAGATGTAGACAGGGAGCTACAGGGGCGTATCTTGATGGTAATCTCAAGATATAGCAAGTTTAATTACTACATTTACCCTCTAAGAAGACAGTAATTATATTGTAGCAAGTAATTTATATATATATTATTTCTCTGAAAATCAAAAGGGAATTTACTATTGAAATTTGTAGTTACAAAAAAAAATCAAAGAATATCATTATGTGAACATGTATTATGTTTCAGAAATTAAATTCTTACCCTAATAGCCTTCCAAATTTGTACAGTGAATTTGGTTCCTATTTAATTTAAAAAACTGAAAATTGTTATTGATTATTAAAAGTGTTTTTGATTGAATAAAATATTAGTTTATTTGATTGGGTTTTTTGTCACACCGCCACAGTATAGGTCATATGGCGACATTCCAGCTTTACTGGTGGAGCATTCTTCTGAGCATTATTTCAGGCACGAACGGGCACCTGAGTAGAACCACCGACATTCCGTAAGCTAGCTGGATAGCTTCCTCACATGAAAAGAGCCAAAGTCCCTGTCTGGATTCGAACCAATAAGGGTGAGGGGCAAGTGGTTAGAAGTCAACAACCTTAACCACTCGGCCACAGACACCCCAATTAAATATTTGAACAAGTTGTAAATGAATAAATAGTCTGATCACTGCAAGAATGTGTACACAGACCTGGGGAATCTCAACTACTAGTATTAACATAGGAAATTACCATAAAAATATTTAGTGTCAGTTTTGTCAAACTGTATTTACCTGGGCTTTATGGACTCTTTTTATTATGGCAAGGTAACATGTTTGCTGTTGTTTGTGAGTCCATGCTGTAAGAATATTCAATCAACAATCAAGAATCTCGTTTTAGCCATCAATCTTCTATAATTGTGCTGGATAGCTTCCTATAGAAAAAAAACAACAGTATAACGGCAAGTATTCTAACTGAAAGGAAAGAAATTTTATATCAGCCATCTTAAATATTCTGCCGCAAAAAAATGCCCCTTCTTATAAGGTATGGGATCAAACCTTTATAAGCATGGCAAAAAGTGGTTGTTAAACAAAGTGTGTAAAACCTACTAATGAATCTCATCAAATAATAATCAAAATAAATGCCATGACAGCTAAGCCTCTTAAAATTGATGGCCAGCTACGTCCCTGGAAATTCTCATTTGTATATGCACGGAATCTCAAGCTGTGTGACACTCACGCATAATTGTACATCAATAACTAATATACATAATTTACATAAAGCAATGTGACTGTGAATATGAAATTGTTTTAAATATCGCAGATATCTAGATTATATATCATTCTGAATATAGTAGCATATATTATAATTATGGCCTTTAACCTGACCTTCAACAAAGCAAATGAAATACATTCAAGTTTAGACATATTATATTATAATATTACCTTAATACATAAATACATTAGTAAAAGTTGGTTTTATTTTATTCAAATTTTCAAACATGTCACTACTGTTGAAATACAATGTACATAGCGTTTTTTTACTATAATATAGGATAGATTTCACAAAGAAGTGAATTTTTTTTACATATTATCATGAGCACAAAAGATGCTAATAAAAAGAATTCCAAATTTTCAAAAATGTTAAGCAAAAGTTCTATATCTTTGCCCAGCATTACATTAATATATAATTTTTTACAGTGTTTATATTTAAATCATCTTAAATAATTTGGATAAACTTATCAAAATGTTCACATTGACAAATTAAATGTTGTTTTATTTACCTGCTCCAGAAGATACCATGTGATCTGTGAAGGAAAAGGTCTTTAGAATGTTATCTGTTTATGGCAGTTTCTTCTTTTTGTCCTTGAGGTACCCCATGATCTTGTCAGTCCTTGAGGTACCCCATGATCTTGTCAGTCCTTGAGGTACCCATGATCTTGTCAGTCCTTGAGGTACCCCATGAATCTTGTCAGTCCTTGAGGTACCCCATGATCTTGTCAGTCCTTGAGGTACCCCATGATCTTGTCAGTCCTTGAGGTACCCCATGATCTTGTCAGTCCTTGAGGTACCCCATGATCTTGTCAGTCCTTGAGGTACCCCATGATCTTGTCAGTCCTTGAGGTATCCCATGATCTTGTCAGATACTACACCTCCTGTGTGACACAGTCATAACATATCCCTTGCTATGACTGTCCGTTGACAAACTTTCCTAGGAGCTTGACTTCATAACATGCTTCATCTCTGTGTGGAGGTGGTTAAACTATAGAAGCTGAAGACTAAAAGCAAGAAACGTAATATAATCATTAATATGAAAAATGACCAAAGTAGTCCTAAAAATATAAGAAGAATTTTTACAAGCCCAAGGGAACTCTACTTGTTTATTGCTGCCAATCTTTATTAATTTAGTAATAATCTAGACAACTGACAGTACTGTATTTTACCTATATGAAATAAAAGAAAAATCTCAATTAGAAATTGACATGTTTCCCCTTGTTTCATTTGTACATTGGAATTGTTTATTTAATGTTCCAAGAATGTTGTTTCTGTCATATGATGTAGTGCAAGCAGATGTTGGTCCCAATGTAGCCGGTATTGTCTAAACAACTCTCCTATTCTTTTGACCCGTTCTCCTTTTGACCTTCAATACTTTTCAAGTTATTCTCAAGACAAGGATGTGACTGACCAACAGACGCAGGGTTTCTATTGACGCACATTTCCTGCGTCCTTGATGCAAAAATAGTAACCTAGGACCTTCAATTACTCTAAGTCTGCGTCCACAGGGACGCAAATTAAATTTTCCTCCGTAAATGTCATTTGGAAATTCCTTCCGCTTCTGTAAGGAAACGTAATTTGGTAGACGGGTTCTAATATTGAATACAGCAGAGTTATCTTTCTTTTAATTAATTACAGTTTAATACGGAATAAAACAGCACACACTAGAAATTAGTCGACCTTAAAAAAGCGTTCCAGTCTATGCGTTGCTATGAAATAAATCGTAAAACATGTCGGCTGCTCCCCCTAAAGAAATTGCATAGTTTTAATGAAAAGTGGCTAAGTACTTACCCGTGGCTCGTCCAAAACGAGAAGACCACGGGTATGAAAATTAATGCAACCATTGCGTCTCAACCAAAAAAAAGTAATCCATTTTCCGAGCCATTTGCCTCGAAAAATGGATGTTTGAACTTCCAGAATAGTACATTGGTCTGTCATCAAGAGTCTAAAGATCACTTGGATGCAGTTACACAATTGATAAAATTAGTCAGACCAGATGTGAAAGATCTTCACTTTCTGCAAGTTGCACAAACATTCAGCCAAATGAAAGAAAGGAAAAAATAAAAAAGTAACAATAAATGATGATTATGTCATTGTGAAATGTATTTCCTGAGTTGACAAAGCAAAAAAAAATAATAAATGGTTTATATTTTTTTATTTAATTTAACAAGGTCAATTAAACTGCATATGTAGATCTAGTTGAACAATGTATATAAATGTAAATAATTAAACCTAGACAATACATACAAGTAATACCTTACTTTAAAGTAGTAAATGATAAGGACCCTCATATTTTTCTCTGGGACCCTCATATTTTATGAGCACGAGTCCCTAGGACTCTTAAGTAGAAACCCTGCAGACGGACAGACATTCTAATAGGACAATACTGATGTAGCTTCCCCATTGGTTTTTTTTAACCAAATAAAGAAAAATAGCGACATAAGCACTTATAGAATGAATGGCATCGAAGACAAAGTACAGTTACCTATTGTTCCTATAGCAACAAAACTATGCAAGTGTAAGCCCAGACAGATGAACAGACAGACAAGGCAGTGACTATATAATGCTCTCCTTTCCAAGTCACATAAGGGGCAGCATGGCTGAGTGGTTAACATATCTGACTAGTAATCTACGTATACATATAGTTGGACATGTAGGTTTGGGATACAGTCGGGCAAGCCGTTGTTTCCTTGAAAAAATAACTACACATTCATTGTTTAGTACTGGTTGGTTCCAGGAATGGATTCGAAAATGTTTCAGTAAGTTTATAGCTTCATCATCATCATCTCAAGTTATTGCATCACTCCGCAAGAAGTATACTCGCAATTGGATAAATACTGTATATACATATGCAGCAGGCAGGACTGGCTGTTTTCCAAAATAAGAAATAAAAAGTTCCACTATTTACAGTTTCTATTAAAAGGGTAAAAAAACAACTCTGTGACTATTATTTTATATGTCGGCTGGCCAGAGCTGATTGGAAAGCATCCAGGCTGGTCTGGTCAACAACGTCTTGCGGCAGCTTGTTCCAAAGCACAGTGGTTTCAGGAAAGAAACTATTTTGGAAGATGGAGGTGCGTGCTCTGAATTGGCGGAAGCGTTAGTTGTGCCCTCTGATAGTCTTAGCATTGATAAGTGGAGGATCTGGTATAATATCCACAAGGTTCTGAAGAAATGGTGACTCAAAGATATTTGGCATGATCTGCAGTGTTGAGTTCTTTTCCGTGGATGCTATAGGTGTTGGTGATAGGTTTTCTTTTTGTGGAGATGTGGATGACTTCACATTTGTCTGGATTAAAAGCCATCTGCCAATCATCCTCCCAGTCAGCTTCGAACAAAATTGAACTAAAATTTGTATAAACTAAAAGGGGCAAATAATTTTAAGGTTATCTACAATTGTGCTAGGTAAACAAATGCTTTTGGGTCTTCTGACAAAGCTCCTCTTTTTGTTCGAAAAGTGAAGGTAAAAACTGTGTTAAAATAGTTAGCTTTACTTCACATGAGGTAAAACAAAAATTGCCTCTTACTTTCTAAAGGTAACTGGTCTAAAATGTAACAAGAGCCATGTTAGCATGGCCATTCACCGCCAAATGCGTTTGCTGATTGAAGAATGTATATGACTAGTAGAGCAGAATAATTCAAGTTAAAGAGGTCTTTTGGTAATGAAAACTGATGGCTGAAGTGAGTACAGATTTGAAACCAATGTGAATACTGATTGCTGAAAATAACAAAGGGCAATAACTGCAAAATAATGCAGGGTAGGGTATCATTCTTGTGCGCTGCACTCCTCCTCAATGAGATCTATCCACCTATGAAGTTTCAAGTTGATACCTCTAATACTTTTTGAGATAAGCTCCAGACAAAAAGTATGAAAAATAACAAAGGGCAATAACTCAAAAATTATTTAGGGTAGAGTTATCATTCTTGCACACAGCATTCCTCCTCAATAAGATCTATCCACTTATGAAGTTTCATGTTGACATCTCTATGCTCCACTCAGGTGAAAAATTAAGTATGAAAAATAACAAAGGGCAATAACTCAAAAATTATGAATGGTAGAGTTATCATTCTTGTGCACTGCATACCTCCTGAGTGAGATCTATGCACCCATGAAGTTTCATGTTGATATCTCAAAGGCTTTTTGAGTTATGCTCTGGACAAAAATTAAGTTTGGAAATAAAAACAAAGGGCAATAACTGAAAAATTATACAGGGTAGAGTTATCATTCTTGTGCACTGCACTCCTCCTCAATGAGATCTATCCACCTATGAAGTTTCAAGTTGATATCTCTAACACTTTTTGAGATATGCTCCAGACAAAAAGTATAAAAAATAACAAAGGGCAATAACTCATAAATTATAAGGGTAGAGTTATCATTCTTGCACACAGCATTCCTCCTCAATAAGATCTATCCACTTATGAAGTTTCATGTTAACATCTCAAAGACTTTTTGAGTTATGCTCCACTCGGGTGAAAAATTATATATAAAAAATAACAAAGGGCAATAACTTAAAAATTATGAATGGTAGATTTATTATTCTTGTGTATTGCACACCTACTGAGGGAGATCTATGCACCCATGAAGTTTCATGTTGATATCTCAAAGGCTTTTTGAGTTATGCTCTGGACAAAAATTAAGTTTGAAAAATAACAAAGGGCAATAACTGAAAAATTATACAGGGTAGAGTTATCATTCTTGTGCACTGCATTGCTCCTCAATATGATCTATCCACCTATGAAGTTTTCAAGTTGATACCTCAAAATTTTAATACTTTTTGAGATAATGCTCCGGACAAAAATGTTGGATGGAAGGACGGACCAACGGAAGGACAGACGGACGGAAACCATTTCTATATCCCCCGCCGCCTTTTGGCGGGGAATAAAAAAGTGCTTGCAGATATAAATCACAATTATAACATTAACTATATTGATAAAAGCCAATTTAATAGAAGCTTAAATCTCATGAAATCATCCAAAGATTTTGTGTTAATAACCTTCAGCCTTATAACCAGATCTTTATTACCCTATTATTGGCAGTAATTTTACCAAGATGATTGTGTTTCCATATTCAACACGTAATTAAAAGATACAGTACATTTTTTTTTGTTCATATATTTTAATTAATATCCCAGCAGATGCTATTTATTCTTGATATCTAACTCGTGTATACTAATTAATGCAAGCTGATTTACATCAGAAAATATCTGCTAAAATTTAATAACTAAAGTCAGAAATAAATTTTACAATAAATTAATTGAAAAAGCAAGGTTTACTGAGATTTTCTTTTTCAAGGAGGGGTAAAATAATATTAATTATATGATGTATCAACCTATTACTATTGCCATTTTACAGGATAATTTATTTTTCAGGTTTTGTAAATAGATTTGAATTTTCTAGCTTGACTATACAAGGTAGGGCTATCCTACACATCCAGGTGTCAGCGTTGGCGTAACACTTGCGTTAGAGTTTTGTATGCAAGATCATATCTCAACAACTACTAATGATATTTGCTGGTAACTTCACACACTTTTTTGAGAACATGGTAACTATCCAAGGCACAACACTCTAGCATGGATTTTGACAGAATTAATACCCTTTTTTGAACTTTGAAAATTCTAAGTTGAAGTTTTGAGTACAGCATCAATCTTAATGCATAATTCTGACATGGATTTTGACAGAATTATGTCCCTTTTTTAAACTTTGAAAATTCTTGGTTATAGTGTTGCATGCAACATTCTTCTTCAAAACAATTAAAGTTATTCACTTAAAACATAATAAATGATTACAGAATCATAATTGAAGTTCACTGTCCAAGCCTTGTAAATCTCTCATAGATTTTTCATAAAATCTTTCATAAAACTGCAGATTGTATTTACTTGAAACTTGCCTCATGCTTTTTGAAGTACAGATCATGGTCTGTGACAGGACCAAATTTGTCGCTTTTGGTTATTTTTAATAAAATCAAGGTGAGGTGTGCTGAACACTTATTGAAATAAAGGGATATAAAACTGCAACTAATCTTTTACTTTATATTTTGTAAGAATTGTCTCCCTTACCCGATTTATAGTTATCATTTACTATGTAGTAAGTGTTGTTCA
The DNA here is from genome assembly GCF_026571515.1 of Ruditapes philippinarum. Lineage (NCBI taxonomy): Eukaryota > Metazoa > Mollusca > Bivalvia > Venerida > Veneridae > Ruditapes > Ruditapes philippinarum. Next base: position 421,982 of record NW_026853760.1, on the reverse strand, counting down.
TTTGCTTCAAGTGTCAAATGGGCTCTAATGAGTAGTTATTTAACATTGTAGCCCTATTCCTATTATACAAATGTGTAAGATTCATATTATCTTTTTACTATATTATTATGTACAATATAGGCATACAATGTACAAGGGAATTGCCGATTCATTTTGCTATACGATATAGGATTGCTTTTAGTTCGATTTTCTTCAATGTATTTGTCTCATTATATGGATAAACGTGTCTAAAGTCAAAATAAAAATGAGTGATTATCTAATTATTTGTACATTACTTTTTATTGATCAATAAATATTAAAGATATTATATAAAAACGCTCACCTTCAACTGCAGTCATTCATACAATGGAAGGTTTGGTGTCTGTATTCTACGTTTAAGACGAATTTCAGACCACTTTGCAACAATGGCAGACGAACTCTAGTAGAGTCTGAAACACACGACACGTGAACATTGCCAACGAAAATGGCGCGGAACCGGAAGTCCCGCAGCATCAATTTACATTAATTCACGATGAGCAGTCGTTTAACATGGATGAGCAGCCGAATTAGGAATGTTAAGCATTTAATGTTTTTATTTAAAATAATACTGGTTTCCTACCCTAGCAGTTTTCCGGCCGTTTATCATTTTCGTCCAGTTAAGTCTGTTTTTACCAGTGAGGCATCCACATAACTTATCAATCAGAGAGACATTTGTTTTCTATGCTAAACAGCATTTAAAATAGTACAACGATTTATATGTTTTGAAGTTTTGCCAGTTATTTAAAGTTACATAAGAGAACTTGCGACTTTCAAAAATAAGCAACACCTGGAGAATTCTAGTTTGAATATCCATGGGCAATATACCCCATTTTAGGTAAATCAATACTTCGGAAAATATTTTTGCAGATGACACGGAAAAGGTTGGGACCATCTTAACATTGATTTATGGTACTGAATTATATTCAAAATAAAAAAAGTCCGGAAAACTGCTATGAATTTTGAATAAGGTGAAAAAAGGTGTTTCATTTCAGGCCTATATTCAAATTAAAAACTTTTTAAAGTGAAATGAAAGTGCAACATTAAACACATGGCAATGCTGGACAAAGTTTTGTACCCCTCCGTAGACTGATTTTTATTTTATTTCTTAAAAAAGTGCGATTTGTGGCCGGAAACTGCTAGGACACTAGTAGTAATTAAACACAATCTTAAGTACAGGTTAGTGTTCATTAGTAAGCATTTACAAAATTAAATTGTTCAAGAGCGGCGCAAATTAATAATGGAAATATACTGTCTATTGGTTATTATGTTCAAATTTAAAGCTGATAATTACTATACAGTCTATTTTTATGGTAAAATAAGCATCTTTTGAATACACAAAAAGAAAATACTCTACATGTAATCACAGTATGATCTCAAAGTGTCATTAAAAATGACAGTTTTAATAAGAATACAGTAGACTAAATTAATTGGACAAGTAATAGGGAATGCAGCTTCCGAAACATATACAGTAGTGTATGCATTGACGCATTCAAATTACACGTTTCAGAAAGAATTTACTAGATTTCAATAAATGTCTGCAATAACTATATTTTTTCCAAAGACTTTAAGTTGATACTTGATAGATTCAAATAATACTGTATCGGGAATGGAGAATCTCAAATTTAAAAGTACACTGGGGTGGCAGGGAAAAAAGACATATACGAAAACAAACTACCGGGAATTTAAAAAAAAATATTATCCTGTCTGTTAGAGTAGTGATTATGGTGCTTGTTTTGCGGCTTTTGCCTGCGGAAGGTCGTAAGTTCAAGTCCGACATGGAGTAATACTGCCATTGAAAGAAAAGTTAAATAAAGTGGGCGCCTATTTATTTATTAACATATTTTCCATGTTTTTTTATTTACGGGAATGCTGTAGCATATATTATAAGTTACAATTCAATTCAGCGGCGAGTTCGTCTCCAATGCCAAGTCAGTACATCAATAGGCGATCATCACACAGTGCCGTGGTGACAGACAACGCACCTTATCACATCATAAGCGATGCCAAGTTTCCAACGAAATCACGCACAATAAGTTTGATGACGTCTTTGTTACGGCGCCATAACGTACACTTCAAACAAACATGCTTAGGACTCACGTGCTCGAAATGAAATAGATGCTTTTTCGCTGCAAGCTATTGTGCCATGTGTAGCACAAATCTCAAATGAGTTGTATTAACCATGAGATGTGTAATTTATATGCATGACACAAGCACGAATTACCCATGCATTGAAAAAGAAATAATAAAGCAATGGAACTTCTAGAATTTGAACCCGCTTCAGAATGGTTAAAAGACAAGCGCGCTACCACTATACTACAACGTCTTATTGCAAAGACTATTACTATACTATCCGTACACACATTACTTACCTTTTCTGAAGTGCACTGATCCATGTTATATTTACAATGGTGCCGAAATAAATAAACTTCATCAGTACACTGGTTATAAACATGGCTGAGTTGCATTGTAGCAAAGACCTTATTGTAAAATTCGCGGATTATTGGGTAAATGCGCGTCAGAAATAAAAAAGTAGATTAAGTTAATTCCGTATGTACAATTGCCAGGTGGGTATTAATGTTTAACCCATTACTTCATGAGCATTTTGTGAAAAATGGCTGTTTTCATTGAAAAGTCTCCCGTTAAAAGTTCAAATTGCTATAATACTATAAAAACTGCTTCAACACTAATCAAACTTGGCACAAATGTTGACTGGACCATTGCCCTTGCAACAACATGCTCAGGCTTAAATTTTCTGTTACCATGGCAACGAGGGGACATCTCAAAATTGCCAAAAATCACTATTTTGCGTTGATTTTTTCCATCATAATTGATTTCAAAGTGCTGCAACTTCTCAATGGATTGAGATAGAGTCAAATGCTTTTCAGCGTTGGTTACACGTTACCTTATGATCAATCTGAGGTCATTTATAGCCTCTCACAAGTCCAAAATTTTCTTGGCGATGAGGGGTAACGGCGTCCACTTCAAACCCCCAAAACAGAAGGAAGCACATCCCCCTTCTGGCAACCCCCTGATGTATCTTTTGATTGGGCGCCGCGCCGAAAAAAGTGGTCACTTTTTTTAAACAAATTTTTCAAACAAAATAAGTGTTGGGAGCCTAAATAAGGCATTTTGTCACCATTTGAGACAACGAAAAGGGGGGGGGGGTGAAAAAGGCGTTAAAAGGCGTGTATATGAAGTAATGGGTTAACAGAAAATGATGAAAATACTTGAAATTACCCTAAATCGCGTTTTTCCATGTTTAAACATGGCCTGTCATATAAATTTGAAGAAAAATTGTTGTTTTGTAGATTTTTTTATTTTTCTTATTAACCCATTACTTCATGAGCATTTTGTGAAAAATGGCTGTTTTCATTGAAAAGTCTCCCGTTACAAGTTCAAATTGCTATAATACTATAAAAACTGCTTCAACACTAATCAAACTTGGCACAAATGTTGACTGGACCATTGCCCTTGCAACAACATGCTCAGGCTTAAATTTTCTGTTACCATGGCAACGAGGGGACATCTCAAAATTGCCAAAAATCACTATTTTGCGTTGATTTTTTCCATCATAATTGATTTCAAAGTGCTGCAACTTCTCAATGGATTGAGATAGAGTCAAATGCTTTTCAGCGTTGGTTACACGTTACCTTATGATCAATCTGAGGTCATTTATAGCCTCTCACAAGTCCAAAATTTTCTTGGCGATGAGGGGGACTCCGACCCCCTTCAAACCCCCCCAAACAGAAGGGGGCACATCCCCCTTCTGGCAACCCCCTGATGTATCTTTTGGTTGGGGGCCGCGCCGAAAAAGTGGTCACTTTTTTAACAACATTTCTCAAACGAAAACAAGTGTTGGGGGCCTAAATAAGGCATTTTTTCACCATTTGAGACAAGAAAAAAGGGGGGGTGAAAAAGGCGTTAAAAGGCGTGTATATGAAGTAATGGGTTAACAGAAAATGATGAAAATACTTGAAATTACCCTAAATCGCGTTTTTCCATGTTTAAACATGGCCTGTCATATAAATTTGAAGAAAAATTGTTGTTTTGTAGATTTTTTTATTTTTTTCATTAACCCATTACTTCATGAGCATTTTGTGAAAAATGGCTGTTTTCATTGAAAAGTCTCCCGTTACAAGTTCAAATTGCTATAATACTATAAAAACTGCTTCAACACTAATCAAACTTGGCACAAATGTTGACTGGACCATTGCCCTTTCAACAACATGCTCAGGCTTAAATTTTCTGTTACCATGGCAACGAGGGGACATCTCAAAATTGCCAAAAATCACTATTTTGCGTTGATTTTTTCCATCATAATTGATTTCAAAGTGCTGCAACTTCTCAATGGATTGAGATACAGTCAAATGCTTTTCAGCGTTGGTTACACGTTACCTTATGATCAATCTGAGGTCATTTATAGCCTCTCACAAGTCCAAAATTTTCTTGGCGATGAGGGGGACTTCGCCCCCCTTCAAACCCCCCCCCCCCAAACAGAAGGGGGCACATCCCCCTTCTGGCAACCCCCTGATGTATCTTTTGGTTGGGGGGCCGCGCCGAAAAAGTGGTCACTTTTTTTTAACAACATTTCTCAAACAAAAACAAGTGTTGGGGGGCCTAAATAAGGCATTTTTTCACCATTTGAGACAACGAAAAGGGGGGGGGGGTGAAAAAGGCGTTAAAAGGCGTGTATATGAAGTAATGGGTTAACAGAAAATGATGAAAATACTTGAAATTACCCTAAATCGCGTTTTTCCATGTTTAAACATGGCCTGTCATATAAATTTGAAGAAAAATTGTTGTTTTGTAGATTTTTTTATTTTTTTTATTAACCCATTACTTCATGAGCATTTTGTGAAAAATGGCTGTTTTCATTGAAAAGTCTCCCGTTACAAGTTCAAATTGCTATAATACTATAAAAACTGCTTCAACACTAATCAAACTTGGCACAAATGTTGACTGGACCATTGCCCTTTCAACAACATGCTCAGGCTTAAATTTTCTGTTACCATGGCAACGAGGGGACATCTCAAAATTGCCAAAAATCACTATTTTGCGTTGATTTTTTCCATATAATTGATTTCAAAGTGCTGCAACTTCTCAATGGATTGAGATACAGTCAAATGCTTTTCAGCGTTGGTTACACGTTACCTTATGATCAATCTGAGGTCATTTATAGCCTCTCACAAGTCCAAAATTTTCTTGGCGATGAGGGGGACTTCGCCCCCCTTCAAACCCCCCCCCCGACAGAAGGGGGCACATCCCCCTTCTGGCAACCCCCTGATGTATCTTTTGGTTTGGGGGCCGCGCCGAAAAAGTGGTCACTTTTTTTAACAACATTTCTCAAACAAAAACAAGTGTTGGGGGCCTAAAAAAGGCATTTTTTCACCATTTGAGACAACGAAAAGGGGGGGGTGAAAAAGGCGTTAAAAGGCGTGTATATGAAGTAATGGGTTAAGGAAAGTATAACTCCCCTCCCTGGTCGGTCAAATTCCGCTACCTCTGAAAAGGCATCAGCACTGTCAAAGCCATAGTTGATGAAGATGCAAGATATGCCATGGGTGAGATAAGTCACATATCGGGCCTTAGTGCGTCATATGTGTTTTCCATATTAAAAGAAAAGTTAAGTAAAGTAAGCGCCCGTTTTAGCATTTGCTAACTTCTGACTAGGAAGTGGGTTTAAAAAAGCTTCGGCCTTATTGGCTAGGTTCAAAGATCCTAGAAGCCTAAGAGAAATTGTCACAGGGGATGAAACGTTGCTTGATATTTTTTAAGCCCGATAATAAAGTCAGTTACAAAATGTTGGTAGGTGAAAACAACGATCACCAAGTTGTTGCTCGACGTAGCGGGAAAAGAGTTATGTACGCTCCGTGTTAGTGATGGAATAGTGGCCCGTGTTGCTATGCCTGACCATGTTTTCACTGCTGTAGTTAATCACTTCATTACAAAGAACCTAAGGTTCGGGGTGCGCAGGATCAAATTCCATGATAATGCACCTGCGCACCGATCAGCCTTGGTTAAAGCTGTTCAAGAGGAGAATTGATGTTTTGCTACATTCCGCTGTGACTTTTGGTATATTCATACATCATATCTTGCATTCGGGGTCGCCGGTTCGAAAACTGTAGTGCCGTCGGAAGCGCTCTTTACAAGTGTTTAAACAATACACTCGAGGAACAGCTTGAAATTTATTTTTGGAATGGATTCCGAGATTGGAAAAGTGTGTAGAGGTCTATAAGGGAATATTTTGAAGGACTCTACTAATCATTTTTCAAAGATATTACATATTCATAAAACGCGCTCCCGTTGCCACTAATTTAAATATGCCCCTTGTAATACTTAAGCAGGTTTGATAATCAATTATTTGATAAAAACTCGTTTGCTATACATTTTTCAAATGCCTTTGTGAAATAATCTCTCCTTATGCCTAAGTCACAAAAGACAAGCGGCGTCCATTTCTCAAAAAAAAATCGGCCGTCCGTCCGTCCACCGTGGCAATCGGACGGCAGCAGCTGAAAATTTTGCTCATCGGGCGCCGTAGAGAAATATAAAATTTGTTTACACTTGAGGGTTACTAGAGCCCAACTTAGATAGGACTGAACGTATCAAATCATTCTGGAGTGCAACTAGTTGCGAAGCATTGTTCTAAATAAGAAATGACCAGCAGAGGTCAGCATTACTGCAACGCTATAAAAAATACATGTATATCAAATTCGTAATCACTTATGCACAGTATGAGTTGGCAATCCTGGTCTAAAGCAATCCGAACATCATTTGAGCCATGTCACGACAAAACCAAGATAGTGGGTTTGCGACCAGCATGGATCCAGATCAGCCTGCGCATCCGCGCAGTCTGATATCAGTTTCTCTACTTATAATAGAGTTGGTAAGCGAACAGCATGGATCCTGATCAGACTGCGCGGATGCGCAGGCTGGTCTGGACCCATGCTGGTCGCAAACCCACTATGTTGGTTTTGTCGTGATACGGCTCATTTAATTTCTTTTTAAGTCAATAATAAAAACAAAATGATATGTTCCTAATGTTTCCTTGGACAGAAGAATCATGTGATGTAAGTTTTAGAAAATTAGCACCTATGTATGGGAAATTATATATTTTGAGTGATCCAGAAGTACTTGAATGACAAGTTGTTCAGATAACCTTTGTTTTAAATGAAGGCTTTAATATTTTCAATTGAAATACTTTGTATTTACTTTACATTATTTGTCTAATGTTGTGAAATAATCAATGTTTTCTATTTTTTCTGCATCAATATACAATGTCACCATTTTGAAGAAAACAAGTGTAATCGGTGTGACAATAATGTGATGTTTAAGAAAGAAATGACACCAATAACATGCAGATTATGTCATTTGAAAGGACTTGAAAATAACGTTTTCATAAGATTATTCTGATTGCCTAGACTAATTGTACGACAATTAATGTCTTCAATATTTTATGACAACTGTTGAAATTTTATAAGCCCGATCATTCCTGAAAAATGTTGTAACAATTTGTACTGCATTAATGGAATTATTTTAGCACAAGTTGAATTGAAGTTTTTCTTGGTTTGGCTTTTTTAGTGGCAGACAAAGCTGTCCTCGAAATTACAAAAATTAGTTTGCATAAAATCAAATGCGAACTGCTTTTCTTCAAACTCGGCATCATAACTTCCCAAACAATGTTAATCTTACATGATAGCGCGTTTATAGCATATTTAATAGTAATATTAAGCATACAGTTATGTAGTCAACATACAATTTAAAGAAAAGGCGTATCTGGACAACCGTTTTGTAAACTTCCATTTTAAATTTAAATTGCATTTTACGAACGTACTTATTACAAAACCATTTAAGAGACTTTTAAAAACCTTGCGTTTGACAGTAAGTTTTCAATAATATCAGGTAATTATATCTAATATATTTATAGTGAATATTTGTCTTGATGATATGTAGTCATTTATTGAAACCATTTTAAAAATTCTTATACAATTTCTTGGTGGAAAGCTTTACTGTACAGCAACGAAAGGGAAGTTTGGTCTGCAGGACTTACCCTATATGTACTAAAACTGTTCTTAGATTTTAGCCAGTTAACGTGTCATTAATGATGAATCAGCCAAGCTCCAAATCTTCTGCTGGTGCCCCGTAGCTTCTCGACGACGTGAACGTACCTATGCGAACATATAACTGTACAATACGGGGACATATATGTGGACTATTACATTGCTAAAGAAACGATGTTGAAAGAGACACCAATCGGGTCCAGTATGATCTTTACACTGTATGAGTATTATTATTATTTATCCAAATCATATTGTGGAAACGCCAGAAAGAATGGGATAAGATGGATGACTGATAATGACTGATATAAATTGCTTGTAATTAAATATGATTTATTTCGAAAACATATACTTTTTTGCACAAGACAAAACATATTTCATTCTTCACTGAACACTGAGTTTACATTTTTTAAATATAATTCCATATTTTTGTTAGTATAATTTCTTATGAATCAATGAATCAATCGAAAACTCCATATACAACGATGAATACTTGGATGAACAATATTTCTCTACAGGAAGAAGACCTTGAAGCCTTGTCTGATAATGGTGTGCCCATTTTGCCGGTATGTAACTCTCTCATGGTTTTCCTTGGATCCATAGAGGATGTTGATTGATTATCATTCGAACATAATTTGATTGGACATGGCATGTATAAACTCCTGTTCGCCGCATTATCTCTTGCAAAACATCCAATGGTACCGAAGTCTAAAATGATACAAAAAATACTCAATTACTAGTAGTTTCACAGTATAAAAGCATTTAATTGGAAATGAGCACAAAAGCACGCTGTCATACTTAGTCTAGCTTAAAGCTTAAGCTAGTACCACGCCTGAGCTAGAAGACAGGGATGCTTATACATCATACTTTTCGTCTGTAAGAAATTACAGCGTTTAAGGTCTTGCAAAATTGATAATGACAAAAGACTTCATCACCATTAAACGTGACACAAATGTTTAAAGCAACAAATGTTTACAGCAACAAATATTGAAAAAATCAAATACACATTCTATATTAAGCAATTATGAACATACACAAAAGTACAAGGACAAAATTGTTACATATAAATTTTCGTGCTCGAAAAGCGATCACTATACATGAAATGGTTCGGAATTATGGCGGGAAAACAAACGGTATCAGTGCTATAGTAACACCGTACAAATTTTCACAGCCAAAGAACATAAAATAGAAGATACCTTCGCTTACATTTAATTCGGCTCTTACATTTTATAACAGGACCTTACAACGATATCTATTGATTATCTAATAGTGTACTATAATTTTATCTTATTACTCATCAAAGCGCGTTCAACGCAATGGTCAGTCGAACTTGTATTATTAAGCTTGCATTTTTGCAATCTCTACCGGTTTGCAATCTCTACCGGTTTGCAATCTCTACCGGTATAACGAAAATTTTATTAATGTACTGTCTTATCAAAGAAGTATACTTACAATATCCTGTTTTACCATAAAACGTGAATAAATTCCTGAATAAATTTGATATCAACCTGTATAGTCAAATATGTATATGCATATAGTGTTATTAAATTTACATCTTTTTATCTGTATACTAACATCTATATCAGTATCTTTATATTTACAGTATTTTTTATCTTTATATCTGTAGACTTATATTTCTATTTTATGTGTGTGTGCTTACTTCCTTTATAATCATCTTTATATCTATATACTTACAATCTTTATCTCTATCTTTATATCTATATACTTACAATCTTTATCTCTATCTTTATATCTTTATACTTACAATCTTTATCTCTGTTTTTATATCTTTATTTTTACAACCTTTATATCTGACTCATTACCTATATACTTACAATCTTTATCTCTATCTTTATATCTATATACTTACAATCTTTATCTCTGTTTTATATCTTTATTTTTACAATCTTAATGTCTGACTCCATACCTCCATACCATACCAATCTTTATCTCTATCTTTATATCTATATACTTACAATCTTTATCTCTGTTTTTATATCTTTATTTTTACAATCTTTATCTCTATCTTTATATCTATATACTTACAATCTTTATCTCTGTCTTTATATCTTTATTTTTACAATCTTTATCTCTGTTTTTATATCTTTATTTTTACAATCTTTATCTCTGACTCAATACCTATATACTTACAATCTTTATCTCTGTCTTTATTTCTATATACTTTACAATCTTTATCTCTGTCTTATATATATATATATATATATATATATATATATAGTATATATATATATATATATATATATATATATATATATATATATATATATATATATATACTTACAATCTTTATCCCTATCTCTATATCTATATTTTTACAATCATTATCTCTGTCTTTTTATCTATATGCTTACAATCTTTATGTCTATCTTTATATCTATATACATTTTACTTACAACATGTATCTCAGTCAGTATATCTATTTATTTACAATCTCTATAAGTACATAAATTAATGTATACTTACAGCCTCTACACGTGAGCTATCTCTTCTAATAATTACATGTGTATACTTACAATATCGACAGAAATTTTCCATTGCAGGAATGTCAGTATTAGGCAAAAATATATCCTGATCTTCCCATCGTTTACAAAGATGACCGGACGACGAATGTGACCATGTGCCACGATAGCTTCTAGGATCTTCTTCATAGCATCCTTTGAAGACAAAATACCCCGGTACAAGACAATGAAATATTCAATGACTGTCGGTGTATTTTTGAAAAATAGTTTTGTAACATTTTACGAATTATGTTACATTTTAACAAGGCAGTCTGAAGGACAGCTAAACCCCCTTCCGCAGCGGGCATACTTATACTTCTTGACCTTTAACCAACCATGACCTTGATATTGTGCAATGCACATCATAAGCACATTTGCTCATCACAAAAGCCCGTTTTAGTTATTGACCAATTATCTTCCATATCTAGAAGGTAGATACCTTTGTAGATCCACTTATTTTGTTTGAATTTTTAGATTAAGGTCTTGGTAACCTAGATAGTTTGAGACTTCATATATTAACAAGTTTCTCACATATTTGGTTATTTCATGCTTAAGACAAAATGTTGTTCAGTGAGCTTTAGTAATGTACTGTTTTAACTTATAATAATTTGATTGTGACTCTGGTGTATTATTTGTTATAGTTTTCCAAGTTTTACAAATCATTCAGGTGAAAATTACACGACTTCTGGTTATGTTATAACCTTGACCTTGGGGATAAGCTGTTGACCTCTGTAGGACTGGTGATGATTGTGATCATTTGTGCCAATATGATTAAATAATTTCCGAAGTTAAAATCTATGAAGAGAACAAAAAAAAATTGAACATTTGACCTAGACCTTTGGCTAGCAACCTTAATATTGCTCTCCACACATCAGGTCATTATGGTGAACATTTGTTTAAAGTCATTTTACGAACTTTTAAGTAGTTTAAAAGTTAAGGAGCGGACAGGAAAATGTGGACTTTATCATTTGACTTTTAGGTGTAACCTTGACTTTGGCGGTAGCAACCTGTATGTTGTGCATTTCAAATTGTGTCATGGTGGAGATCATTATTGCCATGTTATCTCAAAAACTTTGAATTGTCAATAAATTATAAAGCGGACTTGCAAAAAAGATGTTTTAATATTGGACTTTTGAGTGTGGCCCTGACCTTGGGGGTAGTGCGTTTATTGTTCTGCTCTGCACATGGTGCAATAAAGGTGATAATTTCTGCCAAGTTATCTTTAAAAAAACATGACAGTGGTTTAAATTTTATGGAGCGGTCACAAAATGTAGACTTTAAACACTCGACCTTTAAGTGTGGCCTTGACCTTTGGGATATCAACACAATTATTGCGCTCTGCTTATAATGGTGATCACTTGTGCAAAGTTATTTAAGAAAATCACCGGCACGAAATGTAGACTTTTGAACACTTGACTTTTAAGTGTGACATTGACCTTGGGGGTAGCAACCCAAAATGTTATGACGGTAAGACGATAGACGGATTAAGAAACTGACGAACGGAGAGACTGACAGATGAAGGCCATTCGTATAATTCTAATATTAAATTTTAAAACCTTTGAATTGCCAATAAGTTATAGCGGGGACATGATATAGATATAAAATAGATGTTTTAACATTAAACCTTTGAGAGCGACCTCGACCATGAGGGTGGTGACTTGATTGTTGTGCTCTGCACATGATGCCATAATGGTGACAATTTCTGCCAAGCTATCTTAAAAACATTGCAGCGGACACGAAATGTAGACTCCTTAACACTTGACCTTTTAGTGTGACTTTGACTTTGGGGGTAGCAACCCAATTATTGCATTCTGCACATTATGGTGATCTCTTTTGCCAGGTTATTTAAAAATTCAGCGTTTTAAAACTTAAGGAGCCAGACATAAACAAACGTTAAGTAATCACAAATTTATGCGTCACGACACCTGATGACAACCATTCTGTTAGAGTTTGAAAGAAATTTGTAAGCAAATCAGCCACCCGTCAATATCAACAATCTCATACGCAACTTTTTGTAAGACAACCTGGTTAAAACACAAACTGTTCATCAGCAGATATGAAAGAGAGCAAGAAAAAAGAGTCATCATTGTTACAATAGTAACTAAGGCATAGGAATAAATAGGAGTAAACGCACCTACTCTTTGGCAGCACTTGCAACCTTGACATCCTAGAACTTCCTCACTTGTTGAATTGATATAAGACTTATCTGTGAGAGACTCACACACTTGCTTCTCTGTTGCATTACCCGGTAGTCCGACACTTATTCTGTCCTTTAATGTGATGTTGTAACAAGAATGCGGGTATTCTGATATTATAAAACAGGTTATGCATTGATACACAGTTTTACACAGCAAATAATTACAAATATTAATTAATTAATTAAAAAAAAAATGAAAAAAATGTCCCGGTAGCAAGAGTAACATCTTTATTAAATATACAATAAACGAAAACACAAATTCCTTTATTCCTAGTAAAATCTTCACATAATTAAAACACAAATTAGACATTGACATTTAATTTTACACTACAAACTTTGACAAACACTATTTTCGGCTTTGCCGATTGATCTTCCCATCCCAACTTTGAAGAAATTCTCATATGCGCACAATTCTCCAATCTCCTCGTGGTAGGTTTTCTTTAAAAAGAACTACATCTCCAATTGTAGCATTATATGAAAATAGTGTTTTCTATGATTTCAGTTCTGACTGCATACGTTCCCGAAGGTTGATCGAGTTTCGCCTCTTTAAATTCTCCCAAATTCGTTTAAAACATTTTGTCCTTTTTCCATACTGTCAGTTATTTATCACTTGTATTTTAATGTTGTGAAAAATTACTATTGTTGCCATACTATTTCGGAATGCCAATTTTCGGATTAAAGCTGCATGCCTCCAGATGAGCGAAAATATTTCAATAAAATCAAATTTTAGAAAAATGTACTAAGATTTTAGGAAAAGTAAACATATTCAAGATTCAAGTAATAATTTACATGTTATGTGCAATTAATGACTGATTTTTCAGCATTTATTACTATATTTCTACTGCGTTACTAACGCAGTAAGGGCAATTTTTGCATATTTTGTCCTCTTTATCGTAATTTACGTGGGCTGTAAGTGCAATTGATAATTTGTAAATTGCTTTGTTTTGGTTATTTCACTAAATAATACTTTTAAACACATTTTCGTGATTAAATTATATATAGATTTTACTTAGAATAACGGAATTTATGTTTAGTGTTTATTGAATGTTTAGTAAAGGTCTTTTTACAATGAGGATTTATTTTGAAAATAGGCGTTTGATATGTGCACGTTATTTCATTAATTATTATTCATAAATATTTTTTTAAAATTGTAAGGAAATGAATATTTTCTATTGTCTTCACCTGTGATATATTGCAATAGTCAGTATTCTTACGAGAGAAACTTGATACGTCACACGAATGAAGTTCACTTAAAAAAGTAAACATTGTGTTCGGGAGTTCAGTACAAAAAGTTACATGACTTAATGTTTGAAAACTGTACGCAATTGGTTAACGATGATATGGCTATTTCAATAGCAATATTCAGTTTGACCGGAGTTAGCATACATGAAAAGGAATCAAGATATTTTGAAGATGTTTGTTCAGACGAGGCGTCACAAGATAGAACGACGGCATTAAATGTAAATGATGTTTGTAGAAGTGAAGAAAGTGAAGTGGTTCACGAAAAAAGAAACAAAGTTATGATACTGAATCTAGAAATGATTAAGATATTGTTAAAAAAATGACAGCGTTTCAAGTACTTATGAAAATGAAAAGGTTGATGGAATGAAAATAAATAAGGAAATCATGACAGATTGAATATGGAATGAAGACAATGACTTATAAGTAAAAACAGGAGACATAGACAAATTATATAACACATTCTACTCTAGATATTCAAACTGTGAGCAATTAATGATGACAATTGCGTAAGCATAATGTTAGAGAAAAATTTAGTTGATGATGATAATGATGATGAAAAATTGCTTAAAGAGGAGAACACAGTTCAAGGTAAAATAGAGAAAACTAAGAAAATAAATAATGAAGATAAAAATAATGATACCAAATTAGATGAGGAAAGATGTGATATATAACTGAATTATGAAAATGTTGAAAATGATATTTCTGGCGACGATCAAGTAGCGAAAATTTCTTGTTACTAAACACCAAAAAGACAAATCCACGTCTTCTATGGTCCATCTTTTGTTTTAATGTAGAATGGTCCGGAGTAATCAGGTCCAATTTTAGAAAAGGGTACTGATTCTTGTACTCTAGAGGAATGAATGGTATAAACGATGACATCTTATATGGTCCACCTTCGTAATAACAACAACTTTTACACTTTCATAAAACCGGTTTCACAACAGAAAGTCCCGGTGAAATCTAGAATTTTAAACGCACTTGAGAAAGTGTCTTAAAACACTTAATGTAAATAATTTAATTTCCTCTTCTTTTTCTTTCTTCAACTTTAATGCGTTTGCTTAACATTTATGGATGGTACCGGATTTTGCAAGTTATTATTTGCGCCACTAGCACCGGCTTGAGCAAAATTCAACATTTTAACTTGGTAATGGTGAAATTTTGCATTGAGAAACATCCTCAGATTTGTTCATAAGGCGGTTATTATGGAATCTTCGATGAGTCACAGAAGTGTCATTCCATAAAAAGCGGCGTATGGTCCCGAAGTAAAAGAATGTGTGCACCCTGAACGGGAAAACAATTAGCGAAACTTTTAAAATAGGGAATTTTGAAAGGAGATCAAAGATTATGAAATAGTGAAATACAGAAACCCAGAAAATACAGAAATACAGAAAAGACTTCATATCACAGCTAAGCTGATAAGTTGAAGAAAAATTAAAAAGCCGACCACATATTCTTAGGGTGATTAAACAATATTCAGTATTGGGTTTGCATTTCTATGTTTATTTAATTTCTTTTTATTTGATATTTTCCATCACCCATAGGATATTTTGCCTGTTTTGTTTGCGACGGACGCGCCCTCAGGCGCGTTCAGAGCTATGCCATCTACACATGGGATTTCGTCGGCTACAATCGCGCAAGTGTCCTCAACCGAATAACAGCCCAAGAAATAGTACATGAATTTGATCCTATGAAACTCCCATACTTTGTCGGGATATCTTAAAAACTTCCATATTTAGCCTTTTCAATTTCAAATTAAGATATCCAATTTAAAATATGAACGTATTTGATTTGATAAAAACGCTGTAGCCCCGTAGTATTATTGCGCAATATGCAAATAACTGCTGAAACGATTTACCGCTGTCGAAAAAGTAGGACAGCAAATTATGCTATAATTAAGGAGTAATCTCAATAATTCATAGAAATTATAGTAGGAAATAAAAGTTCTTCATTAAACAAAACATTTTTATTAACAGATCAGTTTTTCGTGACTCTATAATAAATCGCGCATTGATAAAAGAAGAACTCTTTTCGTGACTCATACCGCGGGTTCAGCTGAATATCCAGCAGTAATTAATAAATTAGACTACAGTACAATGGTTTGTACTATAAATATCTATTTTTGAAAATGCATGTAACAAGAGAGTTTTTCAACACTTTACCACCATGTAGTCTTTCATGGTAATCTTTATTGAAGGAAGTTATAATATCAGTTGTACTTCCGATTCTTGTGTTTTGTTTACATAATTTTCTAGGTCACGATATGACCTGAAGATAACACTATTCTAAAAATAGATTCTGCATCACCTGTGCTGACTTTCGGACGAGTACACATTATACATGTAATAAACCAGCGGATACTTACTTTGTTTACTTCAAGCATAATACATAATACATGTGAAAATGTTAATTAGAATTGCTTCGTGTTATATCATCGTATATAGACAATAAAATTCCATTTTTAACTTGTTTACTTCTTACAATAATTGTATAGAATTTCTTAAAGTATTGCATGTAACAAAGTAAGGGTTTTAGTCACGTGATCGATTTTGAATGGACGCGGTTTTTCTTTCGTTGAAAATTTTTGTCAAATATTTGGATATTTTAGTGTCAAAATACAACTTTAGATATAATATTATTGAAGTAAAAGATGGTATATTATTATTTATATTTTAAAACGTCAAATGGGAAATAGAAAAGGGAATAAATCGGATAAAAAGCGTAAACATAGCAGTGACAATACGGGTGGGGAACAGGTAAAAAATCCTAGACATGGCCGGACGCCCCCGGATAAATTTGACTGTAATACTAGTTTGGCAGAAACTTTACATAACGCTAATAGCGTGTTGTTTGATAATTTGTTATCACTGGATAGTACGGTGTTTGTGTCGGAATCATTATCTGAAACTGACAATTATTCCTTAATCATGGACCCTAAACAAGCTTCTTCAAGTGACCCGCCCCCTAATTCAACACCTCTGTTGACATCAGTGCCCCCGCTCCCTATTCCGGCGGATATTTCTACCAGCACTGACACACATACGGATGCTATCATTGAATATTTGCGAAGAATAGAGCTGAAGCTTAATCATGTTGACCAGCGTCTCAATACCTTGGACATACTTGAGCAAAAGGTGAGCAGTTTTGAGATCGACCTTAAAAAATTATGGACTTTTGTACATGATAGTAACCAAAAAATGGAGGACAGGGTATCTAAAATTGACTCGAGGGTAGATAGTCTTGAATTTGCTCTTGGTCAGGCACAGAGCGAATTGGATCAAATGCATCAAACTGAAGCTCAGGTCAAGGACGATTTAGTGTATGTCAAGTCACAAAGCATGCGTAACAATTTAAATTATGGTAATATTCCTGAACCTAAGCAAGAAACGTGGGAAAATAGTGAGCAAACTTTACGTCGATTCTTTGCTGACCATTTGAACATCGCTCAGCAGTTAGCGGACAATTTACAGTTCGAACGTGTCCATCGCATGGGAGATTATAATCAACGTAGCGGTAATCCACGCAAAATAGTTGCCAAATTTGCCTTCTACAAAGATAGAGAAATGGTGCGTCGCCTCAGAACCAAGCTTAATGACACAAAGTTTTATCTTCACGAGCAATTTCCACCGGAAATTGTAGCACGGAGAAAATCACTCTTACCGAAACTTAAAAATGCCAAAAACAAGGTCGTCAAGATTGGTTAGCCTACGACACGCTTTTTATTGACGGGGTACCAGTAAGCGATAAAGAGTCCGACAGAAGCCAGATGCAGAACGGGAACCGGAAGTAGGGACTCGATGAGGCTGGACTGTCCATATTATCATGGAATGTAAATGGACTTAGTAGATCTAAATTAGAGGACAATGATTTTATAAAGAAAATGTGTAATAACGATATTATATTTTTGTTTGAGACTTGGGGTAATAAAAATTCTAATTTTGATATAGATGGGTATACAACTTTTAATTTCTATCGTAAATTTCAAAACCGACGAGCAAAGCGATCTAGTGGTGGGGTATTAGTATACATTAAAAATGAAATAAATAAAGGGGTTACCGTTGTACAGAATCATTTTGACACTATCAGTTGGTTGAAACTTGATAAAATATTTTTTAATCTTACAGATGACATTTATTTAGCTGGTGTATATATAGGGGTGGAAGGTTCCCCTGCTTATAACTTTATCAATGGTGATTTATTTGATATTGTTCAAAACGATATTTTACTTTATGAAAATCGTGGTATTACATTGTTAACTGGCGATTGGAATGCACGTACAGGTAATGGAGACCGCAATGATTATATTGTTTGTGATCGTACCGTTAGTTTTACAGACTGTGATTGGCGTCCGCGCCGAAGCGCGGCGCCTATTGGAATGAAATGAGATTTTGTGAAAGGGCGACAGCAACTTCTCGAGCCTTTTATAGTTGCCAATAATAAAAGCCGATCATTCCGATCGGTATGAGGGTGCTTGATTGTTAATTAGTCGCGATATGTACAATGAATGGCGAACTGGAGAATTTCGCAATGCAAACATTTTCAAATGAAATAACCTTTTCCGTCAATAAATCGCGCTCTTCGGGGTATTTTGCTTATCATTTTGTAGTACACAGTGGGTTATTATGGTATGTTATTCCAAAAGCTGTTAATAGAATGATGAGTTGATGACCTTAATATTCCGAAAATCTATTTATAGAGGGATGTACTCCTAGGTAATTCCCGGTCTCTCCCGGGATTTACTAATGACCGGCGAATAGTACCACACGTTTATTGTCCGGTCTCTCCCGGTTTTGGAGTAGATATCGTTACAGAACAGAACAAATATTTTTCAGATAAATAAGCTTTTTTTTCAAAATGAATGTTTGTCACTTAGTTTTGTTACAATAATTAATAAACACAGATCAACTCTCGAATTGATTGATTATTATTATACATAAACATACAATTCGAAAAAAAAAACCAACCAACAACACAAATCGCATGTTATATTTTATCTATATGAGATAAAAACAATAAATATGTACAATAATTGAGAAAAAATGTACATTTTTATGCATTAATATGACACTATCAACTTTAAAAACATTTTATATAATTTGTTATTCGTGTTTAGTAAAGATTCCGAGGAATTATTCAAAGTTACAAATCAGTTTTTATGAATTATTCAATTGATTGATAATTTAAAAAATGATAAAGAAAAATACAAATGTACATGTATATGGTTTAAGAATAAACAATATTATAAATTGAAAGATTAACCATGATTTACTGACTTTTTCCAGTTAAGTTTTGACTTATAATCGTCGATCATTATGACAATTGAATTCTTAAAATAGTAGTAAACGTAAAAACTCAGTATTAAAATAGCGCATAAAACACACACAAAAAAAGAAAAGAAAACAATATTCATAAAGTCTGTATTTTTTTTTTATTAAAATAGAAATTACATTTATTGTATAATAAACAATTATGCTCAACATGATCAACATGGTAATATAACAAGTGTCATATTGTTACTTAGTGTGAACAGATAACTTAAGAGGGGGTCCTCGTTAATAGCAATAACATAATAAGGGACAATTACACAAGTATGGTGTTGATCATGCGTTACACATATGGATTATAAATGATTGTATACATGCATATCCGTTGCTATTTATAACCACGATCATAAAGAAATAACAAGTAATATTCTAATTTCTAGCATGCCGATCAAAGTTATAAATAATGAACAATGTCTTTCGTCCGTTCATTCAAAAGTGATATACAATTCTGGTAAAACCCAATGAACCATTGAAAAGTTTATAAGAATATCTTGTCATCATATATCTACTAGTTCATCTGCACCTGCTGTTTGGACGCCCTTTGATGCTTTGCATCAATGCTTTTCTTGTGATTATTACACCGACATGCCTTTAGACGTGTCCATGGACTGTCTACATAATAACTCGGGTATTAAATTATTAGATGTATGCAAGGCTAGTTCTTTACGTATTGCAAATGGTAGGCTTGGTCGCGCGACTATAATAATGGAAACTATACTTATATATGTTCATCGGGATCTAGTGTCATTGACTATCTATTGTTGAAAGAGCAATATTTCAGTTTAGTTAGCGATTTCTCTGTACAGAGTTTTAATGAATGGTCTGATCATGCTCCTATATCATTTTCTATTAAATGCCACGTATTGCACGAGGATAATGATATTTATTATGAAGGCATTAGTTTACGATGGAATGACGAGTTACGGAACGAATTCCGTAGAGGTCTTATATCACAACTACCACGTTTAAATACTATTACCGAAAATGTTGATTTTAACGATATATTACAGTTAAATTCATGTATAGAATCCTTTGTAAATGTTGTGAGAAGCGTGGCAGATCCATTATTTTGTAAACGTAGAATAACATATATTACGCCACGTGCCGATGGTAAACTATGTAAACAAGAGCTGTCAGAAGGACAGCGCGCTCGACTTTTTTAGTGCTTGCCTATAAAACAAAACTTTGACAGTTAAGGGCACACAAGACTTTAACTAGGAATTTCTAAGTACAAATCAAGAAACATTTTCACAGAGTTATCTTCTCTTGCTTACAGATAGGTCTCATGATGGCACATAAGAACTCCAACTTCCAAAGTAAATATCTCAAATGGTTAGGTAACAAGGTGGACAAGAATGAAAAATTTTAACTGAGTTTCTAAGTCAAAAGGGCCATAATTCAAATAAAATCCTTAACAGAATTACCTTCTCCTGCCCATGTTTGGGACCATGATGGTAAACAAGTATTCCAACTTTCAATTTAATATCTCAACCAGTTCAGTCAAAAAGTTGACTGGTACAAAAACTTAACCAAGATTCTAAGTCGATAAAAGGCCTTAATTTTTAAAACAAATCCCTGACAGAGTTACCTTCTCTTGCGTACAGATGGGGGTAATGATGTGAAATAGCATTAAAAGTTTCAAAAGCAATATCTCAAAGGGTTAAGGCAAATAAGTGGATTTTACCCATATTCAATGTATTTTCTAAGTCAAAAAGGGGCATAATTCTGTCAAAAAAACCTTGACAGAGTTATGTCCTCTTGTCTGTTGATGAAGGTCGTGATGGTAAACAAGTATGGTCAGTTTCAAAAGCAATACCTCCAATGGTTTTGAAATAAAGTGAGGTGGTACAAAAAACTTAACCAAGCTCAATACACTTTCTAAGTCAAAAAAGGGCCATAATTCTGTCAAAAACCTTGACAGAGTTATGTACTCTTGTCTGTAGATGGAGGTTATGATGGTGAACAAGTATGGTAAGTTTCAAAGCCATACTTGTAATACTTCTGAAATAAAGTGGGGTGGTACGAAAAACTTAACCAAGGTGTGACGCCGACGCCGACGCCGACGCCGACGTCGGGGCGAGTAGGATAGCTCCCCTTTTCATAGAAAGGTCGAGCTAAAAAGCGGAATGGTTTGATGAAGATTGCAAACGTTCAAAAGAGGTATATTTAATTTCTGTATATAAATATAATATGTGTAAAAATGATGTAAATAGAATAGAATTTTGTAATAATAAACTAATTTATAAAAATGCTGTTAAAAAAGAAACGTAGTTATGAGTTAAAAAAATTAAGAGAAATTGAACGCCTTCGTCACTGTAAACCTAAGGATTTTTGGAAATTGTTTACTACAAAGGCGATACATAAGAATAGTGTTTCCATAGAAGATTTTTATGAGCATTTTTCTACCCTAAGTAATGATTTGCCAAACGTTTTGCATGCCGAAAGTGAATTATTTTGTGAAAATTTAGATTTTTTTAGTTATGATGTACTGTACGAGGAGCTAAATGAACCTATAACAGTTGATGAGATAAATTGTGTTATTCGTCATTTAAAGAAAAATAAGGCTTTTGCAGGTGGCCAGTTAATGAATGAGTATTTTATAAATTCATCCGATATTTTATCATCGCATTTAGTTGATATTTTTAATGGTATTCTGAACTCTGGCTTTTTTCCAGATTCATGAATGGAAAGTATTATTGTACCTCTGTTTAAGAAAAATGACCCTGCACTTGCTAGTAATTATAGAGGAATCAGTCTCGTTAGTTGTTTTTCAGAGATATTTACAGGTGTTCTGAATAACAGATTGACAAAATGGTCTGAAGAAAACGACAAAATTAGTGATGCACAATTTGGTTTCAGGAAGGGTCGCTCCACAGTTGATGCTATTTTTGTTTTAAATGCTGTTGTTAATAAAAATTTTAATGAAAATGGGCGTCTGACATGTGCCTTTATAGATTTTCAAAAGGCTTTTGATAGTGTTTATCGTAATGGTTTATGGTTTAAACTATATAATATTGGTGTACGTGGAAAAACTTTAAGAATCATCCATGATATGTACTCTAAAGTAAAAGCACGAATAAGGGGCAGTAAATCATATTCAGATTTCCTGGAATGTTCAATTGGTCTTAAACAAGGGGAGGTTATGTCCCCGATATTGTTTTCTATGTTTTAGAAGATTTAGAAATGTATTTATTAAATGATATTAATTCTGGTTTAACATTAGATGGTATTACATTTATTCTTATGTTATTTGCTGATGATATTGTTATTTTAAGTAAATCCCCTGAAGACTAATACAAAATAGTTTAAATACATTACTTTATGGGGCCTTAAAGTAAATGAAGGTAAAAGTAAGATTATGGTTTTTAGGAAGAGGGGTCCGATTAGAAATAATGAGTATTGGACATATAATAATATTCTCTTAGAAATAGTCGACAATTTTAATTATTTAGGTACTGTTTTCAACTATACAGGTAGTTTTACTTTAAATCAAGAGTATTTAGTAGGGAAAGCCCTAAAGGCGTTAAATGTTTTACTGTTCAATTTAAAACAGACACCAGTTAAATTTAGTACTTCTTTGCAATTATTTGATGCTTTTGTTGTATCTATCTTAAATTATGCCTGTGAAATATGGGGATTTAGTAAAAGTAAGGAAATCGAACGAGTACATCTAAAATTTTGTAAGTCCATGTTATGTGTTAAGCAGTCAACTAGCAGCATGCCTATTTATGGTAAACTAAAAAGGTACCCTTTATATGTAAACAGATATGTACGTATTATCAAATTTTGGTCAAATATTGTTAACAGTAATAATGTTATAGTTAGATACTTATATACATCAATGTTAAATGATATTAATAGAGGAAAAAATAACTGGTTGTCTAATGTGAAATCATTGTTAGATAATGCAGGTGTGTCATATATATGGTATTATCCAAGTATTTATAACCTTAAAAATGTACATTTATTATTTAAGCAAACTCTTATTGATCAATTCATCCAGTCATTGTATCATAATGTAACAACTAGCCCGAGCACATATAGACTTTTTAAGACGTCATTTGATTACTCACTGTATCTTGATAAAATTCCTAAGAAATTTAGGATTGCTTTTGCAAAATTAAGATTGTCTTCACACCAACTTAGAATAGAAACTGGACGGTATGGTAATTGTAGAACTGAACGTAGTGAGAGATATTGTCTTATTTGTAATTCACGTGATATAGAAGACGAATTTCATTTTGTTTGTATTTGTAATGCTTATAATGATATACGTAAACACTAATTCAATAATTTAACATTTGACTGATTTTGACTGTAATTTAGCTGTAAGTCATTAAATATACAAAATTTCCATTTGTTCAACCTCCTTGTTTTCTCGCTTCCATTTTCTTTCTTGTTTTGACTATATGTATCATATTTTCCGCTAAAAATATAATTGTCTATACATTTGTGTCATGTTGACAAGTTATATTGTATCATTGTATATATGTATTGTGTAGCAAGAAACGTCATGTTTACGTTACCAAATGAAATATTTTGAATCTTGAATCTTTTATTTTAGAAATATTTCGTCGACAGTTTTTTTTCTATTTACTTATCATTTCTTGGGACACTGATTAACAAGTTTGACCAGAATTATAGGCATAAATTTCATTCTGTATTTAAAACTTTTTACTTGTTCTGCTTGAAAGTAGAAAATCTGAACTATATCAGATTGGGACACATAAAATGTATTGCTCTACAAATCTCGAACTTGTATGGAACAAATTTTCTCTGTTATATCTTTTGTGTTTTTTTTCTAAAAAAAGCCTTAATGTCTCTCCGGTTGCATGTCCGTCGCATTCAGTGCTGCAGCACTTTGGTTTAATTTTATATGCAAAACAAAATCATTATTCATGATAAAAAAAAGTTTTATTTGTTGAGTAAGTTTAAATAACATAAAAACTTTCGAGACATAACTTGATGTCGTCCCTCTGCGCATTATTTCTAACAACAGTAATTCCTGAGTAGAACCATTGACTTTTAATAAGCTAGCTGGGTAGCTTTTCTACCTAAAAGAATGCAAATTTCTTGTCGAGATTCGGAGTTTTTAAAGAAAAGTGGTCTTCCCAAAAGTGAATTATATAAATCTAATTACAAATGATAACCGATAGTCCTACTTACTATTCATTGACGCCTGCTCACTACACGAAGGTATACCACACGAGACCTTTTCAAACTCTTCAGTGAAACAATAAAGAACCCCTATTATGAAAATAAATAAATAAAAAAAATTGCGTGTGCTTTTTGAGTTTAAAATAGTGTACGTTTGTATTTAACAATCGGGACTTTACATTATTTATTTACACGTCTGCTACCACGAACTGTTATCTATTTTATCAAATAAATCGAGTGTTTAATGTGACTTATGTGGCCGTATATAAACGGTAATGTGTTATATAACCTAACAGCTGTTTGTAAAAAATGGGACATCTAACCTGTCAAAAATCTTTGAAACTAAAAACAGGGGAAGATTAAATTGCAAACATACAGTTATTACAAAAATTCTTTATTTTAGGACCAAGAAACTATTTATCAAAATATACAAAATAAACAATAATTATATGGAATAATCTTACCGTCATTCACCATGTCCCTACAGTAATTGTTTGATTGTGTAATATGAGCTGAACTGTTAAACTGTGTGTAGATCAACATACTTGGTGGTATAAGTGCCCATTTGTGACATTCTTTATAGGTATATGTATGTTCCCAATCTTCAGTATATGTACTTGTGCTACCTTCATAACATCCTTAAAAATTGAAAACATGAAATGAAAATAATCTGGAATTTAATATTACTCTTTCTGGTGTCATCCTATAAGCCAATAATTTTTTCTTTATAAACAAAGAATGTCAATAGAGTTATCGATTTCTATGCTTTGTACATTTATAATTCATTGTGAAAAATTGGTAATTTAGCATGTCTTTATTGTCAGTTTACATTGTTCGGCTAACATATTGGTATTTTAGCATGTCTTTTCGTTAGTTTACGTTGTTCGGCTAAAAATTAGTATTTTAGCAGGTTTTTGTGTCAGATTACGCTGTTTGGTTTCAGCATGTCTTTTTTGTCAATTTACGCTGTTCGACTAACATATTGGTATTTTAGCATGTCTTTTCAACACTTTTCGTTGTGCGGCTGAAAAATAAGTATTTTGGCAGGTTTTTGTGTCAGTTTACGCTGTTTGGCTTACAAATGGGTATTTCAGCATGTCTTTTTTGTCAGTTTACGTTTTTAGGCTAACGAAATGGCATTTTAGCATGTTTTCGCATCGGTTTATGTTGTATAGCTAACAAATTGGTTTTTAATTAATTGTTTATATTGCGATTTGTGATGGCATATCTGTATTTTACATATGTTGATACAAATTTACGCAGCTACCTTACTCGAAAAATAACGTCGTTATAAGAAACCTTTCTAAATATATTAACCTTGCTGGTCGATCTCGTACCGGACGCTATAAGAAATGATCATGCACTTATAATAATGACCTGTTAAGTCTGACCTTTAGAGTAATGTTACAATTTTAATGATTAAGTGTATTTATTTTTGTTCGTTTTTTCCATTCTTCAAGCACATGCCTTAAAAAGTACAGGTTAATTTATAGTAATATTACCAATTTCAAGAACTATTATTTATTTTTGTCACTTAATTTAAGTAATAAAGTCAAATTTACTATGATCGTTTGTTAGGAATGATGACTTAAGCTCTTGATAAATTCAAATTTTTGTTAAAGTACATTAATGATAAATATTGTTAAAATTATTTGTACAGTGAATGCATTCTTCATTTGATACATTTGCACACTTTGTTATTTTCTATGTTGAATTAGCTGACATATTTTACATATTAGCTCCTAATCATTGTGACATTGGTAATTTTATTATTTCATAACTTGAAACAACGAAGTACTCCATGATAAATGTTCTTTTCTTTTCTTCTTCTTCTTAAAAAACATGGATTGTTAATCTCACCATCAGTGGTGGTATATCTTTGTATCTAACCTCTATTTATACAAGTTTGCTTCTTTAAAAGGAAGCATTTGCAGCTGTGAAAGATTTGTATTATTCGAAAATTTGCATAAAAGGCACAATGAATGGTTATAAATTACAATTTATGTCAGCAAACTAAATTTAAAATAAATGTATATATATATATTAAAAGTAGTATCAAAATAAAAGTTTCTTGTAAAATTCAATAAGCAATTTTTCAGTTAATGTTTTGTTAAGTATATAGAAACATTTCCTCTACATGTTCCAAAACGGGCATGAAGTATGCTAAAGGGACTCAACTCAGTCAACTGAGGTTCAAAAGCCTAAAGACATAACATTTGAATTTTTTACATAAATGAGCTGGGGCACTTTAAACAGAAATATAAGCAAAGATAGTTAAGAAATATACTTTGAAATAAATTGAAAATCGTTTTTTATGCTTTTCTCAGCCTGATCTGCGTGAAATGTGTTTAAACGCTTTCATTTTGGGTCATTTTTTTTTAAATTTGAATAATTATTATGGAAAAACGAAGTGCGCGAATGATCTGAAATTTTGCACAAAGATTAGTGGTCTAAACCTACATCAAATGGTACATTTATCTGGAAAAAATATTTCAGTCCCATCATGTCAAAAAACCTCCCTTTAATCAAACAATTTTAAATCCCAGATTTACATAAAAAATGTGTATATCATTTGATTGGAAAAAAAAACAGTATGTAAAGCTGAATGCCTCCAACCCAATATTTGAAGGAAATCAAACTTGAGTAAAATGTGTGCCATTTTCGCCAAAAAATCTCCCTTGCGTCATTTAGTCTACCGGTTCAAAAGTTAAAGGAGCAGCAACATTTCGGTACGCGGTTCACTCGGTCATATAATAGTGCATGACGATTTTGCATCTATAATGTTCACTGTTACTATTTATTGGAACATTAAATAGTAAAACGTTATTCAGTAAACAATACGGTACAGTTTAAAAGATTAAAACGGATAGCGCTAAGTAACGTAAATGATAATTTCCAAATTTTTCTATGTATAGATTTGTTCCCTTCGATGCTATTTTTCCGTTTAAGTTAAGTCGTATTTTGAAGCGGAGCATGCGCAGCACAGTTTTTGTAGACTGCTCCTAATCATTTTACGCTTAAAATGAGATTCATTCACTACAATCAGATACGTAAAAATGGATGCCGCCAGCAATCAGACCTCTCCTGACCTCTCCAATAACACATTTAGTGTATATCTTGACATCAGTGGTTGTATTTCAAGTATCTTCCGTGTATAAAACGTGCATTTATTTGTCTCGTCATCAGTGGTGGATTACGTATCTTATTTCTGTTTATATAACATACATTTATGTTTTAAGTATCTTGCAAATAGTGATCGTATTTTCTGTATATAACCTCGCGGTTCTAATTCAACATGAACTGTTTATCTCGCCATCGGTGGTGTTATATTTTTGTGGTGTTATATTTTTGTACCTTACCTCTATTCATAAAACACATGTTTTGTGTATCTTTCTATCAAGGGTGGTGTTTTCTGTATGTGTAGAACATCGATAGTTTATATGGTATACTATTATATATTACCTTAATTTATATAACACATGTATTGTGTATCTTACAACTAGTGGTGATATTTTCTGTATCTTACCTCGGTTTATATAATCTATCCATCGGCGGTATAGTTTTGTATCTTACCTTGGTTTATGTAACATATGTATTAAGTACCTCGCTATTAGTGATGGTATAACACATGTAATACATTTTTGCCATCAGTGGTGGTATTTTCCATATCTTACCTCGGTTTATGTAAATATGGATTGTTTATCTGGCCATTAGTGGCGGTATTTTTGTATCTTACATATGTTTATATAAAACATGCATTCATTGGTTGAATATTCTGTATCTTAGCTCTATTCATATGACACATATATTAAATTTCTCGCCGTCAATGATGGTATATTTTTGTTCATACTTCTGTTTATATTACACATGTATTGTTTATCTTGCCGTCAGTTGAGAAAAATCATGTATCTTACTTCTGTTTACAAAACACATGTATTCAGTTGTGAATATTTTTATCTTACCTGTGTTAATATAAAATGTGTATTAAGTATCGGTGAAGATATAATAATGTTGTATCATACCATTGTTTATATAATACATGTGATTGCCATCAGTGATGATATATTTTTGTATATTACTTTTGCTTATATAACACACGTTTGTCTTGTTTATCTCGCCATTAAAGATGTATTATATTTGTATCTTACCTCTATTTACACAACACATATATTTCAAACATGTTTCACCGTCGGTGGCGAACATCACACACAGTGTCTTCTCAGTCATGAAACAACCATCATCAGGAATATAGTGACATCTCCATACATCATCGAAACTTTTTAACTGAAAAATTTAAATGATATGAGCCGCGTCACGACAAAACCAACGTAATGCGTTTGCGACCAGCATGGATCCAGACCAGCTTGCGCATCCGCGCAGTCTGATCAGGATCCATGCTGTTTGCTATCAGAATCTCTACTTGTAATAGGGTTGGTAAGCGAACAGCATGTATCCTGACCAGACTGCGCAGGCTGGTCTGGATCCATGCTGGTCGCAAACGCACTATGTTGGTTTTGTCGTGACGCGGCTCATATATTCAAATCATTTGTGTAATACTTGTACTATCCTCGGTAGAAATACCCAATCATTTAATGTTATAACCTAATGCCTACTATAAGTACCAAATTCCTAATTACATCTGTTTAATTGAAACTCTGAAATACTGTGCATGCATGTAATAAAACAGTTATTTCATGGGTTTTGTAGAACAGTAATCTGTTGAAAACATATATTTGTATATGTATGTTTTTTTTTCAATAAAATTGTTTATTTTGTTAATTTGTTAAAAATGAAACCCTCATTCACAACTTTTACATAGAAGTCTTTTGAAATTGATTTAAGATCAAAACTGATAATTCCCAGCTATTGTTAAGGTATTCTAATTACTAGCTTGATTACTAGATTATAATCATCTATAACAGAAATAATTGATTAATAAAGAGGTTAATCTTTAATAAGATTAATAAGTAAATGTGAACATTTTCTGGAACTGAACTGTAGCAGAGACTGTGAGAATAATTTATCAATAAACTGTGCTTTATTTCATCCATGTGCTCTTCATCTTCATGTTTGTAACATTTTTAAGCATGTATGTATTAAAGTTGTGTTTTTATGTGTTTAAAAAACTATGTTTGGACATCACATGTAGGTGACATAGTGCTTTTGACCCCTTTACAAAAATTGATTAAACATTACTAATCTTCTGACGCGTGTTGTGTATATGAAAAGCTATGAATTCAGTATCGCATGCATGCATTATTTCATCTGTTATCATACTTTGTTATCACTTCAATTTATACATTATTAATAATGTTTTAATGTTTATTAATAAACATTAAAACAAATTCTTTTCACTTTTATTAATTCATTTACAATATATGTAAATTTGATGGACCATGGGGGGGGGGGGGGGCTTTTGTCCTACCTTTACATTTTTATTGGGGGGGGGCTTTTGTCCTATGTTTAAATTTCATCGGGTTTTGTCCACCTTGTCATTTTTAGACCGGGAGGGGGCTTTCGTCAGGGGGGGGGCTTTTGTCCTACATCCTTGCCCTCGGCCTTACGTCCATCCCTGATACTTCGAGGCAACAGGTTTGACTGTTCCGACAACACCCATGAAAGAATTGTAAATTATTGAATTAATGTTTCATCATACTTTTTTATTTTCCATTAACTATTTTTTTTGATAATTTTCCAATACAAGGCAAATATTTGCATGCAAATTGCATTTATATTCTACTTAAACTCAAACAATAATTAGATAAATATTTTAACAATTAACCAGCTGAATTTATTGTAATTGTCCCACTCACGTTTGTGGAAATGTGCATTTACATGTAAGTGATGTCATGATGAATTTGAACCAAACTATACTAATGTACATGCTGACTAGGATCTACTATTGGCAACGGCTCATCACTTTCATTTCAAGCAGAAAAGATATTGAGTTTGATTGTGTGTATATATTTTGTTAAGACAAAACACGTTGTTACGTTTTAAGAATGCCATATCACGCTCATTTAAGATGACTTAATAGCACATTTATCAGCGTTATAACTATACTGCCACAGTTTTGACTAATTGACACACATATCAAGCATTTGTTTTACATCCCGAACTATAAATGATATACGAGGCATGTTATCAGCGACATTTGGGGGAACTAAGTCACGTGCCATGCAAACAAATTCCACATCTACTTTGCTCTAATGCATTCAAGAGGCCATAAATGTACAAAGGATACAAAATTGGTGAAGTCTATCCTTCTTGCCTTGTGCCATGAAGGACATTAATTATATTTACCAGTGTTTCCTCTGATTTCGTATACAACTTGACATGTGTGTTCATTGCACAGAATGCTACAAATGTAGCTGTATCGAAATAAGTTTCAAAATGAAGTTAATTCAACATGCCATTGTGTCAAACTGTACCGGAAGCCTTACGTCTGTCCATGAAACACACTGATTTTGACAGTAACACAGATTCCCAATGTTTAAGGATGACTGATAAAAGTGTATTTGCGCTATAATAATTGCGCTATAACTTAAGTATCAAGGTCATTTTTTATTTGTTTGGGTCGTCAGACCAAACAGATAAAGGTAGCGAAATTTCAGACACTGATGCTATTAATTGCAAATGCCGAAAGTAGTCCGCTTTTTTGAAGCGGTTACATCCCTTTATATGAACACTAACACCGAAAAATTCAGGGGAGATCACTGCGTAAAGACGGTCAAATGACAGGCGCATTAATTTTCAAGCAAAATAGTTCCCGAATGGTCGAAGATTTCAATATTGTTTTATTCTTTATAGATGTACATGCTTATAGTAAGCTCCATGATTACTTACATATGTGTTAAACAACAGTTAGCGTCGTTACAAACCCTAATTTAGAATAATATGATTTTCTTCAGGCCGCTAACATATAGTTTCGGTTTGGGCGCTCGCTTAGGAAGCGAGAGGTCTGGATATCAAATCCCAGTTAAGGCAACTCATTTTTTTTTCAATTTGTTTAAGTCATATAAACATTGAATTGAATATCAGTGTTGCAATTAGTCTTATAG
Organism: Ruditapes philippinarum; assembly: GCF_026571515.1. Lineage (NCBI taxonomy): Eukaryota > Metazoa > Mollusca > Bivalvia > Venerida > Veneridae > Ruditapes > Ruditapes philippinarum. The sequence continues at coordinate 390,413 of NW_026853760.1, read as the reverse complement.
CCAATTTACTACAATTAAAACGCCGCTGGAGAGCATTGGTGGCACTATACAAAAACAAATTGGTTTATAATCTCACAACCTTCACCTTTCTGACATTCTGAGACCCAAACAAATTCAGCGCCTTCTGTGCTTTGATTTCTTTTGTTCTCATCTTTATGTAAGATTACAATTAGCCCTCTTTTTAAAGATTTCGGGACAAAATCACTTCTCAACATCCATGTGAAAATATTGGCTATCACAGATCTTAAACCTCCTTTGCATAAAAAAGATGTTCACATTGAATCTGGTCGTATTTATAGCTAACGTATTCGGATACAATTGGTTACATGTTTACCGCATTGAAAAACTTAGCATTTAAAGCTGCACGCCTCCAGATGATCCAAAAAATATTTTAAGAAAATTAATATTGAGAAAAATGCATCAAACTTTTAAGAAAGGTAAAAACATTCAAGATAGGAGTGATATTTTACATGTTATGTGTGGTTTAATACTGATTTTGCAGTATTTTATCATCATTTTTATTGCGTTACTAACACAGAAAGGGCTGTTTTTTTGCATATAATGACCACTTTTTTTGGTAATTTTCGTGGATTGTAAATGCCGATTGCAATATGTAAATTACTTTATCACACACCCGTGCCGATTTTGCGACTCCGTGAATATGGTATTGCACGGCCGTGCATATATTTTGACGTGACGTCATTAGCGTAATTCAAACATAGTGTAAAGACGCGCTAAATGTTAGCGTTATACTATAGAAGCGTCAATGAAAAATGACTCTTATTTTACCTTAAACGGTCTTTATTTTGGGTATGTGATTAAAAGAATATTAAATTCGTGTAACTTCATTACTGAATTTATTGCACTCGTTGAATAAAATAATATTATGCTCGCCAGAGGCTCGCATAATATAATTTTATTCAACTCGTGCAATAAATTCAGTACTGAACTTACACTCTTTCAATATCCTCTATTTATCACACACCCGTGCCGATTTTGCGACTCCGTAAATATGGTATTGCACGGCCGTGCATATATTTTGACGTGACGTCATTAGCGTTATACAAACATAGTGTAAAGACGCGCTAAATGTTAGCGTTATACTGTAGGCGCGTCAATGAAAAATGACTCTTATTTCACTGTAAACTGTCTTTATTTTGGGTATGTGATAAATAGAATATTAAATTCGTGTAAGTTCATTACTGAATTTATTGCACTCGTTGAATAAAATAATATTATGCTCACCAGAGGCTCGCATAATAAAATTTTATGCAACTCGTGCAATAAATTCAGTATTGAACTTACACTCATTTAATATCCTCTATTTATCACACACCCGTGCCGATTTTGCGACTCCGTAAATATGGTATTGCACAGCCGTGCATATATTTTGACGTGACGTCATTAGCGTTATACAAACATAGTGTAAAGACGCGCTAAATGTTAGCGTTATACTATAGGCGCGTCAATGAAACATGACTCTTATTTCACTTTAAACGGTGTTTATTTTGGGTATGTGATAAATAGAATATAAAATTCGTGTAAGTTCATTACTGAATTTATTGCACTCGTTGAATAAAATAATATTATGCTCGCCAGAGGCTCGCATAATATAATTTTATTCAACTCGTGCAATAAATTCAGTATTGAACTTACACTCATTCAATATCTTCTATTTGTTTGTTCGCCTCACATTATCTTACTTTTAAATACATTTAAAAAATGAAAATTAACATGAATCTGGAGGCGTGCTGCTTTAATTGTCTCAATCGTTTGTTACATTCTTTTTATTTCAGTCGTTCTTTGCTGCAGAATACATTGTCAGTTTAACATGCAACTTAACTTAAATAGTACGCATGGGCTACCGAGGATGAATTTTTGTACGAAAACGGTATTTTCACTTTTGTATTATCGCTCAAGATTACAGACACTAATTCTCAAATTGTTGTTTATTAAGATCGCTTAAAGCGATAACGGTTTGATGAATTTCGCTCATTCATTTTTTTCCACCATAGAGATATTTTCATTCTAATTAACCGTACTTTCCTTTTTTACAAATAACTTTTTACTTAAAATCCAAATGTTAATGACAACAACAACATCGACTTTAGGAGTGTATATACACGCACATGAACATATAAATTACTGTGTATTAACTACCAAAATCATTATTTTTTAGAAACCGAATATACACATTATATACAACAGAAATTCAGGGAGTCTGTTGGTACTCGCCTCACCCCTCATTTATTCCACACACCTCTTTTATTTCTAAAGTGATTCAGTGACAATCTCGGTAATTTATATTGTTGGACTTCTAAAGTTTAGTGGTCTGTAACCGCAAATGAGATTTAACAAAACGCACATTTTAAAAAAAAATGTTCAAAAAGTTGTCATGGCAAAATAATATCTTTCGTGGTAAATCTTTCCATTTCAAGCATGGTAAAATATAAAAAATTCAACATTTCTTTCAGGACATCATAGCTTCATGGAGATCACTTAATACGGATCTCAAGATTCGGCATTGGTTAATTACATACATGACTTTCAAGGCATCCATATATGCAACTACATATGTGAATGCAAAATAAGAAAACTTTGTAATCATTTTTATAAAATGTAAAACTTAAAAAAAAAGATATCGAATGTAATCCTACCCTGCTGAGTTACTGCACGGCATTTACCGATTTTCGTACTGAATATTTTCAATGCAGTCTTCGTGAAGTCATGCGTTCTCGTGTGTGCATGCAATACGTATAAAAAATGTTACATCTAGAACACAAAATAAAATTTACACGGAATCTGACCGAATAACAATGCTAAAAACTGAAACAAAATTTTATGGAAATACGTTGCAAATAAACTAGATAAAAGATTTAAGAATATTTTACCATTGCGGTTTTGTTGTCTCCCCTTATTAGTTGATAAGATTTTGATACGGCAGCATCCTCACAAGCAACGATGGAACAATTTTCCACTTTTCTGACAGGATTTGTGGAGTAACACCACAACTGTCCTGTCAATGAATCAATCGTAAGAAATCATTTATTAAAAAAGTGCAATAGATAAAATAAACGGGTGGATAAATAAATAAAAAAAAAACCTGATTAAGAATATTGAGAAACTTTTAAAAATGTAAAAGGTTTGGAATTGACTTTCATGACGTTAGTCTTAGAGTCTCTTTACAATTAAACATGACTTTGAATTACTCTTATTATACATTTAATATGTAAATACATAATCCATTAAACTGATGAATAATCATTTACCTGATTTTACATATGCTCAGAAGTTGAAATATATAGAAAATGTTTAAAAATCCTAAGAATGATAAGAGTGATTAGATATTTGGTATTTGGTTAGGTGAAGCTCTTACCAATTTGTAAAAGTTATGAACCTCATCTAAGGGGCATACTGATTTACAAAATTCATACATCCTCATTAAAGAGATGCAAACTTTGTCTTGCGTACTTACATGAATTGTTTGAATCATGGCCGTCGCATTATAATTTTTCCTAAAGTATTTCTTAGTCTTTACAAAGATTTACCTATGATAATTTATAAATCTCACTGGTTTCGCACCATGATGACCTCGTTTTTATATAGACCTTGGTAGTAAAAACCTTGAAATAACCATTTTGTTTGAAACCACAAAGCATGTACTTACTGATCGGAGTATTAATCATCGGCATTGCCTAGTAAATCATTTATTTTTAGCTCACGAACTTACCACAGCACAAAGAATGAGAATAAAGATCAACAAGGCGAGGCGACGTTTAAATGTCATATCATATGGCGAAGGTGTACCTCGAGTGCTCTTGTGAGCATTATTTTAGGCATAAATTGGCCATCTGGTTAGAACCACAGACATTTTGTTACGTTAGCTGGTTTTGACACATAAGAATCCAAAAGTTTTGTCAAACCTTAATATTCAAACTCAGCGATCGTAAATAGTTGACCACAAATGCCGTCACAAGTTAGTGCACATTTATCGCACATATTGTAAAGAATGATAAAGGAAAAGTATCTATCTCGCTTCCAGTCTGATCATATTAATGTTAAGTTTAAATTTTCTGTAAAAAAGCAACCTTACGTATTTTATAAGGTGCCTGATTAATTATGGCATCTCGGATGAGTGTATTCTTTGGACGAAAGGGCAAAAGGCTGAAAACACGCAATCATGACGACATACTTTTGGATTGTTGTTGTTGTTTTGTATCCCTATTTTATCATATTTATGTCATATCTGATTCACCAAGCCGGGTTTTCTTGATAACTTAGAAGTTATCAATTTCTCCGCTGGTGACCGACTACTAAAGTAGTTATAGTACTTAAGGGTTGGAGACACATGACAATTAGACTGAATGTCTGAGATCAATTGTCCGCGCCTGATGATATATCTATACTCATGAAGCCTGAATTAACGGGTATCTTAGCGATAAGTCAAAACACGACGTGACTTAAATAAACAGAAATCGTCCGTTTTTATAATTGCATATCACTGTATCAGTTATTAATTATTTCAATATGTTTTTCGTACCAGATGAGTTCGGGTCCCTGCAATAGCTTCCAGCCTTCTCAATGGAACCGTCAACACTGAAATCCCATGTAGAGTTTACATCTGAAATATGTGCATCCCATCTTTCACAATGAAAAAGAGTCACTGTTACATTAAGATAACCACTGTAGTTAGCTGTAGTTCCGTAATAACATGCTTAAATGGAGAAATAAAACGAGAAAAAAGTGATAGATAACTATAATAAAAAGTAATATTAAAGACAAATAAAATTATCAATTATAGATACGGTACTAACATCACCTACATTGAAAGCACTGGAATACAGAATGATTGGCTGTCTGTCTGTTTCACTGCATTGCATTACCGACAGTTTGAAAAGAACATAGATAATTGATGAGACTATGTTGCCAGGGGGATACTGTTAAAGGGTATTAAGAAAATGGTCTCTTGATAAACGCGTTCTCCAATCAGTGAGTATGATATTCATTTCTACAAATAATTCAACTGGTCAAATTTTTAAATAAAATATTAAATACATGTACAGTAACATTTAATAATTAACATATTACTTTGTTGATAACAGTTAAAATATTGAACATCATTAACTTTAGGTACCTGATAAGCTCTACTATTATTCTCGTTATTTTGGACAAAAAATTCAGATCTATTGCAAAATATTTCAGTAAATTCTTACGTAAAATAAAATGTGCACTAGAAAAGGTAATGAGATCTTAATGTAGTGTAAAATGTTTTGTGGGAGGAAGCATTGTTAAACAGAACTTAAATAGCTGAGCAATTTAACTAGAATGTTAAAGAACTAGCCTTTACATTTTATTTTAGAACTATTCTTTTACATTTTATTTTATAATGGCAAGAACTATCTTTTACATTTTAGTTTAGAACTGTCTTAGAATGACAAGAACTATCATTCACTTTTTATTTTAGAATGGCCAATGAAATTCCCAGATTTCATTTTATAAATTTAAAATGACCAATGAAAATCTTTTTATATTCTGTTCTTCCCTGTGAATTTTACAGGAAGTTAAACTGATATTGGAACGGCCTTGGCCGTAAAAAATCAACTTAGTCTTTCTGTAACAAAGTTGAACCAACATTATCATTAAGTCAACTCTCCCTACCTTGCAGTGTTGAACTTGAGAAGTTACCCTTCTTTTATTCATTGAGCAAGTGTTGATATCTATCCTACTGATAATAAGACATACAATGAGCTGTGTTTTATTCAGAAAGTAAAACACAAATCAAATTATACGGGTTATGATCTGTGTTTAAGAAATAACATCGGCATGAGAGGTGTATATCGGCAATTTAACAACGGTTTGGAGTTTTGATGCGTAGGAATTGACCACGAAGGCCGTAGGCTGAATGCCTCCAGATGATCCCATATATTTAGTAATATACGTAACATGAATTTTAATTTACAAAATATTATTTCTGAAAAACATATGAGTTATTTCAAAACAAAACTGGCAAATTTAAATATGAAAGAAGTACCAAATTGTTTTTATACTCACGCGTTTGGAATCCTAAAACTGAATATGCTGAAACTGTAAGATAGAATAATAAAATCATTGTTGTTATGATTAATTAAACGTTCCGAAACAATGTTCCTTTATTAGTGAGGTCTTTTCTATCGAGCATCGCTAATTTTAACACAGACTTTACCACACCTTTGTAAAATTATTGTTTTATTATAATTGGCCGGTGATATTTGCTCCCTTTCCAATTAAAATCAGAGTATAACATGCGAAAGAAAAAAAGAATCAATTATATTTTGTAATTCAGCAAGTAATCAATGTGCATAAAGCATATTGAGTTACCAATGTTAGAAAGGATGGTTCTATATTATCTTTTGTCTATATATTATTGTGTATAGTGTACGCGGTGCACATACCACGTGACATTTTAGGCAGAAAAAAATAGATACAACTGACGGTGCTGATTTTCTTTTCTTCCATGACTTTTTAAATGCTTGAAAATTAAATATAGCGTACACCACTCTCATTCTAGTGAGTAATATATACTTAAAACTGTTTAAGGGCAGAAGGAAAACTTCAGTATTTTTATGGAAAGTGAAACAGCATATTTGAACAAAGAGGACTTTTCATCCCATAAAAATTAATAAAATATTTACAATGTTACGGCATAAAAAAATGACAACTGGACCGTCTTTTGTATTTGTTATCCACCACAGTAGGCACCGTGATATATGTAAATGGTGTTTTCACGTTAAAGCAGATTTCATATTTTTACATATTTTCATATTTGATTTGCCCATGTTATTGTAAATAAACTTAATTGATTTGAGCAATTGCTTCATATAATATGAGGAAATGTCATGGTGATCTCAGTATGGAGTGAAACTAAAAGACTGGCACAAGGCTTCCACTCACCTCGAAAACAATATACGAGAAATTATGTGTATGAACGTTTTACTACTATGGGTTTATGGAGGCATACTGCTTGCATGAGCATCTTTTCTACCTCATAAAGCTTTATAAACATCGTCCCTTTGCAGCGTGAAAAAGTTTAAAATACGATTTAACCCTAACCATGATAGATATTTTAAATTGAATTGCTCATCTTTTCAATCTAGATAATGTCATTCTTAATATTTAGGAAAAAGTTTTAAAAAATCAGAAAAGACTGACTAGTGAACAGTGCAGACCAAGATCAAATGACATGGATGTGCCGACCAATCCTGGTCCGCACCGGTCACGTGGGTAGATTCTGTAGCCACCAACATGCTGAGGGCTAAAACAATAAAATAACATTCGGTACAACACTGGGTTGGTGTCACTTTTTTGTTACGACAAAAACTTTAATTCACTTTTTATTAGTTTTGAAACATTTGTATAAGTAATGTTACCCATTAATGCTATCTGTATATATTGATTGTAAGAATATAATTATACAAAAAGTAACTGTAATTTGTCTTTTTCTTATTCATCATAAATGAGTTATATAGATTCACACTGAACATTACATAGGTTAAAGAAAAGTAGTATTTAATATCATTAACACAAAGGAATAAACAACATTATAAAATATCAATTTCTTCGTTTGTACATGCAAATAATGACTAAACAAAATTTTAGATCATATTTTGTATCCTATTAATTCGTAAAAAATAAAAGAAAAAACACTTTGCAATGAAGAGAGCTCTGAAAAGGTTCTTTCAGCTGCGTTAATTAGTACCTTCTTATTTCAAGATTACAATTATAATTTTTTTGTTAGACACGAAACGCGTTTATTATTTTTATTCATAAATAATTATGACAACATAATGATATTATCAGAGACTTTAAACAAACACGAAAATGAACATAAAACTGTTTTTATGTTATGACAAAGCTTTTCTTTAAAATATATAAAATGGAAAAAGCAAATATATAAAAAGCTTTTCAAACAAAGACATTATTTATAATGTATAAAACTACAGTACAATAATATAAATTCCTGAAAAAATAGATGTCAGCACAAGGCTATAATATAACCGGTACCCTTGGCCTAGTGGTTAAGGCGTCCGCCTTCGGATCGGGAGGTCGAAGGGTCGAGCCCCAAAGGAAGCGTTAATTGAAGGACTAGTGTTTCTCATGGGACTCGTCCGTAGTTAAAATGAATGGTTACCGATTTCTATCCGCCTTGCGCCTGGCATAGTGGTAGGAGTTGGGAGATACATGGTATGCAAGCAAAAGATGTCTCATAAGTCAGAAATGGCCGACCCTTTCAGTAGGGGTGGCAATATAATAAACAAGACCTTTCATAAATGTAGGCACTATTACATTTATTATATATTTTCCTGAATTTACAAGTATAGGTTTATTTTCTGAGTGTAATGATTTTGCTTATATCAATAATATACATGTATAACATTTACAAAACATTGCTTAAATCGAATGTCATATGACAAAATTAAGTTAAAATAAACCCCGAAAAACAACTAAAAAAACGATATTGAAATATGTTTTTTAAATTCAAATGCTCTTCTTTAAATTTTTGTGAAAGCACCAAAGGTATAGTCAAATGGTTTTACTTTTTATCTCCTTATCTGGGTTAGACACCTCGACCTATTATCCACATGTTAGTTCCTCTTCTTTAGTTTAAGGACATTTTTAATTTGAGAAGTTTATCTGAGAATGAATGTTACTGATAAGGTAATTTAGTTTGTATACAATAGTAAATAAGTGTGGACATAACTTCTCTTTCAAGAGTACACAGTAGTGTTTGAATGTGAACATAAACATACTCTAGAACTCGGTTTTAAATGCGAATATACTACTTGGTATAAACAGAATTGTTTGAATGAGAATATAATCAAACTACAGAACTAGGATTAACAGTAGTGTTTGAATCAGTCGTGTGTGTGTTAACACTCGGTGAAATAATATTCTAACAGTTTAAACTGTGTATTTTTTGGTGTCCTCGAATGTAAAGACAAAGATCGTGAACCTAAAGGAATTACGTGACTTATACGAGAGACATTTCGTCTGAACAGAACTCATTGGACATTGTAAACGACTCATACAATTGAAGGGGGAGGCAATTCTTTGCTGTATGAAATAATTAGTGATCAGCTGATCTAAATTATGACGTTATTGGTGATATTATACCTGATTTTAGAAACCATTGTACAAATTGGTAATATTATGTTTTTGTTTTTAATATTTGCTCATTTTCAAATAATTAAATTAAAAAATAGAATTGGTTAACTTTACAATCGGTCAGCTACACTAGAAACCGTAAAGAAGATATATTTCGTCATATCCTACACTGTTTCGGTATAATGCTTAGTTTAAATGAAATCCATCGAAGTCCAAAAGCATAAAAACTTAATATTTATTGCATAAGAAAACACAAAAATGAGTTTTTTTCTGCTATTCTTAATCCGTTTTACTTAATTCAAATGAGTATTCTGGCGAGTGATCTGAAAACTTTGCACACAAGTCATTGGTTCAGCACTACATCAAATGGAAAGAAAAATATTTCCGGTCCCGTCATGTAAAAACAAAATCTTGGTGGAGTCCTTTAAATATCATTTTTGTTTCTTATTCTAATAACTTCTGTTCTGTTCTAACATAAAGTTATGAATATTTCGTTTTTTACTGACATGTTTTTGTTTATGTTTTTCTCGTTTTGTTGTTGTTATTGTTTTTGCTGCATTTTATTATTATTAGAAACATTTTATTTCAAGAAGGTAACAAATTAACAGACATATGTCTTATTTGCAATATTAAATACAATTTATGTTGCTTCTATGTATTCGCACAGAATGTGTTTGTCCCTATGGATGGATTAAAAATGGAACAGCTTGCATTCAGGTACCGACGGTATCTCCGACAGTTCAGGAAACAAAGGTATGATAGTGTTGCTTCTAAGTGACTTCAACACTACAATAGCCTGTTGTGTAATTAATTTGTTCAACCAGATCAAGAATTTATTGTATTGTTCATTCTAGTTAACTTCACTGCGGTCTCATATATCATATAAACAGCATCTTTCTAAAGTTAATATTTGTGTAGTAACAATAAATAAAATAATGTTTATATATATCGTATACTTATGATTCATTAATATGTTTAATAATGATCAATTAATTTATGCTTATTGTTAAAATTACCTTAAATGTGTTTATATATTTTTTAATTTGTATGTTTATATATATTGTGTAATTTGTATGTTTAAATAGTGTCTTATTTGTATAATTGTATATTATGTAATTATTGCATAATAATAAAGTTATTTTTTATCTAATTTTTATGTAATTATTACAGATAAGATATGTATGCGTTTTGTGTACGGACAATATATAGAGCTGTGTTTTCCTTTGTGCAATGCGTTAACAATGTAAACACTTTGTGTTTGTTGATTGTTTTATGAATATGTTTTTTGGGGGCCAGATGGTCTCAGTGCAAGGTTTCTAAAGTTATCGGCCCTTAATATTGCCCCTATACTTACCACTATATTCAATAATAGCATTCTAAACAATACATTTCCTAAATCATTCAAAAATGCCAAAGTCTTTCCTGTTCTAAAAGTGATAAAAGAAACTATAGGCCAATTTCCATACTTCCCTTGATATCACTTATTCTTGAACGTCATGTCAGTTCACATTTAAAGCAATACCTTGAGAACAATCAACTTCTATACCAACGTCAGTCTGGATTCAGGTCAAATCATTCATGTCAAACTGCACTGATTAGAATTATTGATGATTGGATTACAGCTATTAACAAAAATGAAATAGTTGGTTCAATTTTCCTTGATCTCTCTAAAGCTTTTGACCATGTGGATCACTCTATTATTATTAAAAAGCTTAGAATGTATAACCTAGACCCTTCATCAGTTGCTTGGTTTTTCCTCCTATTTAGATTGCAGAACCCAACAAACTTACATATCCGGTTTATATTCAAAGTCAAGTTCAGTAACTACTGGAGTTCCTAAGGGCTCAGTGCTAGGTCCTATACTTTTTTAATCTATATCAATGACCTGCCTTTGTCTATGGAAAAAACAGAAACTAATATTTTTGCTGATGACACCACCCTTTCAACCTCTGATGTATCCCTTAAGAGAGTAGTTAAATCTCTTACTCATGATCTTTTAAATGCCAACAAATGGTGTGATTTGAATCGCATGTCTATCAATGTTAACAAAACTAAGGTCATGTATATTTCCTCAAAAAACAAGCAAAATTATATTCATGAAAGTAATCCTTGTATTTCATATAAAACAGAGCAAATATTTTGTAGCTCTGAAGAAAAATTATTGGGTATTACAATTAATAACACCTTGTCTTGGCAAAGCCATATTGATAATGTTCTTAAAAAATGTAACTCATTGTTACATTTATTATCACGTATAAAATTATTCATATCTATACCTGTACGTAAAATGTTTTACAATGCATATATTTTACCACATCTTGATTATTGTTGCATAATTTACGGTAACTGTACGTCTTTTCTAGAAGATAAACTCATTAAGTTCCAAAAGAGAGCTGCAAGACTAATTCTAGACAAAGAGTATGACACTCCATCTGCTGAACTTTTTTATGAACTCCGCTGGATGACCTTTTCACAGAGGGTTGTTTTTCAAAAAGCTATTATGATGTTTAAAATAACGAATAAGCAGGCGCCTTCCTATTTATTGAATAATTTCATTTTATCACTCGCACTTTGCGTTCATCATCTGATTTTCAACTTTATATCCCTAGACCAAATACTGAACAATTTCGTAAGTCTTTTGTTTATTCTGGATCTTGTATTTGGAACGGCCTTCCTGATTATATTAAGTCTGTTACATATGTGAACCATTTTAAAACCTTATACTTGAGGTATTATCACACATTGATGTATGCAAATTGATAATCTCCTGTATGTTTTTACATTTATGTATTTTAATAGTTTGAATATGTTAAATTTATATTGTTCCTTGTTGAGGGCCTCATGGAAGATTGATATGTTTGGTCTTATTATTATTATTATTATTATTATTATGTGTAAACTGTATCTGTACTAGTATAAACAAAGACATTTTAAATAACAAATATTGTAATGATACAACATAACATTATGTTTTTTTTTTATTACAGAAACTTCCTGTGCCTGTATCAAGGAGCTATACTGATCCAGTGAACATTGTGTTAATTATAATTGTATTAGTGGTAGTACTTATAATTTCTTTTAAATGTGTCAAACGATTTTGCAGGAGGTCTAGGAGCAAGAATTGGGTTTGAAACAAAATGAAATATATCACAGTTGTTCAGAATCATGATATTAATATATCATGTCAGATTTTTTCAAACGTTAAATCATATTATTTGTATATAATATATATTGCCCTTAAAACGAATTTTTTCATTATTTTGTCATTTATTCTTCAAGCAAAAAATGATATAGAATATTAGAATACATTCATTAATGTAACGATGTACAACAAATAATATCATCTTATTTTAAACATTTTATTGTGGCTACAGTATCTGTGTGGTAAGTTTAATTAATAAATGGGGAACGATCAATCATTGATGGAAGTGAAATATTAAATGGTATAAATAAGGTTAAACTTTTTTGTTTGAAACTGACAGACAATTATAGTTTTATTTTTATGATGTCAGTTACCATACTGGAAGAAGGATATGTATAAATGTTAACAATATTCTTAGAGCCGCATGTCTCCAGATGAACCACAATATTTCAACAAAATCAAACTTAAGAAAATTGAAAAGTGAAAGATTTTAAGAAAAGTAATATGATTCATTATTCAAGATTAATTTTCATGTAATGTGCGACTATTTACTGATTTTGCAGTATTGCTCACCTTATTTCTCCTGCGTGATTAATGTCACTTTTCATGACTTATCTTAAAGTCAAAAATGGTTTATATACAACAAAATTTGTTTTTCTTTCTCACGTTCAAAATTTGTATAAGAATCGATGAGTGGCTCACTTTTTCCAGACATTTTATTTAGTAGCGTTTGAACCAATTCCTTGATAACCTTTTTTCTTCTAACATTTTTGATAACTGCTTTTTGAGTGAAAAGTAACTGTTTTAGAGGAAAATAAGAGGTAATGAATTTATCATCATATAATATTTTGATTGGATGGATGAGACAATAAAAGGACTGGCGCTGACATTTTCTAAAAGTATTCAGACTTGATTTCTAATATCATTCAACATTGATGTGTTCGGTCATAAAATGCTTTCTCTAATTTGGTTTAAACATATTTATTTAAGCTCGATTGCGAAACACAATCTTGCAACTTATATTAATCACTTTCGAATCCGCTTCCTTGGACCAACCATTACTGGTGTCATATAAAAAACACAGTCGTGGCCGGAGTAGGGCCCCTTACCCATGATTTCTAGGTTGAGAGACAGACACCTTAACCATTAGACCACCGCTGCCCTTTCTCTATTTTGATTGTGTGCGTTACGTGTTTTTGTTTTGCAAGCATTGAAAAGGTCAGTTAAATTATTTCATAAACTCCTCAACTTTTGCTAAGCACCATACGTTAATTTTTATATTATCACAAGTATAAAACAAATTTCTTTTTGATTTTTGAAACATTCTGATTCAGCAATGTTTTGCGATAGTCCCCTGACATGAATCCGAGTTGATTAATCCGTAACAACTCGTCTAGGTAGCATGTAAATCATGCACTCCAATATTTTGGGTGTACATTCACATGCGACATTACCAGCTTAATGCTAACATTATGCGGCTAATGAGAGAAGCAGAGTTATGGAGGGCTGAAGGGATTGCGCAGCAGGGGCCACTTTCCGCCAAGTTGGTGCGGTGCTTGTTGTACACTACAACTTCATCATCAGAACCTGGGAAAGATACCGGCTACATGTTAAACCCGCCAGGAGGCATGCTGGTGGTCGGCAAAGGGTCACAACACCAGCTGAGGGTCAGTTTTTGGTCGGTGGTTCAGGCACGTTGTGCAAGGTTTTCGACAGCAACTTCTCTTCGAAATGACCTTTTGCTAATGCTGCGGTGCGGGGGTCCGTGCTCCCACGCAGACGGTACGTAGAAGGCTGTATGAAGGTAATTTGCGGTGAAGACCTTGCATACGTATCCCCTTGACTCGTCGACATCGCCAGACCCGTTTGGAATGGACCATGGAGCTTACACGGTGGACCATGCAACACTGGAGACACGATTTATTCACTGATGAGTCCAGGTTCTGCCTAGGCGTGTTCGAGTCTGGAGAAGATGAGGTGAACGGTTTCAGACTGCAAATATTGTTGAGCATGTCTGCTACGGAGGTATGTCAGTTATGGTATGGGGAGGCATCAGCTGGGCTGGACAAACACCTGGTTGTGCTTAATAAATACACATCAGCGATACATAGACAAACAGGTTAGGTCGTATGCTGAAGCAGTCGGTGATTAGTTAATTTTAATGGACGATGATGCCCGTCACAATAGGACAAGGGTGGTCGAGGGCTACCTAGAGAGGGAGTCTATTGAGCACATGAACTGGCCAGCTCGCTCACCTGACATTAATCCAATAGAACACATGTGGAATAAGCTGCAGGTTAGAATAATAGTTCGTCAGTTGCAACCCAGAAGCATCCAGGAGCTTGGAGCCATGTTGGTCCAAGAATTGGCAGCCATATCCGTTAGAACGATCAGAAACATAATAGGGAGTATGAAACTGCCATTGATAGTCACAGGTCACACACACGGTATTAAGTCTGAAACTGTAAACAAAACAACAAAAAACGAATTCAACAAATTTGGAAACTCGCTACATGTTCTGAAATTTTCAAAGAGGGGGAAGGGATCATTCTCTTCTCTAGCACAAAATCAGTGTTAAATTGATTTACAGGGTTAAATTCGTCCTTCAGCTGAATTTATAAAACAGTAAATCAACATTTAAAACCTTTCGCACGGCGTTAGTTACATTATACCAAAAATATATTCAAACTCAAACATATGGTGCTTAGCTTTGAGTAGTATATTTAAGCTGTGTTGTATTTGGGTTGCCATTTTTACTTACGTTTTATAATTTTGTGATTTTCTAGTTTACACTAAATGGTGTAGCCCCCGACATTACCATTTTTCTATTTCACAACGAACAGGAAGATATATTTACGAGTACCTAAACTAGAATAGTCATCCTTGAAACGTCGTGCACGGTAATGGGCCATTACTTTGCAAAAGGATTGCATTCCATTACCATAACTTTGGGGTTTGGTGCTGTATCAGTACCAGTACCATTACTTGATTTTGGGCAAGTAATGCGGTACATTACCATTACTTGGACCAAGTAATGCAGTATCTTTACCATTATGTTGAGCATAAGACAATTACTTTTTGCCAAGCTAAGATGTGTTGTAGCTTATATTTACTAAAAGTCAAGCTAATCATGTACATTTGTATACATATTATTAAATTTCTTAATATATGAGACACTTTCAAAGAGTTTTAAGTTGTAATATAGGCATATAAACATTAGAAAAAGTTACTACTATCTACCGTTTTATCATTTCACTAGGTTTCACAATGTTTCTAAGTTGTAATGTAATATTGTAATACCAGAAAAGTCACTTATTTTTCACTACTTTCAACAGGTTGCTTAGAAATTGTTTACAGTCAAGAACCATTGATAGTTCAATGTACACAATATAGTTTACAACATATTGTCATTCATTTAATGACTAGTTATGGAAGTTGTCATCGTTAAAAAGACATCTGTCTGGGTGGAACACTTAACCCGCCACAGAAAAAAAACTTCTACACTGGGGCAGAAGTACATGGGGTAATCAGGTATTTGGTTGCGCAGACTACCAGATATCATGGAAGAACAATACATGCACTTTGTCTTTACATGCCAGCAAGTACAATAATTGATTCAATTGATACTAATGTTATAAATCAGTGCAGACATATAAGTGAGAGGGGACATTGAATTTTTCATGATTTGATATTTTATTTGACTGATTAAGGCTATCACAATTTTATCTTGTGTTCTTTGTATGCACCTTCATTACCTGAATTTTGCATTCCAGTACTATTACAAGTAATGAAAATTTGTATGCAGTATCATTACATTGCAATACTCTCAAGAAAAGTAATGCATTCCTACTGCATTACCATTACCAGTATCATTACCTCAAGCCTGTTAATGGGCCACACAAACGATACATGTGAACTCTGATGATAAAAGTATGTTCAGTTCTGTTCTGTTCTTAAGTAAATATTGTGCAAGTAAGTTATTTTTATTAGAGTGACATTGTGTTATGCAAAGTATTTTAAAATAATCATAGAAAAAAAAATGGAAATACAGTGGTCAATTACGAATTATTAATTTCATTTACGGAGCATTGCTTATAGAAGCAAAGCATGACAGAAAGTGTATACACTGTTAAGATTTTCTTTTATTACATACTAATAAATGAAACATTGAGAAATATTGATGAAATAAAATGAGTATTTTCATTTTCCGTATTTTCACTTTAAAACTACAGTGAAACATATTTTCCGTATTTTTACTGGTAGTTTGTCGGACTACTTTCTTCTTCGTAAAGCTAATACACAAAATTAAGGTAGAAGTCTTAAGAATTATAAGGTCAAAATAGAGAAAAGTATATAATAAAAAGAAAATTCAAGTTTTTTTCTATAAATACATGATTTGTTATCAAATTGTGATATGAAAATTATCATATTTCATACCAAATTTGGAAATGTATTTAGAAGTAAAATACTGTGAAGTGAACAAAGAAAGTAATTTACACAATACAACGGCACTTACAATCCACGTAAATTACCAAAAAGAGGTCAATATATATATAAATACATCTTACTGCGTTAGTAACGCAGTAGAATTTTACCTTTCTTAAGATCTTAATACATTTTTTCAAAAGATTGAATTTCTTGAGATATTTTGGCTCATTTTGAGGTGTGCAGCTTTAAACAATCCTGGAGATTGTTTAGATATAATTCGCAATAAAAAGAGAGTTTCAACCACTACACCATCGTCAGTACAAAGTGTGCAGTGGGAGAATACCACATCTCAATTGCGCTAAATGCGACAGCTCTGCTTTAATTAAGGAAAACTTATGATATATTCCTGTTTCATAGTTTTGTTTGAATGTAACATATGTTCTCAGTTTTGCAACATTTGTAACATTGTCAGACCAATTGATTTATAATGTGAAACTGAACAGTCTTCGATACTGTTCAAATTAACTGGAAGTTAGTTGTCATACAAATATGACACATAAACCTGTTGTAGAATATGCTTAACGTCTGAACAACATGTGTTTCCAACCAACAGTAGTATCATACAGAAACACTTTCTTTGTGAGTTTATCATCACCCATATGTGCAAGTCTATCCTAAAGTCTCAGTATATTATCCCAACGTCTATGTTGAGCACAAATCCACACAATATCACCAGCAATTGCTTGTGTAAATCTATGTACACCAATAAAAACTGATTGCTCAATGCTGATAATACCTAGTGTGTTGTAGTTTTTGAAACCCCATATTAAAGAACAATTGTCAGTTACATGCACTGCACAAGAGTAATGTATTTTTGTAAATATGTCGTAAAGGCAGTATCTTTATTCTGAATTTTAGATATATATGCGCCCTGATTTACAAAGATTATCAGCACAGTACGAAAAGTATCAATGCTCTTGCATTAAAACACCTAAATACACTGCACGACAGAACTTAGTCGTTGTTTAATAAGGAAATAATGAGGACCATATAGAAATAAAACACACATCGCAATTATAATAATAAATAGCCTGGATAAAACATAAAAACTAAATTATTATTGGTCTTTTATCAATTTATTTTATCTTATAGGCATATTTTATATATATATACATGTAAACATCCTAAGATATCAGTTTCAAAATAAAATATTTTCCACAAGAGATTACATTTTGCTTTCTTTGCTATTTTCTTTTCTTTTACATTCTTAAGAGTATCAAACACGATATAAAACAAACAAATAATAAAAAAACTCCGCTTGAACCTCTCATTGATGAAAGTCTCATTTTTTAACTTTCAACACTTATAAATGAATAAAATAAAAGTAATTTAAGATTGAATTTTTATAACATGAAAATTTTACCAGAACTTGATAATTTTAAAACTTCTTGATATATCTGTATATTACTAAGTGATTCAATTAAATAAATATTTTAAACAAATTTAATGATTCTCTATGCTATGTCTATATATCAGGAAAAAAATTATTTAGAAAAATAGAAGTCATATATACCGAAAAAAAATTCAAAATCTTCTATCTAGTACCTAAAACAATGTGCTTCAAACTTACACAAAATAAATCTCTACAAAACCTTCAGAAACAATACTAGAAAGTAAGAATTTATACATGTAAGATTAAATTATCAATCTCTAGATTTTGTTGTTATTAATTCAGGATTCGTCCCCGTCTGTAAGAAGCCTTTGATAACCTTCCTTGACGACTGCATTACGACGATGACGTTTATAGCACGTGCAGACGACAACCGTAAGTGTTAATGCGGTTACCATGGTTGCAACGCTGATTCCAACCAAAGTTCCCATATCACTTCCGTAACCAGCAGGTGCCTGAAAATCATATTAAAAGTTCCTTAAAAAATCAAAGATTTTAATTTTAAGACTTGTTTGCTAAAATCTTATACTATAGTATTGGTTTTCAAAGTCATTTTCTTTCGAGGAAAAAAATTTAAGTACATGTATGACTAAGGCATGAAGTAAAGTCATGATACGCAATGGATGTGTCAGTGGATAAGGGTCTTAACAAAAATTCGTTCCCCATTCAAATAAACATAACCAGATATATTTGTGCCCGTTTACGATATAGAGATCAATTCAAAAGCATAAATCAGCCGCTTACGATCGGCACATCGACTCATTTGGATGCACATCTGAGAATTCAGAGTAACAACCCAGACCAAGCAATCATTTTTTCAACTTTGACGCCTAAGTATGACATTGACCTTTCATTTACAATTCTGCTTCTTGTGGATAAGACTTGTCGTTAAGGTTGACATTTGTACAAATATATTTTCGATTTCAGACAAATTGGACTGACACGTACACTAACGAACTAACACACGTTGGTACACCGAACCGACTGAAGTCGCTTTTTCAAGCAGTCTCTAATTATCACATTATTTACAGTCGTTCTTGAACAAACTTAATAATAGTTATCATTTCAAATGATCTTTGTGAGTGACTTTGACTACTTTTGACTATTTTATAGCTGTCTTAATATTTGCAAATGTTTAATTTAAATACCTGTAACAACGCCAAGCATGTAGTGGGGTCATAATTGCATTCATCTATAAGATCATCTACAACTGATGTAAACCAGGACCAGGGCTTGAAACTAAGGGAAAAAAATGAATAATTGTGATATCGAAATACTGGCCATAAAAGATGCGTTATGGTGATCCAGACGCTTTAGAGAGGTTTGGCCGGAAGTGGAAAAATGTTTAATAATTAATCTTTGGAAGTTAAATTTGATGTTAGGGAAGTAAAGTCAATGGTTAAATAATCACCCATACTCTCATTTGAAAATAAAATATAACTGATTCACATATACAGAAAAAAAATTATTAAAATAATTACGCGCTTAATGTAAGCATTTACTATAACGCGTCAACGAAAAAATGATTAAATTTTTCTATAATTTGGGTATGTGATAAACAGAATATTATATTCGTGAAGCTACATTAGTAAATTTATTGAACGAGTTGAATATGAATAAAATATCATCATGCTCACCAACGACTCGTATAACCATAATTTTAATCAAATTATTCAATAAATTAAGAATTGGACCTACACTGATTGAACATCATCTATTTATGTGCTGTTTGTCTTTGTAACACGAGTTTTTTGTGATGTCACGATAAAACAAGTGATTTGATATGAAAGAAAGCATCTCTTTAGAAATTTAAAGGAAAACTTTATTCTACAGGTGAGAATCATATTATAAAAATAGATAAAACCTTTGAAATGTTTCTGATTCGCCAGGACAAGAATTCTCAACACAAATCAAACCTTTCGTCATCTGAAATTAAAACGCATGGAAATATTGTATATTATTTTTATTATTCTGTTAACAAATACGCTTTAAAGTAAAGGTTTCTGTTGCGTACATTCATTGATCCCTAACCCATTGAACACTCTTATCATACTAATGTCAATACTGACCTTTAAATATTGGTGCATAACGAAACATTTAAAACAAAAAGTTTTTTTATATAAATTATTTTGTGACATCCTATTCGACAATACTTTAAATGAAAATCCACGCGGCTTACATGTGCTTCCGGTGACTCGCAATTTTCGTTTGATGATTCATCATTCTCCTGCAATTACAAAACACAAATGTTATCCTTATTATTGTTATTCAAACATGTCAGAGTGTAAATATTCTAAAATATTAGAAAGAGGAGCAGTGGCCACGTGGTTAAGGAGTTTTCCTCTCAACCCATGTATCATGGGTTCGAACCTGACTAGGGTCACGACCATGTTTCTTCATATGACACCAGTACTGGTTGGTTCAAGGAAGCGGACTCGACAGTGATTAATATAAGCTTCAAGAACTTGTTTCGCAATCTAGCTTAAATAAATATGTTTAAACCAAATATTCTAAATAACGAAATGTTGAATAAAGCTATTAAAATATCTACATTATATCAGTTCGCAAATTAAATATATATCATATGTATATAGATATCTAAAGAAACATTCCAATAGAGGGATACTGCATCCACATGTTTCTATAAATGTGACATAATAATAACAACAAGGAACTTTTTATTACCTTTTCTCTAAGGAGGTCAGCGAGTGTCACGTGTAATGCTGATATCACGTGCATATAACAAGGTGACTCTAATCGGGGATTTTGTTTCATGCCACAAACTAGTTTCAACACTTCAGTTGTATATACCATTTGCTGAGAAAAAAATTGAAATTCAATATAGAATCTTCAATATAGATCTTTAAACATAGATATAAACTTTCTTTTAAAAACGTATTCTGTCATTAACTTTACCACACTTATATGGACTTGTCCATCTTTCACTTTGTACAAGACAAATTAATCATTTTAGGGAAATTTTCAAAATAGTCTTCTCTGAAAGCGAACACTGCAGACTATTATCGGATGAGGTGATCTTCGTCTGCACTGGAAGCATTGGGAACATATCGAAAACCCTTGGCAAACCCTTAGCAGTTTTCATTAGAGGTGTAACATTATCTATTTAAAAAAAGTTCCCTTTGTTTGAACAGACAATTACAAAATGATTCTGCAAAAATAGTACAGAGTCGTATTTGTGTACTGCAAACGATTCATTAGTTATATGGAACCATTGATAAAAATTCAAAATTGATACAAAATGAATCAGATTAATGCACAGTGTCCTTTTCGAAAAAGTACATACGCAGTTTGTAATTTATCCCAATTGAGTCATGTATGGATTTCAAGTTTCACAAGCTATGGTAACCGGTTTTGTTTTGGTAAACATATGTTACAAGCAAGAATTGATTTAGGACATGTGTCACATTTATATGGTTATCTATTCAAATGTATGTAAACGCTCTCCGAGATTATCCAAGCTATCTGTTAATCAATATATACACAAATAAATGCTATTTTGTTATAAAGCTTGCAATAAGAACTTTAAAAAGAATTGATCATGTGCAAGTTGACTAAAACAGACAGCAAACAAGTAAGAACCGGTTTTAACACGATTTCACAGGAATTACAACCCTATCCAAAATAAATAAGTAAATGATAATAATAAAAACAAACAAAAAATTCAATAGTAAACTTACCGAATACATGGAACAGTTATTAAAATTGTTGACCACTCTTTCTAAGCACACCTACACATACTTTCTGCTATCTCTGAGTGCATTACCATGTCAACCCTCTCTACTATTAATGACTGCCAATAATCAAATTTATCCTGAAAGGAAATGTAAAATGCTATCAATTTAAATAAAACAAGCGACATTCTTAGCATGTATGTAAACAGACGGACACTGCCCTACTTACAATATTGAGCAGCCATTTTTTAAAAAAAAAGATTACTTCTTTAAGATAACAAACTATTACGAGATCATTTTAAAACTTAAAAAAGTAAGCATTAAAGACTATTTTTACAAACTTTGAGACACCACGATCCTTTTGTGCAGCCTATCATCAATGCATCTAGCACAGAGTCCGAGAAGAACACCGAGTACAAGTCCCAAAACGACACATCCGCCATATCATCTGGTACTGGGCAAAAATTCTGAAAAAGTAAAGAAATGATTAAGTTTGCATCGTTGAATCATTTTATTGGAGACAATATTGTTCTCATATTGAAACCTGGTGTAAAGCCTCTTTAAAAGAACCTGACCAGACCAGACGCTTATATTACTTTAATTTAAGAAGCATCCGTAGCAAATCGCTTGTCCCTTGCTTGCCAAAATATCAAAAAAGTAAAGACTTTGGAATTATTCATGATGTCCAAATAGCTTTCAGATTGTCAATGGTTTTACCTGAATATAACTTGTGCACAGAATGGCACCTGATATCACCTTACAGCATTGCCAGTCTTTGCCGGACTTTGCAAACAATATAACATGTTGGCCGAAGTGTATTCTTATTTTATTATATTTTATGTATTTATCATAAACGTATTATTTCATTGTCAGGATATTATCGTCTTCAGCCAAACGTCTTGGTCAAAGAAATATACACAGGATATCAGAAAAGGAAGATTCACCTGAACATGTGACTTCAGAAATAACGTAAAACGATATTGTATTATGATGTAAATGCTCTTTTGCATATAGCTAGAATAATTATATCAATTTTTTGTTGCATATTGCTAGAATACTACCAATAGTTTTCTTTCAAAATAAATATTAGCGCTTTTCCATGCCTAATTGGTCATCTGAAAAGTACACCGTGCAATATCGAACGATAAAGCACTCGAAACATTAAGGTCTAAATGTTTTGTTTTTTAATTGAAAGCCTCTGGTTGAGTTAGTCCTACCTGGAATACGGCATCTGTGTAACATTTTTCATCCTCTGGCGGGTAACTCGTAGACGACTCCGGCCATGTAGTTGATGATGAATATTGTGATGTTGTAAATGAAGAAGTTCCAGATGTAGCCGTGTTTTCTTCTTGTGGCTTCACTTCCAGTTGCGGCGCTTGTTTACCTGTCGTTGTGACGACATTTCCGTTTACTGGCGTTCCTGTCTGGGAAACATTAGAAAGAAAAGACTGTAAAGCTGCCTTGGAACTGTCATTCATCGGTCTATTTGCCACGTCTGTTAAGTTTGTGTTCGAACCAAAAAGGTTCGTCAGCCAGTTACTAATAACTTGGCCAATAGTTTTAGAATCATCAGCGTGTGAAGCGTTGTGATTTCTTTTAATTCTTTCTAACTTTCCATCAACAGCATAGCATGTATAAACCATCAGTGCTAGACAAACTGCCACAAAGCTTAAATTCCGTAAACACATTTTTGAGAACGAAACAAGAAAAAGTACAGACTATTCTTAAATATACGATCTAACGCATTTCTCTAACTGTGATTAAAGATATAAATTACTGGGGACTGACTTAATGTCTTATTGATCGTATTTGTTTTCATGCTCAAAGGTTCTATATAACAGAGAGCAACAGCTTGGCACGGATAGAAAGAAACTAAATAGTGATCTTCTGATCAATATCTTTAATTTGGCGGAGTACATTACGAAACCGTTAACACTAGTTTTATTTAGCGGTGTACAACCAGCATTTGACGTAATCGGGCATAAAGCAAATGATGCACAAATACACCTTCATTTTGAAGAGTACAGCAAATTGCTGAGAAGCGACAATACATAATTATTTGAAACAATATCTGTGATTAGAAATTTATAATGAGTATGTCGTTTCATTAAAATAAGGACAAGGCGTTGGCCTAATCCTTCAACAAGAAATTGGCACAGTTCGAAACATTGCATAAAGAACACTTTTTATTGTTGTAAATCTACAATGTTTGAAATAACCGTAAATTATTTAAGGAAAGGAAGAGGTCTTTTAAAACAATAAAAAGATATATTCAAACACAATGATACAAATGAAAGTTAAAATTAAACGGGAGTGTTTAACCTATGTTTTCGTGGCGGATACTGCAATAATATGAGGACTAAATATGACTTCGCTGGAGCAAAAAAAAAATTATGTAAAAATGCTCTACAAAATTACGAAGACTTAGAACTGTACGAGTCTCGATACCGCCAATAAAATCTAACAAGAATAAACAATTCAGTACGTTTTCAAGAAATGAATAAAATCCTTTCTTGACTTTTTTCAGAAATGACATACAATACATGTATATACCTTGTATATATACTGTTTTATCTCCGTCAGTTATGTCATATGTACGCTTAAAGGATTAAGCATGCAACATTGAACAAGTCAACCAAACATGAAAGGTGAAAACCTGTTTTGCTGAACAATCCATGTATGATAATGCTACCTATTTTTGTAAGAGTGTTTGTCGTAATTATATTGGTGTTTATTGTTGTTTCTGTTTTCTGTTTATATACGTATAAGAAGACATTTTTGTTTATTATGTACTGTTAATAATTATGTCACCTTCTCAAAATAAAGTTATTATTGTTATTAAGTTTAAAAAAGAAAAGAATATTTAACTATGTTTTGATTTTAAATTGCATAATAAACAAATGTGATTATGTTTTGCAAATAATGATGTACTTATTTATGTCTTAAATTGACCAGTAAAAGTTTGTTTATTGGCAAGAATAACCGATATCAAGTATGAAAGACCTGGCAGACTAAACATTGTTTTATATAACAAAATTATATATACACCTTTATTTACCTGTTCTGGGACGTCACATGATGATGGTGTAAGTTTACATTCAATCATAAGATCATCTTCAACTGACATAAACCATGACCATGGTGTAAAACTAGAAAGGAAAGCACATCATATATTATAAATGTGTACCAAAAAATGTCAAGTATGCACGCTTAATAATTCGTCAATTTCGATGCAAGTGGCAACAGAACACTGGCCGATGTGTTTCATTTTATTTCTAGCAAGATGAAATTCGTAGCACAAACCATATTCGAACAAACATTATTGATAAACTAAACTACATTTTGCTGATCTTTCAAAATAATATGCCTGTAAATACACTATCTTATGCTTCTGGTTGTTTATTTCGAAAAAAAGTAAACCTTTTTACCTATGGAAAGTTTTAGATTCTTTCGGACAGGCCACTTCAGCACAAATCAAACGCTTCGCCATCTGAAGATATTCAATTAAATATGATAACTATACATTTAATATCTTAGATCTTTTTTTACCGCCGCTGATAAATAAATAATGTGGGATAATCACTTGACACTTGTGGATATTTGGTAATTACATTTGTACTAATTAGTCCCGGAAATCGGTAAGGTGGACCAGGAAACGGCGTATAACCGCACCAACAAACTATCAACGTTTCTTTAAAGGAGAAAGTTATTTCATGTTTTGGAGAAATGAGGGGGAAAAGAACAGATTCTACATAGTGGAACTTATAGACGTTTCTTTCAAGCATATAATGAAAACTATCAATTAACATAACCTCCGATAGTTATATTTTAAAAATGTCTTTCAGTTTGTAATATAATATTAGAATAGCCTCTTTATATAAACAAATGTCTTACCCGTATTTCGTTAATTGTATTAGAAAAATAACAAAGAAGAGTACATTATTATCATATATTGTAACTCACATACGCCTCGGGTGACTGGCATGTGGACACCTCATTTTCCTGAAACAAAAAAAAAGTATCCGGCAATTTATAAAGAATTCGCTTTCACACAGACATTCTGGTAGATAAAGGTGGTACTTTATATTTCTGAAACTTAACGGATACATGTATTTACAAACAATAAAAACTTGCAAGATGTCAATGGTTGCATACTTAAACCTTTTACCGCATGAGTATATTGTGAAAAATGGCCGTTACCATGGCAACGGGGGACGTCTCAATATTGCCAAATATCACTATTTTGCATTATTTTCTCCATCAAAACTGATTTCAAAGTAATGCAACTTCTCAGTGGATTGAGATAGAGTAAACGGCTTTTCAGCGTAAGTTACACATTACCTTAAGATCGAGAGCTGAAGCTATTTTTAGCCTGTCACATGTCCAAAATTTTCTTGGCGATGAGGGCTACTGCCCCCTTCAAACCCCCAAACAGAAGGGAACACATCCCCCTCTGGCATCCCTTTGATGTGCCTTTTTGATAGGAGGCGGCGCCGTAATATGATCACTTTTTAACAACATTTCTCTCAAACGAAACCGTGTTTGGGATCTAAATAGGGTATTTTTTCACTATTTGATGTCTCAAAAAAGTGGGGGGGGGGGGTGAAAAGCCGTCAAAACACGTCTATATGATGTAAAAGGTTAGACAAAGCTAAAACCACTTTACTTGACTCTGACTAATGTTAAGTATACTCTAAGCGTTGAACAAACGATTTTGTACTTTTTGTGCGAGAACAAGATAGAAGAAAAACAAATATGATGGTGTAAATGCATTTCTCGTAAAAAATAAATCTGTGGAAACGTTTAATATACAGATGAAATTGATCAACTTTATTTTTAAGAGTGTATGCTGTTTCTATTTTATGAAAGAAATGATACTTGAAAATTAAATTGATAACAACGAAACAATTAAATGGCTATGCGTTGCATTGGTATAGTAACTTTAGTTAAAGACAAATTCACAAACCACGGTTATCGTAACGTCACTTACCCAAATAACGTATTTCGCAAGACGCATCACTCTATATATGCAAATAGTGCTCTAACGGTTTCCGAAAAGTTACAGAGGTGTATGCATCGGTGCAATATGACATAAGTAATTTTAATGTACACCTTCTGAATATCAAACCGTTTATATATTATGTATTTTCGAGCCTGTAAAGAATCTTGACATGTTAAATGGTCCATTTTAAATAGTAATAAGATTATATCACGAAATCAGCTTAAATTTCTGTTATAGTGTCATCTAAAAAAAAACTTGTAATAAAATTTACTTGATGTGGTGGATCGAACTTGCAATCAGTGTTAACACTTGACCGTTCTTATTAAAGTTTTGAATTGAATATTTGTACGGGATTGGGGTAAGTCGGTCGATTTTACACAACATGATACAAAATTCTTACTACATTGTCTCCATTTCTTAGAACATCAGCAATGGTTACGTGTAAAGTTATCAGAACTTCCTTGTAGCAAGTTGATGTAAGGTTTTTATTCTCTTTTAGATCACATATAAGTTGCATCACTTGTGTTGTTATTTGCATTTTCTGAAAAGTAAGTACTATTTAAACACAACTTAACTGATGAGGCTAAAATGGGCTTTTGACTCTAGAAAATATCGCGTTATACGTTTCATTATATCATTTAAACCGTGTTTCATTAATTGTAACTATGCAAACTTAATATATATAAATATAGTTCGTTACCACAATGCATGTTCAATGATTAATCTTGTCAATATATAAAACTCTTCACACATATATATTCAAGAAAGTTGATTTTCTTACTATATATAATTGTTAAAAGTATGTGTAATAATTCTTTGTCATTTTACGTTACTATAATATAACAAATTATATAACAAAATTATAACGTACAATTGTATGTATGAGTGCAATAACAAATAATGAAGGTTAAGCTAAAGACTAATGAGGACTTAGATGTAATAGGGACTTTGTTTAGGTGTAATAAAAGTTATTTCATATAATAATGTTCTGTACATCATCTTGAAGTAAGGCTGGGGAAAAAGTAATAATAAACTATACACTGACAATAGAACACAATTATTTATAGTTCTATATACCGGATATAACGAACAGTCCACGAAGTTGTTCATCATATTGTTCACGCATGATTGTAGTTCTTGTGTACACATATTCGCGGACAGCAACGATCTTGTCGCTGAATCAATCTTTTCAAAAATCAAAGATTCCCAATAGCCTGTAGAATCCTGTAATATATAAATAAAATTATGTACATCTAACTCAATTTACAGCATATTTAATAAGCTTACTAAACTGTATAAAATTTTACCAGTACGTTCTATCAATAATTGTTTATATCAATAGATTCAGAATAATTAGATTAATAGTTTTTATTCAATAACGACTTTGCCAACGTTTTTGTATGAACTCAAGTTGACATACACTTATAAATATCAAATATTATGCAACCACCACTTAAAGAGCTTAGTCCGTGTGGAATTTCATATTCTATATTACAACTAGCATATTTAATATCATAGTTATTCCTTTGTAAACCCATTACATTTACCCCCCTTCCTTCAGTACTTCGATATGTTTTTATATGTCTAACAAGATTTTCACTACCCAAACTTTAAAAGTAATCACATTCTTATGATAAGTGGAAAATGCGAACATAATGTTATGAAAAGGAACATGTTTGCTAGGCCTATATCAAAATATCAAGACATGCTGTATATCCTGGCCCCGTGTTCACAAAGAAAAGATCAGGATCAGGGTCAAATGTAAACATGCCGTATCTTGTAAAAATAACAATGACTTTATTCTAAAATTTCATAAACATGCTATTTCAAGTCCAGTTTTATCAAGTTAATATGTAATATTTAATTAATGGAGAATGTTTGAGTTTTTGAACTTGATTCTGATCCTTAAATCTTTGTGAACACGGAACCTGGCTATTATTACTAAACTAGAAAAGATGTACATTATACACATTGTAATAGTATAGATTTCATTCTAATCGCTCTTTTGAATCTATACAAAACTAGAACTGCCACTATCATGGCGTGAATACCCCCGCATACCACTTTGTCAGAATCAACAGTGGCCATTTAGAGCTTAAGGACAACCTCCCTGCCAAATCTGAGGTTACTAAGCCAGTGCATTGCTAAGTTATGTATTCTACATGCTTCAAATGTGAAAATGTCAAAATCAATACATTGCAGACAGGACATTCTTTAGCAATTGAGAAGAAAAGCTTTTTTTGTCAAGGTCCCTGTGACCTTGACCTTTGACCTGGTGACCTCAAAATCAAAAGGGGTCACCTTATAGTCATGATCAACATCCATGCCAAATATGAAGACTGTGGGTCAAAGGAATCTTAAGTTAATGGGTGGCAAACTTTTTGAAGTAAAACTCCCTATGACCTTGACCTTTGATCCAGTGACCTCAAAATCAAAAGGGGTCATCTACTAATCATGATCAACATCCATGCCAAATATGAAGACTGAGGGTCAAAGGAATCTAAAGTTATAGGGCGGACAAGCTTTTTGAAGTCAAGGCCCCTGTGACCTTGACCACCTGGACCAAAACCAATAACATTTACAAAGCTAACCCCGCAAAATAACTTATAAAAATTTTAAAAGGGGGAAAGCTTTTTAAGCAATCCCCTTACCTTGGAACCTTTACCTGGCCTCAAAAAAATAGGTCACTCAAAGCAACCCCCATCCAAAATAAACTAAATTAAAAATCTTTAAACGGGGCGCAATAAAAAACCAAACAGGCCCAAACAATTTTTTATATACCCCTTTAAATTTTTTTTGGGTAAAAGCATAATTTTCAAAATTCAAAATTACAAAAATCCCCATTTGGGGTTTTATCTATAAAAAAAATTAGAAAAAATTTTTAAAAAAAATAACCTGGGGCCGGGCAAAAAATCAAACTAAATTTTTCCCTTGATGGGATTTTCCGGCTTTTTTACAAGAACAAAGAAAAAAAAAAGAAATTTACCTGTAGACACCAAACCGGGGACATCGTTTTTAAAGGGCGTTTACATCTGTCCGGAAAAAACAAGAGTCCCATCGAAAAAACACGTCGACTTTCCACCGGAAATAACAAAATACTGGGAATAATAAAATCTTTAACGTTATAACATTTTATTACTACACTATATTCAATGATTTTCTGTAAAAAAATTGTTTTCATTTTCAATCGACTGTTTTTCAAAAATAAAAAAATTTTTTTTTCTTCAACACCCCATCACGTCACATCATCCCCCACCACACACCAAAACTTTTAAAAAAATAAAAAATGCAATTTTTAATTTTTTATAATTTTTTAAAAAATTTTAAATACAACAACAAAAAAAAGCCCTTTCAAGATTAATTTTAAGATACATAAAAAATTTAAAGGGGCAAATTAACATATTTAGGTTTCACAAAACATTTTAGATATATGATAATAAGCTGCTACCAGAAATAACTGAAATTTAAAACCCTTTAAAAATGTGTACAATAACATCTGCCATTTTCTCCTTTACATTTGTAGACATTATTCCTGCAGACGACACTGTTTAAGATTTCGTAAAGATTTTTCAACTTCCCGGTTTCGCATTTGTGTTGTCAAGGGTTTTGTAAGCGGTTTAGCGTTTGAAGATGACATTTTTCGGGCTTTGTTTTTTTTTTCAATCTGGGCCCCCGAATTTAAAAAAATTCCTGGGGGGGCATTAACCACCAGGGGCCACCTGTGTCGTTCTTTTTGGCCAAATAAGTGACAGAAATCTGGGGCACCAACATTGAATTACCAGGTCGCTTGACTCACTCGAGTTTCCTGTTTAAATTACCATTCACAAAAAAAATATGCAATATAAAGTAAAAAACATAAATATAAATAAACCCAAACACATTAATTTCATTTTTTTAGAAAGACATAAATAATTTCGCAACGATCGCACAGGGTGTAAACTAAATCAAAACGAAATAAAGTAAATTGTTTGGGTAAAAGGGCTCCTAGCGCATAAAATTTTTGCGAAAATTTGTGTAAAGCAAGGGAAAAAAAAATATCATTTAAATTTTTAAAAAAGGGCAAAATTACGAATAAAATTTAAAAAAAAATAAAAAAATCGGGGGTTTCACAGAAGGCCCCTTAACCCCTACCCTTAAAGATATAGAGCACTACACGATTTTTTTGTTAAAAAAAAAACAGTTTGTTTTCACACAAGTAATACTATTTTAAAAACCTACTACTAAAAGGGGTACACAGATATAAAGTTCATTAAAAGAAGGGCTTTTTTTTAAAAAAAAGACAATTTAATTTTGACCCTAAAGAAAACCAGATTCCCCATACATATATTTGTAGTTCTTTATCTAAATAAACAATTCATAATAATTTTAAAATTCAAAAATATCTCAATTTAAATTTTTTTATAATAAAATAAAACATCAAATTTAAATAACATTTCTATTAGCATATAGCCACCTTCTTTATCAAAGCAGTAAACATTAAAAACAATTTTAAATACGGAATACCGCGTTAATGATTTATAAATAAAAAACAAACCATTAAAACAATTCCATTAAAACATGTAAAAGTAAAACAATTCAAAAAATAATAATTTTAAAGCAAACCATTTTGCAACCCTATTTTCAATGAAATTTTTTCATCGACTGCACAAGTTTTTTTTAACAGAATTTATTTAGTGCGATTGTGGTTGGAAGTTTAAGCTTATAGACAAGACTTCGAATCCGTCCTGCCAACCAACTATTACTGAGCCATAATTGTAAAGTCTTGCTCAGAAACAACGACTTGCCACTGACGGGGTTTGAACCCATGCGGCTTGCGATCATGAGATTACTAGTCCGACGCGTTAACCACTCGGCCATGCCGCCACTGCACAGTTCTGTCATCTTGCACTGTCGTATATAATGAGGGTTACTACTTGAATACCTTCCAAGGCTAAAGAAGAACTTCAAAAGTAAATATCATCAAAAGAACATATAGACGATACTAGCCCTATACTAATGAAATATTCATGTGCAACTTGCAAATTTCTACGTTTCAGTCTGATTTTACACCAACAACGATTCACTCACAAAATAAGTTCAGTCTTTAACGTGAAATATAATTGGATATTTCTATATCTATATAATATTAATTAGTTCGGTGACAGACTGAAAACAAAGGGTCAGGCTTTTGAAAGTGTTACACCCAATTAAAGCAATGCGCAGCCCAGATTCTTTCCAAAGTAAGATGATCTAAAATTAAATTTCGTTTCACATCTTTTTTATCAATCTCAAATAAATGGAAAAGTCTTATCACACTGTTGATAACTAATTTATGCTTTAAAACTAAACAAGTTAAAAGCAACATACTTAATCACCTTGTTTCACAGCAATTGTTTTGTTGTAACAACTTTCTTGGCAGAAGTGTTAATTAAAAATAAACTAAAAACAAAAGAAAAAAGTAAACCTCTTCTGAAATTGACGTTGAAGATGCTAAAATGAAAAATGAGAAAATCAATCATTTCAGTACTATGCATTCTTTATTGTACACTTATTTCAAAAAGGCTTAACAAGTTCAAAAATATTAATAAAATTTACTTGCTTTTGCCCTGAATTTATGATTTACGTCCGAAGTGGGAAACTTTTGTGTCCACGGGGTCACGCGGACAATATTTCAGCAAATTTCGTCCGTATAAGGGTCCTGCAATTTGCAAAATCTGTGCTGAGTTTACGATTGTATTGTCGCGTTTATCACGCACAGAAAATAACTGCACAATCACGTGTGTCCGTTTTAAAGCAGAAAAATCATTGACATTTTGACCATTAATGTCATCACCATTATAAGCATTTCAATATTACTAAAGATGTAAACATAACAGTTTCATTAATACGAAGATGGATTCTCGTGAATGAAATATTTTACACAAAATATCTTGAATGTGCAGAAGTGATAATAAGACCATAGATGTAATATGACAATCTTCATCGTCACATATATTGTAATGGTCTAGAAACTTAAACCTGCTTACATAATTCGTTCATTTTTACTTTCTGTCAATCATGGATGCTACTTTCGTTCTGAAGCCTTACTGGCAATAGCACATAAGTTGACTGGTGTCTTTTCACAAGACATCAATTCAATGTCATGTATAGTGGCAAATTTTATTCTAGTCTGTAAGTTAAGTTGATATCCCTATATTTTTTCCATGCCAGAATCGTGTTGTGTCATGTTTTAACAACTTTTTTTATTTTTTCCATTAAAATTGAACAACCATTTTTAAATTAACCACCTTTTAGCAAAAAAATCCATGTCAAAAAAAACCCGAAATTTAAACCTTTTACACAATACCGGGGAACCGCACATTTCCCCACTTTTGGCAGGTCCAATCAAGACATTGGGAAATTTACCCCAATCCAAAAACGGACTGTGATTTAAAGGGGTTAATAAAAACTGTTTACAATTTTTCCTAATCTCAACTTAAAAGGGGCCAAAATTTTGAAAAAAATTTTTTAAATTAATTTTGAAAAAAGTATTCATTTTTTGTGAAAAAAATTTTTTTTAAATTAAAATTTTATTTATCCCCTTTAAAAAAAAAATTTTAAAACCAATTTTTTTAAAATAAAAACCAAAAAATTTTTTTAAAAACCCGCAAAAGTAGCATTTGCCAACCAATACTCCTTTTAAAAAAAGCAAAACAATAAATAAAAAATTTTTTATTAAAACCCTTTCATACACTTTTGTTTTGAAAATTTTTTTCCCAAAAGATTGAAATTTTTAAATGAATCGAAAAACCAATTACTTTTTAAATCGCAAAATGTGAATCCCTCTGTAAATCGACGTTTTTAAAAAATCAAAAAAACTCTGGTTATACTTTTTTATTCGTATTTACAAAATTAAATTGGGGCGCAAGCGCGCCTCTGTCGCCGTAAAATTTTGGCACGGGGGGCCAATGGGTTTTGATAGCACAATTTTTAAACCAAAAATGGACACAAAGGGCCCTATTCGGTTTTTTTATACCCAAAACGATTTTCCTTACCAAAAAAGCGCAAAAAATTAAAAAACCAACGTACGCCACGGAGAATTTTTTTTTTCAAAAACCGTTTTTAAAACCGTTTATTTAAAAAAAGAAAAGAATGAAAAACGGAATCGAAATACTAAATCCTCTCATCGCCCCCATCATTCCACACAACCACAGCACCCACCGCAAAAAAATTTTCATCCAAAATAATAAACAAAATTTCCCCCTTTTTTAAAATGTAAAAACCAAAAACCCAATTTTTAAAAGTGTAAAAAAAAAACACCAAAAAAATGCAAAAATATTTTCCATATCTACTGCAATATCCCTTAAACAAGAATATATTTTTGTTTTCCTAGAATATTTTGTATATTTTTTTCTGCTTGAAAAAAATGATCCAGGGGCCCTTTAATTATATTTAAAAAACTAAAATTTAAAACCGTTCTTAATAAATAAACGAAAACCGCTTTCCCGGGAAAACCACTTTCAAAAAAGGAACAACGGGCCGAGGGCCCAAAACCCCCAACTTGGGGTTAAGGAAACCACCCTTTGTTTTATTGTATCATCCCTCTTGTGATTTATCAGGGAAAAAAACACATCCCAGACACGTAATGGCACATTTTGCAACCAAAAAAACACGTGAGAAAAATTTTTAAAATGTCTTTAAACAAGGGCTATAACATACGCACATCAAATTTACAATGAAAAACCCCAAACCAAAAATTAACAAGTTAAATTTCTGATTTTGACAAAAAAGGGCAATAACTTTGCATAAATGGGGATATCGCAACGAAAAACCCAAATTTTACAACTTTTATACGATTTAAATTTATTTAAATTTTTATCCTCTCAAAAGCACATCGCACCACAATAAACGTTTAATCTTTAAATTTATCTGGGGGAGGGCCGGTATACACCAACAGTTTTCAGAAATTAGGAACAATGTGAAACATGGGGAAACTGTATTCAACAAAGGGAAATTTGTTTAAATGGAGTAAAAGAGTAAATTATAAGATCTTCGCAAAAGCAGCATAAGGTGTAAAAACTGGCAATTTATATTTAATAATCATATGGAAAAGTTAAATCAGTAAAGTATGCAAGTGGTTGTGTAACAGTCTTCTCCGGTTCCGGTTGTGAAAAAACGCCATAAAAATAGCTACAGTGTCTTAAGGTTTTTATTATCTTAAAATGCATTTCTGTCACAAACTTTTGGTTTTAAACATTACTTTTTAACCTTTGCAACGACTTTATATTCAAGACCTCGGAAGGAAAGTGGTTTTTGAAGGTTTTCTTTATTTCAACCTGTGTTATCAGACGCTTGACAACTGATTTCTCTCGTCCGAATAACAACGATCGAGTCGGGCGCTTGATATTAAAAACATTTCGCTTCTCACTAACCATGATGATAAACATAAACTACAGCTGTTTTGTCTGACGCTAATCTCTTTTAATAGTGTGACAGTTGTGTCTAAGAATGAGGGTGCCCATGATCGAGATGAACAGGTAAACCAGAACACAAAATGATACATATCATGATATAAACTTTCGGATTATGCTTGAACATCTGCATTTGAAATTCACCAGAAGGAGCACGACTCAACCAATTAGAGTCAATAGCAGACTTTTTGCTCTACTATTATCTGGCGACATAGCACTAAACCCCGGTCCTTTTAAATGTGGAATTTGCTTACGCACATTAACAAAAAACCATAAGGCCATGTGCTGCGACCAGTGTCATAAATGGATTCATGTAAAATGTGCTGGTGTCGCACCGGCCAGATATACTGAACTGGGAATTGTAATAGCATTAATAATATCCATATCATTTTCAATTTCTCAAACTCTTTGTTCGAAGATCTACAACCATCAACGTCAGTAAACTTTGTGTCAATAAATAGAAACATATCAACAACTGATTTTGATAACCATGTAAATATAAACAACAGTTTCTGTCTGGTGCCAGATCCAGAGGAGGACTGGCTTATTAACAACAATAATATATCAACACACATTGAACTATCAACAGACCCAGAAGATTGTGACTCTAAATATGACATATTTGATAAACTCTGCAATATGTGGAAAGAAAATAGAAAAGACCAATCATAAGTTATTTAAATATAAACAGTATACGTTATAAATTTGATGACCTACATCAAATACTTCATGATAAACTATGTGACATGCTTATAATTTCAGAAACCAAACTAGATATATCTTTCAACAACAATCTATTCACGGTAGACGGATACAAGATGGAAAGAAGAGATCGAAATTCCCATGGTGGAGGGATTATGACTTTTGTACGAGCCGATCTCCCCTTTAAACGTAGAAAGGACTTAGAATCAGATTCTCTAGAAGGTATTTACCAATGAATTTTAGATCATACAAAAGTTTTAACCATGAAGATTTTAATAACGACCTGGAACAGGTACTATTTCATGTTGCTCATGTTTTTGATGACATTGATGACGTCTACTGGGTCGATGAGATGCTCCTTAAACAGGTCGTTGATGATCATGCCCCTGTGAAAGTAAACAAACCCAGACGTAACCCTTCTCCTTATATGAACTCGAGTTATAGAAAGGTCATCTACAATACACGTCAGGCAAAAAAACACTTTTCTCAAACACAAAAGTAATGAAAACTGGTTAAAATTCAAGAAAATGAGAAATATGAAAACAAAGGTTAAAAGGGGCTCAATCATTACATATTTTCATGAAAGGTGTGGTGGCGGGCCAAAATCAAAAGATTTCTTCTGGCCTACCATCAATCCCTTCTTATCACAAAAATCTACTAATAAAACAGACAACCCAATAATACTGAAGAAGTCAAATGGGGAACTCTTATCTGACCAACCCACAGTCGCCAACACACTTAACTCTTTCTATGTCAACATTGCAAAAAACATTGGTATAGAAGAAAATGAACAAGACACCTTCACACTCCCAAGCATAGATAAAATAAGTAATAATCGTCCACAATCACAATTTACATTCAAGCTGGTCACTGAACAAGATATATCCAAGTCCATAAAAAGGTTAAATCCAAAAAGGATTACAGGAGTTGATCAAAATTCAAATTCCACCAAAGATCATTATTGCAAGCAAACCCTCCCTGGCCTGGCCCATTAGGGATTTATGTAATACTATGTTAAGTCAGGGTCAATTCCCAGAAAATCTAAAACTTGTCCAAGTAACCCCAATTTTTAAAAAAGATATATAGAAAAAAATTATAGGCCAGTAAGTATTCTACCCACCATGTCCAAATTATATGAAAGGGTTATCCACGACCAACTCTCGGGTTACTTTGAGGAAATTTTTCACCCTTATCTGGCAGCCTTTCGTAAATCATATGGCTGTCAGACTACCCTACTAAGGCTAGTGGAAGACTGAAAAAAGGCCCTTGATGAAAACATGTTCATCGGAGCAATACTAATGGATTTATCAAAGGCCTTCGACTGTCTTCCACATGACTTAATTATCCATAAATTAAGGCTTGTGGTCTGTCTGATAACGCTTGTAAACTAATGAGCAGTTATCTACAAAGAGGAAACAAAGGGCTAAACTAGGGGATTATACCAGCCAGTGGGATAATATTATGAAGGGCGTCCCTCAAGGATCAATATTAGGGCCCCTGGTCTTCAACATTTTCATTAATGATATATTTTACTTCATAGAAAAATCCACCCTTTATAATTATGCTGATGATAATACTTTGTCCATCTGGCATAAAAATGCTACAGTTGTCAAATCTACCCTTGAGGATGAAAGTAATATCCTCATAAATTGGTTAAAATCTAACCAAATGTAGGTAAATCCTGAAAAGTTTCAAGCTTTTTCAGCAGGGGTTAAGTCACATTTTCATTTGCGAAAAAGCTGCAAAACAGTTAAATGTCCTGCAAAGATTAAGTAAATTCCTCTCTGTACCTACCAGGCTTATCATATTCAAATCTTTTATCAGGTCAAACTTCAATTACTGTCCCATCGTGTGGCATTTCTGTAGTAAAGCCAACACTGACAAACTTGAAAAACTCCAGTACAGGGCTTTACACATTGTTTTCAATGATTTTACATCATCATATGAAAGTTTCCTTAATAAGGTTAAACTTCCCACACTCCATTTAAGCAGGTTAAAACAATTGCCATCGCTACTTTCAAGTGCTTACACAATATATCACCAAAATATATTCAAAACTTGACCAAGTTTAAGACCTCTGTTTACAATTGCAGGTATGATCATATTCTAGAAGTGCCTACAATACGAACCACCAGGTATGGACAGAACTCCTTTCGTTTTGAGGCTGCCCGGGTGTGGAACAGCCTCTCTAGTGACATCGGAAGAGTAGAAAACTTCAAAGAATTTGGGAGGCTGGTTGGCACCTGGACAGGCCCAAAATGTAAGTGCTCAATGTGTCGCTTGTAGCCTTTGGTTAAACACATGTGTGTTTAACATGTGCTTGTATGAGATAAACATGTTCTAAAGTGCTTCTATGTATAGTCTTTAGATGTTGCAAAGTTATGCTTATAAAATGCTTAATGTTACTTTTTATTTGCATTATGTGATAGTCCCATGCAATTTCCTTGTTTTTATATATATAATGTATATTTTTATCTATTATATTTCTTTTACAGGTATGTACATAGTTGTATATGTATATCTTATTTTTCATATTCTTCTTCTTGTAATTTTTGTAGATTTTAAATAGCTCATGAGCTAGTGTTTTCTGTTTAAATGTATCCGACGTAAGCTTAAAAGGAATGTTAGTCAAAATGGGAATGGTGGTAATAAATTAAGAACCTGTAAGTGATTATAAAACTGCACATTATTGTAAACTATATTTGCCACGTAAACACATGTCTGCACTAGCGAAATTCAGATGTTGAGTAGCTCCCATAAAGCTTGAAACTGGTAGATATGAAAGCATCACTGTTGTCAGTAGGATATGTCCATTATGTAAAATTACAATTGAATGTGGAAAACATGTACTGTTATTTTGTAATGCATATGAGCACATAAGGTTACCTTTGTCAGAAAAAGCTCGTAACTTATGGCCAGAATTTGATGACCTCTCTGATGAAGATAAACTTGTACTTATTCTCTCTAACAATGATATTGTTAAAGTGACAGCCAAAACCTGTTACAATACTCTTCAACACCGCACAAGTAAGGATTTTCAGACCACTTAGTGTTTAAGTTTTTTGTTGTTTTTTTTTAAGTTAATTTAAATATTGTCTTTTAACAGTTTATAGATGATCTGGTGCTTATAGTACTTGATAGTAAATTTTATTGTACAAATGTTACATATCTGTTTAAACATTAAGTTGTTTTATCTACTAACGTATAGTACGGTCTGACCACGGGTGATATATTTAATTAATTTGCGTAAAAGTGCCACATTTTACTACACTCAGAGATTTATTATCAAAATATCTTATGGCATTTATTTTTTTATTTTTTTTTTAAATTGTAGATAAGTGGGAGTAATCTAACTTTTTATGTAAAATGTTCTTATAATGTTGCATTACTGTAATCAGTAGGAACTAACTATCAATTGTATACGGATAATGATACTTCTAGTATATACATGTACATGATATTCTTTTGTAGAATGGTCATATGCACTTTTTAATCAGTTTTAATATGTTTTCTTTATTAATGTATGCATATGAATGAGACTGAAATAAACTAATAAACTGTGACATATACGTTCCGTGCCATATACGGTCCGACACGCCGCGCCTGAGCAATTTAATTTTGTAAATACGAACTAATAAACTTTAACCTATACTTAATAAACGTGATTTCAAGTTATGTCACTGAAAAACAATAGTACCGAGTACCGGTTTTTGTGCACTGCACTTCTTCTCAATCAGATCTATCATCCTATGAAGATTCAAGTTCATAGGTTTTATAGTTTAGGTAAAATGGCTGGGATAAAATAAAGTAAGAAAATAAACAAAGGTCAATAACTCAAACATTATGGAGTATCGTTTTTTTTTGTGCACTGCACTTCATCTCAATGAAATCTATCATCCTATGAAGTTGTCATGTCCAAAGCTTTTATGCTTTAGGAGAAATGGCCCAGACAAAACTGAAATATGAAAATTAACAAAGGGCAATAACTAAAAAATAAGAATTGCGGAGTACCATTTTCTTTGCACTGCAATTCTTTACTATAAGATCTATCATCCTATGAAGTTTCAAGTCCGCAGCTTTTATAGTTTAGGAGAAATGGCCCCGGATAAATATAAAGTATGAAAATTAACAAAGGGCAATAACTCAAAATTTAAGAAGTACATAGTACCTATTCTTGTGCACTGCACTTCTTCTAAATGAGATCTGTCATCCTTTGAAGTTTCAAGTCAAAAGCTATTGTTTAGGAGAAATAGCCCGGACAAAAAATATGAAAATTAACAAAGGACAATAACTCAAAATTTTAGAAGTGCAGAGTAACTATTTTTATGCACTGCACTTCTTCTTAATGAGATCTATCATCCCATGAAGTTTCACGTGCATAGCTTTTATATTTTATGGGAAATGGTCCGGACAAAAATAAAGTATGAAAATTAACAAAGGACAATAATTCAAAAAATAAGAAGTGCACTGCACTTCGGGATATTGAAAGAAGCATGCATCAAGGCGACACAAAATATTGAAACTGTTGATCACTTGCTTGTTTAATGAGAACATCAACATAGATTGTGTTATTATATGTTAATTCTTATTTACTTCATACTGTATAAGACAAATCTATTTACATCTTGAAGGTATTTTGCAAATATGTATAGAAAGCAACTACTAGTATGACAATTTCCTAGTATTAGGTAAATAATAAAAAGTGTGCAAATATTTATATTACATTCATAAAAAGACAAAAATGTACAAACTATCGGTTTAGATATCTAGACATCAGTCTCCTGGAAGTAGTCAATTTGATGTACAGGAAACAAAATGCAATAAATAATATTATACAGAATGCACAAGTTATACATGTACATAAATTTTACAATGTCTCTAAAGTGTGTACAATTGAAAATGCACAATAAAATATATATTCCTACTTATATCTTTAAAACATTAAAGAACAAAAAGCTGTAATGTGTCTACAAATATATACATGTATATATATATATATATATATATATATATATATATATATATATATATATATATATATATATATATATATATATATATATATATATATATATATATATATATATATATATGTTGATCACGTGATGTCATGGTGAGTGGTTTTGCTTTTTCCGCGCGTTAAATAATAAAGAAAAAGTGGAATAAAACAAATATATCATGTGGAATAGTTAAAAGTTTTTTTAGTATTTTGTTTATGTGACTTGTTATGGAAGCTTCGAAACGCAAAAAAGGGAAAAATAGAAGTAGTGGAAGTAATAGTGATAACAGACCGAAAAACAGTAGAGTAGGAGGTTTTCCAGGGAACCAAGAAAAGATCAGTGTAAGTGAACTTTTACAAGAGGCAAACTCAGTTTTGTATAACGATAACAATATTGATAATTCTGAAGTATTTATGAACAGTTCACAAATTCCACTTAACGATATGGCTACCAATCCTAAACAATCGAACTCTAATCAGCAATCGCCAAGCATTGCTGATGTTATGAAATTTCTAGAAAGAATCGAAGGCCAGCTGACAAAAGTTAATGTAAAACTGAAAAATTTAGATAAATTGGAAGAAAAAGTTGATAAAATGGATAAAGAAATGAATAAACTATGGGTTAAAGTGAATGATGTAAGCACTGAAATGAACAAAAAGATAACGAAGCTTGATGATAGAGTTGAAAACCTAGAATTTGTAGACAATTCAGGAAGCGATAAAATCAATGCTCTGATTGACGAGAATACCAAAATTAAAGAATCGCTGACATACATAAAGTCGCAGTCGATGAGGAATAACCTTATCTTTCACAAACATAACGGAACATCCTAATGAGAGACCGGAAGAAACGGAGAGCAAAACTCCGCAATTTTATGAGTAAGGAGCTGAAAATTAGTTTCGATCAAATCAAAGACATAGGCATCGATAGAGCCCACAGACTGGGACCACCCGAAACAGGGAAATTCCGTTACCAGAAGTATTGTATGTAAATTTACTTTATTTAAAGATCGTGAATTCATCAGAAAGCAAAGCAAAATCTCAAAGGCTCCAATTATTATATAAATGAGCAATTTCCGCCAGAAATAATTGAGAAAAGAAAAAAACTAATACCACAAATGAAAGCAGCCCACAAGAGAAACAAGAAGGCCTGGATATCATACGACACATTATATATTGACGGAGTGCCAGTGAGGGATAACTAGGGAAGTGCGGAAAATGGAATTAGTGTGTTAGTCTGGAACTGTAATTGGATTTGACTAGTGAAAAGTTGTGCGATGACTCATTTTTGAATAAATTATTTGCTAATTATATAATATTTATGATTGAATATTGGGGACCAGTATAAATAGCCAGATTGAGTTACCAAAAGTAAATCATTGTTTTTAATTTATTTCAGGAAATTTAGACATAGGAATGCTAAAAGATGTAGTGGTGGAATAGTTATATACATAAAAATCAGATATTGTTCCAGGTATAGAAATAGTGAAAAATCATTTTGACAGTATACTATGGTTGAAGTTAGATAAAATATTTTTTCAATCTCATCTGATATT
Source organism: Ruditapes philippinarum (assembly GCF_026571515.1). Classification (NCBI taxonomy): domain Eukaryota; kingdom Metazoa; phylum Mollusca; class Bivalvia; order Venerida; family Veneridae; genus Ruditapes; species Ruditapes philippinarum. The sequence continues at coordinate 347,872 of NW_026853760.1, read as the reverse complement.
TATTTATGCTGGTTTATACTATGGACTGATGATAGTCCTGCAGCTAAAGTTTACAATGTTAATTTATTTGATTTACTACAAAATGATATATATGAATACGAGCAGTTAGGCAGAGTGTTATTAGCAGGCGATAATAATGCTACAGTAGGCTTAAACCCAGACTATATTGTATGTGATAGTTTTGTACCAAATATTGACCCTGAAAGTTATTGTCCTGACCGAATCATTAGCCGGGCCTCAAAGGACAAAACATGTAATTCACGCGGCAGTCAATTACTTGATCTATGTAAGGCTACTACATTTAGAAATAGTAAATGGTCGTCTTGGTAGTGATTTCAACTCAGGTGAATTCACGTACTTGAATAACAAATCATGTAGTACAATTGACTACTTATTAGTGCGCGAAAAAGATTTTTCCATAATCCACGATTTTACCGTTGACAATTTTCAGTATTTTCAGTGATCATGCATCATTGCGTTTTTAAATATGTTGTGATCGTATACGTGATTTAAGTCAATCTGATACAAATTTGATCTTTACGTATTTCAAATGGAATGCCGACCATGAGAAAAACTTTAGATGCAGTTTAATTGCCAAGTTGCCCGATTTGTAACGAGTTATTATTAAATCATGGCAATCGTTGATTTGATTTCTGTTGACAATATAGTCAATAAATTTACTGGTATTATTTCGTGAGATAGCAGACCCATTATTTAAGGAAACCCGAAAAAAATTGTAATATACCGACTATTGATGATAATAACAAAAACTTGGTTTTGACCATTGAATGTCGATCATTAAGATCTATTTACGAGGGCGGCACTTAATAAGTTTAATGGGAATAAAACTCAAGAAAATCACATTGAACTGAATAATGCAAAAATATGCATATAAACAATTAATAAGAAAAAGAAAAAAAATTTACATTATCAAAAAATGTCTAAACAATTAACAGAATTAAAGCATGGCGCGACCCCGTGACTTCTGGCGATTTATTTAGAAAACACGATAATAACAAGACTGACTTTATCTAATGATGATTTCAAACAGTATTTTTCGTCAATGTTTGAAGATATTCAGGTACAATGTATCGATGAAGTTGTAATTTTTTTGTCAACAGACGAAATTAATATTAGTTCTGATGATGATGTATCTAAACGATTAAATGAGCGTATATCTATTACAGAAGTACGCGAAGGAATTATGCGTTTAAAGCGTAACAAAGCTTCATGTCCAGCTGACAATTTACTAAATGAATATTTTTTTAAATGCAGCTGACATTTAGACGGCATTTAGCGGATTTATTTAACATTGTTTTTGATTCAGGTGTTTTTCCAGAGAAATGGGCCGAAGGTTTCATTATACCGCTACATAAAAAAGGTGATGTGAATAACGTCAATAAGATGCGCGAGTCGTTAAGTGGTGTGAGAGTCAAAAAAATTACCAGATGCGCAATTCGGTTTTAAGAAAAAAATCATAGTACCGTATATGCAATCTTTGTACTGCAGAATTTAATAGAGCAAAGCTTGAACGACAAAAAAAACGTCTGTATTTGTGCTTTCGTTGATCTGAAAAAAGCATTTGATTCGGTGAACGTGACGCCGTTGTGGTTTAAACTGTACACAAAAAAGGATTAAAATGGTAAAATTTTAACAATGTTTAGAAACATGTACAAATATTGTAAGTCTAGTATAAAATTTAATAATGAATTTTCTGATTTTGTTGAAAGCGCGGTGGCTTACGTCAGGGGCAGACAAATCGCCGACATTTTTTCCCCTTATTTATTGAAGACATCGAATCGTTTTATTTGCAGCAAGATAATACAACTGGCCTAAAACCATTAATGAAATGGCCTAACCATTAATGAAATTTGTCTCTAATTTTGTTTATTTGCGGATGATATGGTAATAATTGTGGCGATTCTGTAGAAGATTTACAATCGAGACTGAATTCTTTACGCGAATATTGTGAAAAATGGGGGTTAGAGGTAAACACTGCAAAAACCAAAGTTGTTGTTTTTAGGAAACGAGGGCCAGTTAAAAGAAATGAACATTTCATTTATAATGATGAACAGTTAGAAATTGTTGATGATTTTCAATTATTTGGGAATAACGTTGAATTACACTGGTACTTTCGCTTTAAAATATAAAGATGTCTAAAAGCCAAAGCACTTAGGACGAATGCATCACATTGTTAAATAATATCAAAAGATATAACATTCGTCCGATATTTCATTGCAACTTTTATGCATTCGTAGGATCGATATTAAATTATGGTTGTCCTATTTGGGGGTTTACTAAGTTTGTGAATTAGAGCGTATTCATCTACAGGTTTTGCCAAAACAATCCTTGGTTGTAAAACAATCGACAAGTAACGCAGCTATATATGCAGAATTGGGTCGCTATCCTTTATATGTATTTCGTTTTGTACATATTATTAAATACCTGGGTCAAGATTATCAATACGGATACTATGCTATTAAAATCAGTTAATGCACATTCAATTGGCGCAAGTATTATAATGGTAGAAAGAATTGGGTTTTCCATGTTAAAAAACTGCTTGATGTATGGTTTTTAGCTCTGTTTTGTAAATCATGAAACATAAATTTCAAATTATTTGTAAATTTGTTTCAAGAAAACAGTAACGGATTGTGCCTTACAGAAACTATTTGGAGATATTGGAGAAAATGAAATACTGAAATCCTTGTACATACATTTAAAACCGAGCTTTGGTATATCGGATTACTTGATTAAAATAAATTTCGTTTAAAATACGTAATAGCATAACTAGATTTGCGCGTGTCGTCGCATAATTTATTTATAGAATCTCTTAGACATGGGCGTAATCGAAAACCCAAGAAATGAAAGATTATGTTATTTCTGCGGTAAATGACATAGAAGATGAATTTCATTTTATAATCACATGCAAAAAAAATTCTGACCTGAGAAACAAATTCATACCAAAATATTATGTGAAAAATCCGAGCATGTACAAATTATTGATTTATTAAGTTCTAAAAAGAAAAAAATCTTGTTAAATTTGGGAAATTTTATAGCAAACAAGCATTTAAACGCAGGAATTAAATCAACCGAATCTTCAGACATAATTATAAAAATGTTATCTTGTCAGTAATATTACCTTATTCTTTTCATTCTCCATGTTTTGTTAATGCAGTCCAAAGATGTAGTTTTATCATTGTATGACACTTTGCTACTAAATAATGTTAACTTTGATGATTACGTGGTGTTTAATTATATTTGAATGTATGTATTTTGTGACCATGTGCATTTTGTACACGTCTTATATGAATAAACTATCTATCTATCTATAATATTCTTTAATCAATCAATTCCTTGTTTTCAATTGTAACTGTTTTTTCTTAACAAACAAAGAAGAATAACACTCTTGCCTTGTAATTACAGGCAAATATAAAATGTTTGATTAGAGAGTGCAATTTTTCCTTCTTTATATCGTATACAGTCTTTATCAGCTTATAAGAACAATCTTTCTCACGTGACAATAGACATTTTCTAAATTCCCCACCTAAACGTTCCATAAATGGATAGGTAGTGTCCCATGTTTAATACTGAAAAGAAAACACATACACTTGGTGTGTGGACCTAAAAACGCCTTTAAAATCTAAATAAAACGTATATTTGTCAATCCCAGCACATGTGCTGATCATATTTATCAAAAATACTTAGTACGAGTCGTACAAGCCGTTTTGATAAAAAAACATCATATTTCAACGTCTATAATTATACACTAAAAAAAATGTTCGCTGTACTGGAAAAAAATCAGCATATCACCATGTATTTTTTTCCATTTCCAATAATTTCACCATCAACATAGAAGATATTATTTTCCACGATGATGATCAATTTTAAACTTTAACATCAATATAAACAACGCAACAGTCGAAATAAACATCAAGATTATCGCCGTTTTACTCCACTTACAAAAACGTTTGATAAATACACGATTGGCTGCCCAGCTTTGCCGTAGTCAAATGCGCAGCGCTTCAAATGAAGATGAGAGCCACCTGGCTATAATCAAAGCCATTCGGTAATATGTTGGTTCCCATATTCAGAATATCTTTTATATTTGATGGGGAACAGTAAGAGAATATCTTTATTTTTGGCGGGGAAAAGTTGACAGTGTGATCAGATAAAAAAAAGACAAACAAGATTTTAGAAGAATATTATAATTATTTTATTTCTCGACTTCTACATTCAAAAAATACATCATAGAGGAGTAGTTTTTGATAAGTTTTATTTTCTGTATACAACAGCAAAACAATTGACTTTTGTGTACAAGTAACAAACACAAAGTGCACTCTTCAAAGTTTCTGTTTTATTTAGCGTCAGTTATCAACATAACTGCCATACATTCAGAAATAGACGAAAGAAATTTATCTTTCTCAACGTTATGGTTTTGAATATATTATAACAAACCTGCAACTTGTATGCCAAAAGAATCTGAGCACGAACAAACATTCCATAGAAAATCTGTTCTTTCCAGTACTGCTCAGTCTGAAATGTCATCTTCTTTTTCTTCTTCTTCATAGCTCAGGAATTTCGTAATTGTTCAGAACTTTATCAAATAGAAACCCCTGCTTCAGAACAGCATACTTCAGAGCTTCATCAGCCTGATAGTCTTCTGTTTCAATGAGTTGATTGACAGTGTTCTTTATAGACATAAAGATGGGGTCTTTCTTCATAACATTAAACCAATGCACTTTACTACCAAATGTGTTCATAATGGATTTTCTGTAAGTGTTTTTCATATTTAAGAAAACATTTTCTCTTGCTTCATTTTCGCTGATATCACTATCTTCGTCCATCATTTCACTGACTTTAGTTTCAAACCGAGATTGACACTCTGTAAAAACTTCCTCGGAAGTCGTAGACATTTCATAGTCGCTGTCATTGTATTCGTTCTTAGTATCCGACTCCAACGGAAAAACTTGTATGGAACTCTCTAACATCGTATCTTCGTCCGAATCCATATTGGTATGTGTAGATCTTTTATGACGCAACATAATGTCCCGTCTCCCAAATCCTGTAAAACGAATATCATCTTTTATGACTCTAAACCGCCCGAAACTTCATGATTTATAAACAATTTATAATAAAAAGCTGAAAGACACCAATCACATTCATGTTTATTTCAATCAAATAAATAAAATTTTGGAATCGGAAAATAGTGATAAGATATATCTTCATAGCTACATTTGTATATCTTACTTGTTTGACTTTTTGTACCACTTTGTCTGACAATTATTTAACAAATTTTTATATCTTATATAATTCATGTTCAAAGTATACGATTTCTCTATGTCCTAAACGATAGAGGTACGTTACCTTTAAAACAAATATAACATTGATACATGGTTTTCCAACTTCTAACTTATGAATTTCTAGATTATGAATGAGGAGGAGTGACGTGAGGAGGTAATTTATACGCTTTGTTTGTTTCCCATATTCAACTTGTATGGCTTAGTTTTGTTTTCTGTACATGCTTTCTGTCGTCGAATTTTCTTGTTTCCTGACTTCTGACTGGAACATTGACGCTGCCGTTTTTTACTGGCATCCTTCATTTGTTGCAGTTCCGTTTCTATTAATGACACTATAGGTTTTGACTGATTTTTTATTATGCTCTTTGCTATGGCTACCATCTGCGCCCTTGGAAGCGCCATCCGTATATACATTTCGGATCAAGGACTATGGTAGTGGTAGTGTTGGTAGTTTTCATTCCAAATCACGACAGTAAGCCACATTTAATTCACCAGAGCACAGTTCAACCACCGCATCGTTCCTGGGCAGGCTGTCAAACAGTTTACCAGTACTAGTTACCTTCACTTTCGCTAGGAATCGAAACTTCTATTCATGCCAGAGCAGAGGTACAGTGCGAATGACCATTGAAAGGATTTCATGATCAATCACAACGAAAGTGACCTGAGCCGTCCGGGAATCGCCCGATTCACAGTCCAACGCTCTACCTATTGAGCGAATCGGACGGATGTCGAGGACTTTGTCGGGAGGTACTGGTTTTTATCCTTCTCCTTAATTTACTTTTAGGTACATGTGTATATCAAACAAATCCATCCCTATTAATGTTTTGGATGAACGTCTTAACATGTTGAAAACTAAGTATATACTAAGTTTAATAATTGTTAGTTATTTATTTTAAAACTTTTTATGAGATGATAAAATGCTTCATTACAATTAAAAGTGATTTCGCAAATTCATCGACCATCATATTAAAATCAGAGACGAGAGACAAGTTACCAGCGCAAACTATACATAATGCTACTCGGGTGTCCTGGTGGTGTTAAAAGCATTTCTCGGTGTTTTTATGTACGTTTCATTGTTCGTTATAATTATTTTAGGTGCATTGTTTTGAGGCATTCCTTATTACTTTTGAAACACTCCTCATTGCTTTCGAGACACTCCTTGTTGCGTTTGGGGCACCCTTCATAGCATAGCTTTCGAGGCTCTCCTAATTGTCTTTGAGACACGTTTTATTGATTTTTGAGGCAGTCCTCATTGTTTTTGGGGCACTCCTTATTGATTTTTGATATTGCTCGCGGTCTTAAATTTATATCTGCTTTGTTTTTTGTAAAGCATACGCATCCTGATCATTAATCCATTGCATGATATAGTTTAAAGACAATCTTCCAGGACATTTCTTGTTCAATACCTGAAATAGCTTTCTGGGTCCCGAAAATGCAGCAGCCTTTTTAGATTCAAAGTAGTAATGTTTAACCCTTCATTAATAGACCTTTCAATGTAACGCGTCGAAAAACTGAAAACATTTTAGTATGTGTTCATGACCAGGGGCGAAACTAGGCGTACTCCTGTACGCCCATGCGTACAAATCAATCCTGTATTCTGAAGATCACCGAGCATTGACACCATGCTTCTTATTCGGCGAGCAGGTCGCCCGCAGTAATTTTTCCCCAAACCTTTTACTCTTTATTTCCCGTATCGGCCCTTCTGTGTCCTCTCCTGTTTTTGGTTGGGTACCTTCTGGGTGCCCTGCTGGTGTGGCTGGATTATGTGGGGAGCTGCGTTCTACCAAAGTCGCCTTGGATATTTGATTTTTGTTCTCATAAGCAACAAATTGGTGTACTTTCTCAAAGATCGTTGAAAGACATGCAAAGTTCTCATGGCATATTAATCAATTTATTGCTGCAGAAAATTGCTTTGCCGTACCGAAAAGGTAGAAAAAGATATAGAGTGTACAATGAATCTCAATGATATGCATTTATTTAAAAAACATCGCCAAAGCCTTGTTTAAGTTGTTGAGATGGTCAGCAAAACATTGCGATGAGTCATCAAGCACGTTCTATGCGAAGTTACATAATTGTTTAAGTCGTATATCTGTTAATGAATTTATTTTACCACAAAATATCTTAAATGAATCCTTTAATGTATATTTAACCCACATAATCTATGTTATACGCAACGATTTTTTTATTAAATCATAGGTCTACATTTCTGAAAGGAGATTTTAAAATACCTTCACATGTTATATAACGCGGCATAATTAGTGTTGCACTTTTCTCATATTCGGCAATAGAAAACGCTAAAAAATATTACTGTTATCAATTTTATCAAATTATGTTTTCTTACCCTTGTTAGTATTTCATGTAGAGACAGTAGCGGAAGTTAAACTGTCAGATATTTGCCGTCAAACATTTTATATTTTACTTCAAATAACTTGTCTCTAATGTATATGAGGCAATGTATATGAGGCAATTTCAGTAAACGTTTAGCAGCATGATTGTGCACAATATAAAATAACAACAACAGCCTATGCATACACGCTGGGAAGACGCCTTCCCAGAAACAAGGCAATGTTTGTAGCAGTGGTATATTTTTCAATGTTAAGATTTTTATGATATAAAAGAAGAATTGCAAATAAACAAAAGTATCGATTTACTAAACTTATCTCGTATAATAATAACATATCCGGAACATCAAAAAATTGCAAAAGAGCATAAATTTCTGGAACAACTGTTATAAAGATAGGGTAGTAAATGCCGAGTAGACAAGTTTGCATACCAAAGAAACAGACGTCTAGCTTTGTTTAATTTTAAATTTAAAATAAATTTTACTGAATACGGGAGATTTGTTGCTATAACATCAGTTTTAGAGTCGCAAAATAACAAATTTTTGCTGCAAAAAATCGATTATAAATATAAAAAAAGTTTTATGGTACATGTATAATGTAAAGAACTTGTTCATTTTACATATTTTAAAACTAATAAAATGAGTTTGAAATCATCACCAATATGTTGTCAATATAGCCTCTAGATAGTCACGAAATGCCAGGATATCGCATCCTCTTTCAAAAAATTTCTCGGGGGAACATGCCCCCGGACCCCCCTAGTTACGGAGTACATATCAAAATAGCTCAGTTATGCCCCTGATGACAACGAAGTACTTGTAGATTAAAATTTAAACATTGTTTAGTGGAGCGTATTTACATAGAGGAAAAGCATGCGTGAGATAAACTTTCATGGTTCATTTGCTAGATGTTTCATAATAAAATGATAAAAAATTTCAGTTTTTAAAAAAATGTGATAAGATGCGAACTTCCACATTGATATATTGTTTAACTGAACTATATACGCCTTATACACTTTGTTTAATAAAGATAACATTTGAAAAAAATTGTGATAAAATTAACTGTGTGACTTTCAGTAAACTTTATTTAATATCGCAATTTTTGTTTGTCTTTCATCTTACACTTTTACTGAACTTGAATATATGAAACAAAGTGAATGAGTTTAACAAAAACAATGTGACGCCTAATTAACTTACATGACATTTAAACAGTCATTTCAATTATAAGCTATTACTAACATCACTTGTTTATGTTCGCAAAAGTGACTGTAATATTCCACAAAACAGAAATATTCCCTATTTGTTTAGCACGTTAAATTCCACAAGATTTCTGTTTATCATCGAATATTTTTTCTTACACTTAAAAGAATAACAAAAGTGAACACAACCGTTGAACACCACTGCTGTTCAAGTCAATGATTTTTTGTTATTTACTTGTTCATGTTTTTTTTTATTAATTTATTAATATTTCTTAATGCAAACAATCTGAATACAAGAATGACATGAGAAAAACAGTGGGTTTGTGTTGCAATATTTTAGATTTCAATACTAATGATATTAAAAAATGATATGTCCTTACATTTTCAAGTGAAACAGTTAAAGGTATATATTACAGGAGAGCAATAAAGTTTGTCATGGTAACTAACTTCCTTTAAAATCATCATATCTTGCACAAAGTAAGTTTTAAATATGATAGCATACGTCAAGGATTTTTTTTAAATAAAAGTTTTGTTGTAAAAACAACTTACTGTTTGTCAAAAAACGGTGAAGTATTCGATTACCATGGATGCCTAACCTGTCAAACACATCTTCATAGTGTTACAAATTAATTTTATTTTGGGTGGAGATATCACTCAGTGGCAGCTTTATGTATTTCCTAATTGACACAGAAGAAACTTCGATTTATTAAATTGGATGTAAATGCAAATCATTAGAATACATTTGTTAAGTCTAACCTTAAAACATATCTCTATCGTCCACTATCTTCTTTAATACTGTTATATTTCTTTCATTTTAAAGTCTGCACAAGATTGAATGTGTATGGTGTTACTGCAATATACAGCAATAAGACCAGACTTTCAGGCATATTTTGTACCACCAGTGCCTTTTTACGTAATATTTTGTACTTTTTACTTTTTCTCTCTACAGAATGCTTTTTCATGTTTACATTTAATTCTTTATTTTTTTTAAATTGCACTTGAATATTCTTTTATATACCTATTTGAAACTACCATAATGTGCATGAAATATAGTTTATTAATAAATTAAAAAATACAACTTTGATTTACCAATAATACTGTTTGCAGATCACGTGCTACTCCATGTACTCCATGTAAATAATCGCATACTACATGTAGTACAGCTTAACAACGTTGAACAACAAACATATTATCGTATTTCAAAAATTGGATGATTGCCAATTTATAATGTGTGTATTAAATGCGGGTACAATACTGATATAACATAAGACGATAATCAATTATCAAGTTATGTTATTTTACGTTTCAATGTTTAGACTCGTTTCCTATTATATTATCGGTATCATGGATATAGTGGAAATTAAATGATTAATAAAAGTAAGTGTCACACTCTTTTTGAAATTTCAATTATTTAAGGATCGTCATGATTTATAAGGCTGTCATTCTTATTGTTTAAATACACTATTTCTGTCACTCCTTTTGCCCGCCCGCTTATGTCAAAAGGGAGAGAATCGGATAAATAATCCAGGGTTCGTTTATTCGGGTGAGGCGTACAGTTGAGTTCACACTAAACTTCCCAACCTTGTGCACTTCTAGTGCACTAGAGCTGAACTAGAAGTGCACACCGTGTGCACTTCTAGTGCACTAGACCATATGACCAGGCTGGCCAGGAAGGTGACACCTAAATGGTTTATTGGATGATTGTATATCAAGTGACAGGGGGTATCTGTTGTTAAGCTGCTGTAAGAAAAAAAAACTTTGGGAATATAGTTATGGCCTATATTCATGAATATAAATAAGTAAATTTTAACATTTTAGGTGCTTTAAATTAAAAAAAGAAATTTATTTATTGTAATCATATTTTTTATTACCAGTATTTTAACTGTAGACCTAAGTGTAAAATAATACCCCTTAAAATCAAATTTATAGAATTAATAAGGTTAAATTTAAATATGCTCGGTAATGGATAATTGCGTAAGTGTTTTTAAAGCTATTTTTAATGGCCATAATGATTTCAATTTGTCTAATGTACAAATAAGAAAATAAATGTGATAATTCTGGCCCAATTAATTTAGTTTGTAACAACATAAACTTTTTTTTCATAAGCTCAAACAAATCAAGGAAAGGTTTATATTTAAGCTAAAATATTATTTCTATAATATATAACTTAGAGACAATTCCTCATGTTCAATATTGAAAGAGTATGTATACATTGATTTTAAAACAATCAATATACTGTGATAATTTAGTATTCAACTGTGTAATGCTTGCATATAAATGATTAAAATATTATCCATAAAATAAATAAATTTGATAACTTTATTCATGATTTCAATATTAAAAATTTAATGTATAAAGGGGATACTTTTATTGAAGAGGAAAATCTCAAGTCATGCTGTGTGTTGGTATTTTCTGAGAGGGACTGTTTTCATTATACCACTCTCCTGCTGATAAGAGGGCCTCAGGGTAAACAACAAAGTACAGTCAATTTTGCAGATTATAAGTATGCATTGAAATTCCCTGGTTTTCTCAAAATGCATGTTAGACATAAGCCTGGGATTCATCAGGCGTTGGCACTCAGGCTAGTTAGTCATATAGATAAATGACCATAATTTTTGTATAATCAAATATACAAAAAGAATCACAATGGCATAAATGCATATTAGATATTATTGTCTCTAAAGCGGAATTTTCTATATTTATCCAAAATTCTTGCCACTCTGCATAATAATATATAATTTAAGAGGCAATTCCTCATGTTCAAGATTGAAAGAGAATATTAAATCATTGATTTTAAAACAATCCATATACTGTGATATTATGTTTTTCAACCATGAAATGCTTGCATACTTTTTAAAGATATAAATAATTCAAAATTTTCAAAGAAATCATGGAGCTAAATATAAGTTTATATATCTGTGCATGAAATAAATAAAATTGATAACTTTATTTAAGATTTCTATATTAAAAATTTAATGTATAAAGGGAATGCTTTTATACAAGAGGACAGTCTCAAGTCTGTGTGTGTTTGCGTTTGTTTACCCTCGCCACCGGAAAGAGACCATATGGGCGAGCAAGTCTCAAGTCATGCTGTGTATTGGTATTTATACTAGTCCCCTGCTGATAAGAGGGCCTCAGGGTAAATAACAAAAATGCAGATGTATACAATATTTACATGTATTTAAAATTTCCTGTTTTTTTTTCTCCAAAATACATGTTAGACATCTAAGATAAATGACTATATTTTTTGTATAATCAAATGTAAAAACATAATAATAATGGCATAAACGCATGTTAGATATTATTGTCATTATTGTCTTTGAAGTGGAATTTTCTAATCTTATAAAAAAACTGGTTTAAAATCAATATCAGTGTTAACTATTCTGGAAAGACCTCATACCAATATTTATCCACATTTCTTGCAATTTTGCATTAAAATCATCTTTTAGTTTCTGAACTGGGAAATGTTAATTTTTTCTATCATAGATTTGACAAATTTACCTTGTCAGTTTTAATTAACACATTTAAAAAATAATATATTTTAAAGAAAATTTTTAAATACATGATTATATAACTTTTGCAACTTCTTTTTCACTTTAATGCAGATCTGTTTTTTGTTTTTTTTTTAAAAATAAAATACTAATACATTGTACCATACATGAGCAGAAAACAGTTACAGAAGATTGAAGTGTCAAAAGTCATGCTGTGTATTGGTGTTTTAATGTAGTGCCCTGCTGATAAGAGCGCCCCTCAGGGTAAATAACAAAAGGCAGATGATAAATATAAGTAGGCAATGTAAATTCTGTATTCTCTGGATGTTGGTGCAAATAAATTTCATTACAAGTAGTACAAAAAAAAGAAAACTGAAATATTTTTTGTATTTTATAATAAACTCATAAAAATAATCATATTGCATAATTATGTTACAATGCATGAAAAAAAAAAGAAAAAAGATTGGTGTCGTCTCAAAAAATGGAATTGAAAGATTTTCTAATCTTTTTGTTAATATCCACATGGAGCTAAATATAAGATATATTTGTGATATCCATGTCAGTTAAAGTATACTAGTGTCCCACAGGTACATATCAACATATCAATACTTAATCCACAAAATATCAATACTTAATATACCACCATTTAAATATTTATTTTTAAAATAACATATATCATTTCTATAAATCTTAGGTAAATCTCAGTTTGAGAAGGTTAGAGAGATTATAAATGAGATAAAATTGATAAATTGGTAATAATTTGCCCCCCCCCCCCCAAAAAAAAAAAAAAAAAACAACAACAAAAAACAAAAAAAAACTTTATTGCATTTCAGTTTTTCATATTTCATTACCAGATTATAATAAAATAGAATCATATTAAATGCCAATTAATTTTGTTTATTTATGCACTTATCAACATTAAAGTTATAATTATTTTATTTTACTTATTTTAACAATTAAGTTTTAAAATCAGTAAAATTAATGACTTTTGAAAAATTATTGTTCTAAATATTTACGCCATATTTTACAAAATCCAATATTCACAACTTCAAATTTATTATGAAAAACTATTATACATATATCAATATTTATCTATCTTTTTGTAAAAGTCATTGAAATAAAAGGTAACTGCTTTATACATATAATAGGTCTGGTGCACTACAAAGTGCACTTATGAAGTGCACTAGTAGTGCACATCTAGTGCACTCCTAGTGCACTTTGTGTAACCTTTAGTGTGAACTCAACTGTAGTTTCTCATTGGACATTGAGGTTAATGATCATTTGTCTTTCACCAATCATAAAGAAATCATGTGAGATTAATTGTCGGTCACTTGCGGAGAAATTGGTATTTAATGGTTAGTTATAAAGGAAAGTTTGCTAAGTAGATCAGCTATATATGGCACAAAAACATATGTTCAAGTCGGCGTTAAAATCCTGTAAAACAAACAAACAAACTCACTCCTTTAAGTCTTTATATCTCATGTGTAAGATTTTAGAGAATTAATGAATAAAATGCACATTATTTGTACAAGAAGGTTAAGATTTTACACAAAAGTAAATTGTGATCAATCTTAGTAGTAAGCTGTCTATATTACATCATATATATCAAGATATATTTGATACATGTATTATACCCCGGTCACATATTCACGGAATACGCCCACGGAAGAGACACGGATTAATTCCGACATCGTCCGTAGCTACCCGTACTGGTCAGTAGCTCTCCGTATTGTAACCGTAATCAATCGTAGTAGTCCTTGTATATCCGTAGCGATCCTTGACAGTTTTTGAACATGCACAAAAATTTGCTACGGAAAAATCAACCGTAGCGTATCCCTGCTAGTCCGTATTAAACCGTACTGATACGTACTGGTCCGTACGAAAACCGTACTAGTCCGTACTGATTCGTAGTCCACCAACTTGTCAAGGATTTCCACGGTTTGGTACGGAGAACTACGTTTTTGTACGGTTACCCTTCGTTTAAGCTACGGTTTTAATACGGATTAATACGGCATTGTCACGGAAAGCCACGATCGTTATACGTTGTACTACGGAGAAGCAGGGATTAGCACGGTCTTATACGGTTTATTGCGTTGCAACACGAAACGGTACGGAATGGTACGGTCCACCACTGTTTAGTACGGATGAATTATTTAGTATCATGTACTTTTTCACGGGTAAAAATACTACCTTCTTGTTAAAAACAGACATATTTGCGACAACATTCAATAAATGATAATTGCCATTTACTGGCTGCAACTTTATTGGCTCAGAATGCTTAGGCAGTGATCGAGCTGCTTGCTGACATGCATAGAGGTAAAAATATATATTAATATCGTACTACAATTCATAAGTAATGGAATAACATTTAATGTTACATATTTTACAAACATTGGAGCGTAAAATTGGAGTAAATATGTACAAAAACGAAGTATATCATTAGCCTCGGACGCTGGCCCTTGAGTGATAATAAGATTAATTAACAAGCTGTTTACATATTTTTAAAACATAAGCATTCACGATAATTAATGTAATTGTAAAATGAAATTAAAAGAGAAGCAGTATATTGATCAACATTTTTCATTAATGATTACTAGTCCATATCAAATCAGGTATGAAAAGACAGACGAGATGGTGGACTAGAGATGGCTTTTACGAAGACCGCTTCATATTTAGTATAAAGCTCTCATTGCCGAAGATCCATCTTTCTTCAAGAAATTCACTATAATCGGACCTGATGTGTCTCGGGGGTCGGACGCGATTAGGCCGAATCCTCTCCGACAAAATCATTGAACTCTGCAATTCGTTTTCTAGGTGTGTTTTTCTCTTGTGAGGCATTTTTAAAATGAGCATGCAAGAGGTTGCGGGCGGATGTATTAGGTCCGTATAGATCCGTGGCAATCCGTTCATCTCCGTATCAATTCGTTCTTCTCCGTATCAGACCGTACTTATTCGTACTAACCCGTGCTTATACCGTAGCAGACCGTAGTGTATCCGTAGTGCGTCCGTCCTGATTCGTGTCGCTCCGTATCAAACCGTGTCGGTCCGTAACAATCCGTGTCTCACCGGGGGCTTCTGGTGGTAAATCCGTCGGACTCTGTACTCATACCGTTATGTGGTCGTACTGGAACCGTAGCGGACTACGGAATTTCACATTTCCGTAGTAATCCGTGAACGATTAGACCGTAGCTCTTCCGTGGCATTATCCGTGAATATGTGACCGGGGCTTAAGGTTTGCATAAAATCATACTTCCTTATTCAAACACATATCGTATAGTTCATCAAATGTATTTAATGTCTACAGCATCTTGTCCCTAAAAATACCATAGTTTCAATTCTAAGCATTAAGTGCATGTCAAAGACAGTTTAGTTTTTCTTAATACTTTTATTTTAGTTATGTAGAATGTCGCGTATGGGGAAAATTGAGCATTCCAGGACCAAAACCTTATTTGTTTTAAAAAATGGAATAAAGAGATTTGTTGAAAGAAACCTCAAAAACCAACATCATGAACTCCTCAAGGAGATTTCTAAAAGTGCGAATGATCGAGGGATTTTCAGTTGTTCAGAATGTACAAAAGAGAACTTACTTACAGTACATTCAA
Organism: Ruditapes philippinarum; assembly: GCF_026571515.1. NCBI lineage: Eukaryota > Metazoa > Mollusca > Bivalvia > Venerida > Veneridae > Ruditapes > Ruditapes philippinarum. The sequence continues at coordinate 331,945 of NW_026853760.1, read as the reverse complement.
AGGATTCGTGTCCGTCAAAAAAAAGATGTCTTTGCAAGAAGAAATCAATAGACTTGAGACCTTGTCCAAACGGAATATGTGACAAAGTTTACGAGAGGATCATCATGCTTCACGCCACATATTCTCCAAACATAAAGAACACTAATATTAGCCGTTGGTGTAAAGACTATATGGAACTAGCCAAGTGCTTTATGTTACATAACCCCGAGTCTATTGCTAAAACTGATTTGATGGACCTTTTACATATAATGGCCAACAATACTCCGATTAGAAAGAAACTAGGATTATTAAAATATAACGGATCGGAACCCGAGGAGGACTTCCTAAATGAGGTTTGATATCATATTTGTTCTTCAATCACTTGTGCAACTTATGTCTTTTTTGCATTGGAACAGTATAAACGTATTCCTGTATTTCTTTATAGTGTCGCTCTAACTGAATGATATACTTCCATCATGCATTACTTATAGCTTCTGTTTGGCCGAATGTGTGAATATATTGTACGAAAAGACCCCACTCTTAATCCCCGTTGTTTTATGAAATATTTATTTCTGCTTAAGCCGTTACTACAGTGCATGCATGGTTTTATACTTAACTACAAAATGATATATCAAATAAAAACTATAATATATTTTGTACAATTTCAGATAGCTATAAACGAGAAAAATATTTTTTTTTAAAAATGAGTTATATTAACAAATAAATGTCACTTTATGTCCAGATTTCTTTTTGCATTTACGATTATAGTATTGCTTTTTAACTCACCTGAACACATGTAACTTATCTGAGCTTTGGGATCGATAGTTGTCTGACGTTCTTGTTTGAAGTCATCGGTTCAAGAGAAAATGTCACTGAAACCATAAATTGAATTTGATGAAACTTGCTAAGCAATGAAGATTCTCTAGTTATTGTGTTTAAATGGTTCTTCTAGTGTAAGTCAAATAGAATAGTTATTAAAATCATCAAACCTCCATTTTACAAATGTTTATGGTAAAGAACCATCCGTTGGGGACATTTAAAAGGTCATGACACGTATTTGCCAGGCTCAGTTCCTTTTGTTTTTTATATATACATGTGGGGAAACATTTAAAATATACTTGTCTGAAACCCGACGGGTGAAAACTTTTGTCTAAAATGTCAATAGGGACCAACGTGTATTCCCAGGGACAATCATCAACCACTAGGCCATTTTCCTTTTAGTGAACGATAGTTTTGCTACTTAGGATGAAGGCATCTTTATTTATTGCATTGTCCTTTTACAGTTTTCATTTGTTGACTTTCTTTCAACTTGACTTGCCTGGAACTTTATGTCGATGACAATAGTGTACGTTCGCCAATATAAAAATTTATAAATATGTTTTTTTACTTTTGTCATAGAGCCTTTATTGCACGCGGCGGGTAGTAGATATTCGAAGTCCAGTCAGCAATGGGGAAAATTTTAGTCTTGCTTTTGTTTAGTTTAAGTTTTTTTTGTTTAAACAAAATTACACTATTTTCAGACTGTCTAATAAAATGATTTACTGGTATTCAACATATCACCGAGCTTTAAGGAATTAAAAAATTAACGTTAAACTTAAGTGATAGTGCCATGTTTTTATTTTTCATCTCTTTATTAATCTAATAGATAACGTGTCAGTGAGCCAGTCAATTACTTTATGAATTTATACTTAAGTTTCTACTTTTTCGCAACAATCCCGAGAAAAATTTATATTCAACTGTAATAGAGAACATTAAAATTATTGTCAGGGCTGATTTTGTACATAACATGTGACTGTTCACGTCATTTCTTTTTTTTTGGGGGGAGGGGGGGGGGGTCTTTGATGTGTTGCATCAACATTAAACTTATTTATTTGCTGATATGAAGAAAATTTAGTTGCAACAACAACGGTCATCAGAACTCTGTTATTTCTATTCAATCTTTCAGTATGTCTAACGATAGATGAATTTTACGTTGTAAACATATAAACATGATTTATATTTAGGTTATCCAGTGCTGCAAAAGAATTCGACGACAAGGCCAGGTTGATACAAAACTGTATCTTGAAACATATCACTATCAGATGATAATGCTATTGCAGGCTGTATCTGATAAAAACTCCAAAAAGGCTATTTCTACACTTACAAAGGTTTGTTGTTTGAAATTATTTTAAAGCAAAAGCTTGGAGTTTATAATAAAGATTTTAAAACGAATAGACAAAAACAATATTTTTATCATTTGAATAGTCTACATTGATATTTTTGTCAGTAATAAGGATGTGCATAGATGTATGTGTTTTAAAAGAAAGGTGTTTCGAGCGTAGTGGCCAATGTTTTAAAAATTACCATTTATTTTATTTTATTGCAGTACATTGTATATGATATACTGAACTTACATATTATTAAACGTATGAAAAATTTGCTTGTACTTTGCCTACTAGTTTGAAATTATAGTTATTATTTTAGGTCAGTTTCGTAGGGGAACTCAGTACTTTCGATTCAGAGTAGGGAATATAATTTCATTTATTCCAATTTTAATTAACTATCAGCGTGTGTAGCATTTAATAATCTAATAGAGCTACATACCTCCTGATAAGCCATAATATTTCACGAAAATTAAACTTTTGAAAAGTGTAGTAAGATTTTAAGAAAAGTAAAAATATTCAAAATTCAAGAAAAATGTTGTGTGCGAATAATGACTGATTTTTCAGAATTGCTCAACATATTTCTACTGCGTGAAGGGATATTTATATTAATACTGACCTCTGTTTTGGTAATTTACGTGGATTTTGTTTGAAATGTGTAAATAACTTTCTTTTTGGCTTGCAGCCACGGCTGCAAGCCATTTCATATGGAAAACTTGTTCCGGTTAGGTGGTTTCCTGCTTACATCTGTTGGTGCATGATTGAACGGGAAACCAGCTGCAATCGTGCCAATCGCAACCTTTCGGCCTTTTCCGTCACTCTTCGGATTAATGATAATAGCCGATGTAGTTCCGATTGCAATCGTGACAATTCGGGCGATTCCGTCATACTGCGGAATCAGACGAAGTAATATAACGGAAATCTAAGCTATTTTAGTTACTTCGGTAATCCCAGTTTGTTTATATAAATAGGATTTCTATTTTTACTTGATTACCGTAATAAATTATAAACGAAATTGTTCCGTTTCAATTGTTTTTCAAGACGCAAAAGTTAGTTTCTTTTGTAATTGTTTTTTGTCTGTATCAGTTTTATACAATAGAGAATGGTAGTAGTATTCCGTCTTCAAAGGGTGGTCTTGCATGATCGAGTTATATTTAGATCTACTGAACTGGTGAGGTAATCTAAAAATAGCCCATGCATATCATTAACCTTGCCACATAGCGCATCGTCTTTTTGTGATCGTGTAACATAGTTGATACATGCTTATTAATTAGTGCATTTACTTGTCTATAAAGCAAAGGAATGATTTCGCTGCGAAAAAGGGGGAAATGAAATGTGCACACTTGTTTTCCTTCAGTATCACGTTAGTATTTTTACGATTGATCATTTTCTTTATTAGTTTTATACAATAGAGATAAGAGAACTAAATAAACCCTTTATGATATACAAATACCGTAATTCAAAAAAAAAAATGTGATAATAAATTGAAACCAAAAAAAAAAAAAAAAAACAGTCTAAAGGGTTGGGATGAAGGCACAACTGTGCAAGCCTTTCCTTTTAAAAGGAAACTTTATTTTCACTTCACAACATTCTACTTTATAAAACATTTTCAACATTTTCATGAAAAGTATCATGAATTTGGAGGCATTTTGCTTTGAAGAAAACGAAAAGTTTTGTACATTTTGATCAAATTGACAAAGATGTTTAAGTAAATCCCACCAAATTTTTTATCTATTGTTTTAGTGTCAATTTTACATTCAAAATAAATATTTTTATCACACACCCGTGACGATTTTGCGACTCCGTGAAAAAAAGGTATTGCATGGCCGTGCATATATTTTGCGTGACGTTATTAGCGTTATACAAACATAGTGTAATGACGCGCTAAATGTTTGCGTTATACTATAGGTGCGTCAATGAAAAATTACTATTTTTTTTACTTAAAACGGTCCTTATTTTGGGAATGTGATATATATTGAATATTAAATTCGTGTAAGTTCATCAATGATTCTATTGAACTCGTTGAAAAAAAATATTATGCTCGCCATCTTTGAAAATGCAGATGACAGTATCCAATTAGATTTCATACAAAATCTCTCTAGAAAAGATCTGAGGAAAATTCAAACAACGTTTTCCATTAATGTCTGAGCAGACTCAATCAAACCGAGCCTGCAACATTTTCCATTTTGTTGTTTTTGGCTTTATTTAGGGATTCCGTTTCTCTCTATTTATTTATATCCATTTAAGATCTCAGCATAAGAAACAATATCCATTCTTAATTGAATCATAGAATTATTACAACTGATTAAGTTGAAAATGGCTCTACAGAACTGACATTTAGCTTTTGTGTTGTAGGAGCTTCAAAATATAAAAGAGACTGAGAGCGGGTTTAGCTTTAAACTAGCAGAAATGCCACAGAGCATGAGCAAAGAAGGTAATTTGCTTTTTTATGTAACAATATAATTCTAATTAGAGTATTATGTGTAACAAAAAAATATTTCATTGATAAATTCTATCAACATCATAAGAATTCATTACAGCTACACCTATAAAACAAAAAGAAAAGGAATATCTAGCCCTTAAAATTATACATTGAGAAACTTTGATTTCTATAGGTTATTTAAAACAAACATGAGTATTATGTCTATTTTAATTACCATTGAAGGGATGTTGTTATCCATTCCATATAACGAAAGGAAATACTTCAAATATGAAATTATGTTGCGCATACAAGTCATTAAGTTGTTAGATATATATTCTTCTTGTCCTCGTTTTACCTTTTATTTTCTATCCGATTTGCAGACTTTCTGAAACGCATTGAGAAGCATTTTGAAGACTATTGGATTGACGCAAAAAACGATTTTGAAAATGCAGATGACAGTATCCAATTAGATTTCATACAAAATGTGAGCATTTTAAAAGACCCAGAAAAAGTCATAGATACAGATCATATCCCTCGTCACATTTTAAAGGAAACCACCATGACGCAAGAAATTCTAATTGAAAATAAAAATCACACAGAGAACCTAGTTTTTTACAACTCAAGCCATGAAAAAGATTGGTTTTTGACAACATTTTAAGATGGAAATTCCAGTGTAATCAGATTAAAGAGTTTACAAACATACTGATTTTGTCTGAATTATATGCTAAAAAGCTGAAAGTTTCTATCTTGGAATTATGCACCATGGCATACAATGCTCTAGAATCTGAGAACGATTTTTTGGTAGTTGTCGACACATCAAACGAACTTATTGAGAGTTGTTTAAAACAGTTTGAAAACTGTAAAAAGAGGCATACTTTTGTGCGCCTAATTTCAATGACAAAGCTGTTAAAATACAGAAATCAAGACACACAAATTCTTTTACTTGGGGGAATAAAAGAACTAATTATAAGTGACAGTGAAAGGGTATATCTTTCAAAAAATCCAGAAAGTATAAAGTGCTGCTTGCATAGATGTTTCAGAAAGATAAAAGGCCGGACTTTAGAAACAATTACATTTAAGAACTTGGAATTTGAAGAGCAGCTGACTAAGATTAAGGTCCCGGCTAGAGATGGTTTGAAAATTATCAAACTGAAGGGGAGTAAAATGATCCCGGCTGCAAATTTTGAACAGCTTGAACTAAAAAACGTTTCATTCAAAAGCTCTGAGATCAAAACTCTCTGTGAGAATGTAAGGGGAATAAAATCGTTGTTCATTTCAGGAAATGAGAAACACATTTTTGAAAATATGAAAATAATTACATCATTTTGGTACTATTGTCCCACACTTGAAATGATTGAGACAGCAAAATGTACGATTGGTCAAAACAAGTTGTTCAGAATTAAAATTGAAAAGAATGAGATTGATGAATGCTGTAAATTTTCTTTCTCCAAGCACAGTAGTTCTTGTACGATAAATGAGTTAACATGTATGGTGCATCATGTGATCAACAGACAAATGCTATCGCAATTTACAAGAGACGATTTCGAAAACTCGAACGGGAAGGCAGAAAAGCAGTTCATAATGGATGCTATATGCTACCGTCTTCTGCAAAGACATGACAGTTACGTAAGTGTTTATCCGGCTAAATACAAAGGCGAGGGAGAAACAACTTTAGTTTGCTTAACAAAAGAAAACAATCAGAATGTTTTACTCCAAACTTTACCAGATCTTGAGCAAAGACGTGAATATGTAGGCTTCAAAACAGAGGAAAAAAATGTATATTCCTTCTCCGCGGCAAACGTTTCATGTCCACAAGAAGTATTTGATGATCAGCTCAAGAAGTATTATGTGAATCATTTTGATAACATAAATGAAGTCATTGCATTTCATGCGGAACGATTACTGAATGAACATAAAAACTTGATTTCCGTTTCTGTCAGTTTAGGAAAAGTAAGAAATGAATATGTGGATGTCACCTTAGGTCCGCATATTGTGTTGTATGTCAATGCAAAGTCTTACATACCATTTTTTGAAAAAGCGTTTCCCGAGGAATTAAAACACAACAATTATGTAAACATTGTCTATCCTGTGGATGTTCGGGAAGGATACTTCATCTCTATGGCGGATTCAGTATCAAATCGACGGGCTCAGGACAAACTAACAAAACTGGCGATGGGTTGTAGTATTGGAGCTGAAAACGGAAAGACCGGGGGAACAATGGGACCTCTGGTCGAATATAAAACTTCAAACAACCTTACATGCCTGGGCTTTTTGACTGCGTGTCATATATTTAGAAAACCGGAAGACGCTTGCCGTGCACTAAACACAATTGTTGTCCAACCATCAGACATAGATGAACTTGTGGATCTAAATGGTGTGATAAGGCAAACACCTAACAAAAAGTGTGGACAGATTGTCGCATGTAGGTACAGTGAATATGTAGATGCTGCCTTAGTCCGAATTGACGAGAGACATCCTACTGCAACTAATTTCATCTCACCAACGTACGACGATTTAAACAATGCTGGTATGTTAGTATACTTTGAAAAACATGTATATATATTTTAATGCCGTATACTTTTTATCTTAATTTCGCTATTTATATTGTGCAATTTATGAGAGCCAAATATAAGGTATAAATGGCTGACCGATTTTATTTATATCTTCTCTTACTTAAACACTGTGCCAAATTATAACATAATGTCATAACGTTAGAAATGCCATACCGAATCACCCTGATTTGAAGTTCAATCGTTTAATTTCTGTGCATGTATTATAAGGTGCATTAATTATTTTATAAGTAAAAGAAATATCTTACAATATGGAAAAGACGATAGAAGAATGTAAAGCCTAAAATTAAGTAACTCCAAATTTTGTGTATCTTTTTTGATCCGCTTGCTTTCCGCTCGACATAGCTGTCACAATGGCGGTGCGGTGTATGTACCTGCCTACGTCCGTCCGTCCCTCTGGATTATGCTTGTCCGAGTCGTAACTCTGTCATTAGTAGGCAGAACTTCAAGTTACTTAGACAAATGTGCACAATAATGAGATGTTGTGTCGCGTGTAAGAACCGTATAGTTGGGTCAATTGTCATGGTCATTCTTTAAGGTCAAATGCAAGAAAAATGGTCGCAAACAGCTTGTTCGCACCGTAACGCTATCACTAGCTGATGGAATTTCAAATAACCTGGCACAAATGTTCAATATAATGAGATAGCGTGTCGCGCGCAAGAACCACAAGACTAGGTCAAAGGCCAAAGTTATACTTTAAGGTCAAATACAAAACAATGTTCTCAAACAACTTGCCTATTCTCAGTAAGGTATCTCGTTTATTTTTTTCACGTCACAACAGTTTGATGATCGTTATGAAATTTCTGTAAACATATACTAGGGAGTAAATTGTTAGTTACATGAAAGAAATTCCAAATTTTGTGAGAGTGTGTTTTGCAAATAAAAGTCGACGTAATTATTTATGAAAAATCGTGATACTAGTATACCCTTTTTCTTTTACAGGATTTTCACCGTTTGGCAGTTTTGGTCTCCCGAAATATCAACATGGGAGGTCATTACATGAGTCACAACTCACTGTAAGAAATGGGAATGCTGATAAGAGAATAGTAAAATTTGGAAAGGTTACAGGCTTGCGCCGAGGAGACCTTATGCTCGATCAAACTGTCGTGCGTCTACGTAATTATACTCTAAAAGGTCATTGTCCCTCAAGCCAGCCTCTTAAAGTAGAGTTCCGCCATGAACTTAAACATCAGATGGCTGTTATGTCATCACCAGAGAGTTCTTTCTTTCAAAAAGGAGATTCTGGGTGCGGTGTGTTTCTAGCTGATAGCAATAATGATCTGTGGTGTATAGGTGTTGGAATAGGAATGCTAAGTGACTCCGTTACAATTGTCACACCTATTCATAAAATTTTAGAAGAACTTCAGTCGTGTGTTGGAATCAGTGAAATACGACTTAAAAGTTTTGAAGCAGAGGAAATGATTACATAAAAAAGACATTAGACTCTGTTAGTCGATAAAGGAAGATTTGTGTTGTGTCAATAAAAGATATTTATTGGCACGGGACCATAATGGTGGACATTTAAGGTTTATATGTTTGATAAAAATATTGAAGTGTACTGCTGGTACTAGATAATGCTAGACGTATTGTAGTGTGAGATAACTAAGCATACTACAATAAACGAAGTTTAGGGGTATATAGGAGTCAGCTTGTCGGTCGGTCGGTCCGCATAATGTAGAGACCTTGCTTGGTATTGCATTTGGACACCCAGGCGCCAAGGTCACAGTTACTTAAAATAGATTTTTTTTCCAGACAATAACAAGAGTAAAGAATGATATAATTATTGTAATCAGACTTGGTGTATATAAGCTTATATAAAGACCCCAGTGGTTGGTATTACATTTGAACCCCCTTGGGTCTAGGTCACCGTAACTAAAAATAGAAAATTGGTTTCCAGACAATAATTTGAGTTAGGGATGAGATATCGTCAACAAACTTGGTGTATAGCAAGTTTGTATGAAGACCACGGATCGTTTTGCATTTGGAGGACCGAGGTCAAGGTCAATGTCACCGTTACTAAAAATAGAAAAAAATGGTTTCCGGACAATAACAAGAGATGGAAATGAGATATTGTAATAAACTTGGTGTATAGCAAGCTTGTATAAAGACCCTGGTGGGTATTGCATTTGGACCCACGGGGTCGAGGTCAAGGTCACTGTTACTAAAAATAAAAAATGGTTTCCGAACAATAACTAGATTTAGGAATGAGATTTTGTAAACTTGGTGTATAGTAATTTTATATAAAGACCCCGGTGGGGATTGCAATTAATTGAAACAGGTGATACTTTATTTACTATAGGTTGAGTTCAAATTTTTCTTCAGACCACTTATTTTTCAAAAAGTCATAGTACATGGTGGGATATTAATCACCTTCAGTGATAGGTTCTAGTTCTAGTTTATGCACTTTCTATAATAAAAAATAACCATTTCCGGTCATTTTTATGGAATTGTTCGTGCATAAAACCGTCATACCTGTTGTATCATTATGCGGGTCGAGATACCAGCTTCCTTATTTACATTGCACATGTCCATCGGCTCTGTCCCGGTTGCCTGAAAGACATTGTGCATGTTCATCGACTCATCTCCAGCTCCAAAACATTGACTTGAACAGTGACTGTACATGCGCGCTATCGGAACTTCCAAAGACAGTTATGAGCAACCGTTCTATTTTTCTTACAGGCAATTGTATTTTTGAATTATTACACATCACTTTGAGCTAAAGTTAAATATTTTACGTCTTTATTTAAATAGTTGAAATAATGCAAGTAAATTTTGATGTCCAGCCATTAGGGACATTTATATCCCCAAATATTTGATATTTTTATGAATCGTAGGACTGACTCTTTTACTTCGAGGTTTGACAGTCTGTACGTGTTGTAGTAAATCTGCAGTATTCTTGATATATTGTTGCACATAAAAATCTAAGTCTTATTGCTATTACAATAAAAAAGATTTAACTGTTACCGATGGTAAAATCATTTGCGTTAAACTACGGCCTTTCAACCGGTGACATTTAATTTGGTCAACGCAATTTATCAACTAAAGAAAAACTTTGCGTCTTGTCTGAACTTAATCAGTCTACTTTTACCACTAGAGCTCATAATACAACACAGTGAACAACATAACATACCAGCCTTGGCTCGAATGATTCTGCTGCCCTCTAGTCACGGCTGGCGCGAGAACAAAAACATCAAGTTAACAACATCCCCTAATAAAAACCATAAATAAAAGCCTAATTATAAAACCAACCAATCATATATGCTCGCCCATATGGTTTCTTTCCGGTGGCGAGGATAAACAAACCCATACACACAACCACTCATCAGACATACAACAACAGCTCCCTTGTTCTCGCGTAGCAATATGAAAGATTCTAAGTGTCAGGTTTTTAATTTTTCCACCTGACAAACTTAGAGGTCATAGTGGTTATAATTATTATGAAATACAGCAAAACCAGCTTCATATTTGGAAAACTACTTATTCTTAGGATAATAAAGATTACGTTCTTTGTTCTTACATGTAAAATAGTAAGTATTTGTATATAGAAATAAAGGCATTTAAAGTCATTATACTATGTGGACCTGCGACGAAGTTTGTAGAGCACTCTCTTTTCTTTTAGACAACATTTATGTCAGGTTTGGTAATACCCTATTTAAACAGATCATAGGAATTCCTATGGGTTCTAATTGTGCACCCCTGGTCGCCGATTTGTTTTTATACTGCTATGAAAGAGACTTTATGTTGAGTCTCTCTCTGAAGATAAACAACAAAATGTTATAGTCGCATTTAATGATACTTCCAGATACCTTGATGATATTTTTAATTTAGATAATCCTTATTTTGTTCAACTGGTGTCTGACATTTATCCGCATGAACTACAACTTAATAAAACGAACTCTTAGTACATCATTTTTGGATCTTCATATAACTATCAACAACAATTCTATTCACACGAAAATCTATGATAAAATAGATGACTTTGACTTTTGTATAGTTAATTATCCACATTTGGATGGAGACGTACCCCATGCATTGCATGCAACATCTTACGGGGTTTATGTTTCTCAGTTGATTAGATTCGCTAGAGCTTGTAGCAACGTAAAGGATTTCAACGAGCGGAATATTTTTATTACCAGCAAGCTTCTAAAACAGGGCTACCGCTATCATAAATTACGGAAATATTTTACTAAATTTTACAAACGTAACTTTGATTTAATTTCTAAATTCAATAGTGATTTAAAAACTCTTCTGCGACAAGGGATTAGCCAGCCTGGTTTTTATGGCGATGTGATTTACAAACTTCGTAAGATTTTGGGTCATGGTAATTTTTCTGCTGTTTTTACTAAAATCATTAAACGTTTTATTAAAAGAGGTTATGACCCTACTATTTTAAGACATACTGCATGTTTAGTGTTCAACCCTTTTACAGTTGGGAACTACGCTTTCCTCTTTTGATTGCATCTGACGGACCAAGTGGGAGACTCTATGATTGATAGTTCATAAAGCCCTTTGGGACTGAAATGTCTTATTGTTCGTCTTCTGCCTTGCTTCGTCGGGCCCTTGTAGGTGATTTTCTTGTTGCTCTGTCTTCCTTTAGGACATTGAGTACTTTTGTTATGGTCATTGGGTTTACTTTTATATGTCTCTACATGATCATTTAAGTGTTTTACTTATTTAACCTTTTGTAACCATTACTATGTTAGAATTTCACTTGGCGGGGATTCATTTTATTTACACTGTCTCGTTTATAGGAACATGGTGGGTTAAGGTGAGGTTTGGTGCACCATTAACCGGTTTAAACTCCCCAGCAGTCATTATTATGCTGCTGACCGTTCCAAGGTGGCGCCCCACTGTGTTCCTCAGATGTATGTCTATGTTGTTTCATACTGTTTTGGTGACACTTTTTCTTGTGTCCCTTGTTGTTTTCTCGTCTACGGTAAGTATTTTTCCCCATTGCCTCTAGTTTTTATTTCTTTGATTACCCCCCCCCCCCCTTCCCCCTGTCTCATGTCCCTTCCCCTTTGTGGGCCTATTATTATTTTCTTTGAATTCCCTAATCAGTTACAAATTATTTATCATTTAATGATTAACCTGTCCGTGGTCTGTCTTTGTCCTGTCCTGTTTTTGTTTGGGGTCCGCCTGGGCTCCTTGCCATTGGTTCTTGTTGCTGGGTCATATGGGGGTTGCGTTCATTGAACGCCGCCTTTCCTTGTTGATCTTGTTTATCATATTTTGACTCAAGGTACTCCTTACTTGAATTCAGTTTAATCACTCTTATAATAAGTGGACTGCTTTTTAAATTTATCTTTTGACAGCTTATGCAGACTTCATAATCTCTAATTCCATTTTATGCAGTTTTGCCTGTTGATTTCTCGTTTAGGGCACACGCAATTCTTTACTTAGGGGCCACACGACGCTTTTCATAGATTGACTCTAACATGTCTCATTAAAGGTTCCGTGATAACAGTATGAACACATCTGCGGATGCTTCTGAATTCAAAATTTCACCATTACTATGTTAAAATGGCGCTAAGGGTCGTAGACAGTAAGTTGCACCTTCCAGTACTCTCCATGAACAGGCTCAATCAGGCCGACCCTGCACATTTTCAATGTTGCCATTTTGTATTTTAGGGATTCTATTTTTTTTCTATCCTATATTATCCTCCAGCCTCAAAGATGTCTTACAACATAGAATACAATGACTACTCCTCATAAACTACTGGTGCAATTTCATCCAAACTTTAACAGGAATAGTCAGTACCAAGTCTAGTTGTACAATTTTTTTTGGTAACGTTATGCCTTAAAATGATATCATGTTAACCTTAGTCAAAAACTGTTTAATAATAGTATATTGCTACAGCTTTCCAAAACATACTCATTTGCTATAAACATGAACTTTCTTTTGCATATTTAGTTCTGTTAGCAATTGGTATAATAATAGTGAATTAGTATTTTTATTACTTATCGTACAGATTGCATCCGATATTGGTGTAAACTATTAGTCATTCCACTATTAGTGCTGCAAATCAGCCCATTTTAGTAGCCTATTTAGAGGGGTAACTGGTCTATGTCAGCCAACAGCAAGTTTCATATACCAAAATGTTAGTCTGGATCTATAGTTTCTGGAATGGATATTCATTTGGCTCTACCCCGATGCGAAGCTAAGATATCCAAGATGGCGTCAAAGATGGCCGCCAAATCCCTAATATTCTAGTATATTTACGTTGGCTTATTTCCTTTTTTCAGTTTTGTAAAATCCAAATTGAAATTTTGCATAAAATTTCTTATTTTCAACTTACTCATGCTATAAATTTTTGACTTTATTTTTATTTTTTTTCTAGTTTTTCATCGCCTAATTTAAACGAAAAGAAAAAATATGTTGCAAAACTGGGTATGCTTTCTGGAATATGTGTAACTTATTAGTTTTATTCTTGTTTAAAATGAAACAACATTCATGATTTCGTTTATACAGCTTTAAAACTATATCTACACATATTTAGAATAAGTTAGAATAAGCGAACTATGCCATAAATGTGTTTTATTGATCTAAATTCATATACAAAGTGGGTTGGGTATTCGGAACGGGGAGTCAACTTTAAATTAAATACTTTTTAGTTTTATATTATAATAGTGATATTAAAAAGAATAACAATTTTATTAAATTAGGTTTTTGTGATGAGACATTTTACCTTTCATAGAAAATGCCCTGCATGTGTGTCTAAATGTTGAAATATCTCTTTTATTTGTTTTATGTACACAATAAGGAACTAATTTACTGTCCTGCAATTCGGTATTTGCGTTGACCTTGTGCTAGCCTTTTGTTAAGGATTTGTTTGCAAGTTTGTTTCTATTTAGCCATAAACATTCATTGTTAGTCTTCAAATGTGATTTTGATTATACTTGTAGGTCACTGTTCAAGACCCATAAGCAAAGCATTTATTAGGAAATAATAATATCTTTTTATTAACTTACAGATTTTTTCGGACAAGATTAATCTCCACAACCATCAATATTGTAGGTTACTTCCCTCTAACATGTTTTTATTTCAAAGAATTATACTACTTTATGAATAAGAGAATTTCTTTATTATGCAGGCTGTTGATTTTAAAATATTCGAGCGTGCTGTTTGACATGCAGCTTTTGTTTTAAAGGCATTGGCTTAACATATGATAATCTACAATTGAACCATATTTGGAGTTTTGTCATTATTGATGACTGATATAATATGTACCATGTATACATAAAAATGTAAAATGTAATTTGCTACAACATTTAAAAATGGGTAGGTTATTCAGTTTACAGTAAGATACTTTTCTGCTAGACTGAAATCTGAATTATGAATAAAATATTATTTAAATATAAATATATATATATTTGAGTGAATTGAAAAAATATATATTATTTTTTTTTTAGCTCAACTATTCGACGATTAAGGACAACTATCCTAGTCGCCCGAGCGTCCCCGGCGTTAAAGTTTGCCGTACCATCCCCAAAGTCCATTGACATATGACATTGAAAACTTGCACACTTGTTTACCATCATGCCCCCTCCACTTGAACACTTGAGGAGGTCTATAAAGCATTTTGACAGAACTATGCCCCTTTTCCAACTTTGAATTTAAAAGTACCCACCTCAGATGATTTCAAAAATTCTAATCGACATATCGCTTTGAGACCTTGCACACTTGTTCACCATCATAATCTCAACCTGTGGTACAGAGGAGGTCACTGTATCAAAGCTGTTTTACAATATTAATGACCCCATTTTTTTACTATCAAGCACTGAGAATAGTCGAGCACGCTGTCCTACTGACAGCTCCTGTGTTTTGATTTTGAGCACTTTGTTTCAAGTTTGTTGTTAACTTCATGGGAAGGAATTAAGAAAGAGCTTTCACTTGGACGAAAAAATAGCTAATCTTTTCCTGGCGGGTACTTGATAGTAATACTATATGTGCTAGGGTGCGTAGAGTAACATTGCACTTTACCAGTACCGTCCATGAATAGGCTCAATCAAACCGAGTCTGCAAACAGCAGGTTAACAGTGTTATATTAATAGGTCCTTCGGGATGGTGATGTTTGTGTCGGTAGTTTTTTCAATCCAGATCACGCGGTAACCATATTGAATTTACCAGAGCACAGTTCAGCCACCGAATCGTTCCTGGACAGGCTGTCAAGCAGTTTTACCAGTTTCTAGTTGCCCTCACTTTCGCAAAAAAACTGAAACTTCTGTACATAACAGAGTGGTACAGTGCGAAATAAATCGTAGAAACTATTTCATGATCAATCACAACGTTCGGGAATCAAACAAGGGGTGCCCGATTCACAGTCCAACGCTCTACCTATTGAGGCTAACCGGACGACTTGGTGTTTCGGGATCATTGATTGCAAAACTTTTATAGTTGAGGATTGGATACTACTTAGTCGGTACTATGATGCGTGAGATATGGGGTCCTCTCATGAACAGACCCCCATCAAACTGAGTTTGAATTATCAACTTTGCCATGTTTAATTGCTCTTAAAGGATCTTCTCTTTTCCTGATTTTTACAAATCATAATGTCAATGACATGTTAGTTTACTTTATTTACTTTTATATTGTTACTTGGGGTTTTATGTTAAGTCTCTCTACTATTTCCCAACCGGAAGCTATACGTTGCATGAAATAGCACTTACCGTTACCTGGATGATATCCTTAACATGAATAATCAAATTTGATCAAGTGAAATCTTAAATATATCTAAGTGAACGTAAAATAAATGAAACAAACTCTGAATATTTTCAAATTTAAACATTTCATCATTAACAATAAGATAGTAAATAAAATCTATGCTCTTGTTTTTTTAAATAACGTTGTTAACTATTCACATTTACTTCATGCAACATCACATTGGGTATATATATTTCTAAGTTAATTAGATTTGCCTGGGCCTGCTGTCGTGTGGATGATTCTAATGAACGCAATTTATTTATTACTGGCAAACTTCTTTAACAAGGCTATCGCTATCATAAATTACGTAAATATTTTACAAAATAGATAAATACAGAAGTCCTGTCGTCGTAATTCAGATATATTTAAAATTTAATTGTACTTTAAAAACTTTTACGTCTTTGTATAAGCAGGCCTGATTTATGTGGAGATGACAGCTTATCTGTGGCATGCAGACTTCGTAACCTCTGATCCCCTTTCAAAGTTCCATGTTATTTAGTTCCGCTCATTGTTTTCTTGTTTAGGGCACACACATTCTTGTACTTGGGGACCAAAAGGTTTTTTTTATGGAATGACACTAACGTGTTCCATAATAACCAAATTATAAGCGCGTCTGCGGTTGTTTCTAAATCCAAAAGTTCACCATAACCATGATTAAATGTTGAATTCTGTTTAATTCGGTGCAAGGGGGCGTGTACTGTTGTTTGCACTTGACAGTGCCGTTCATGAACAGGCTCAATCAAACCGAGCCTGCAACATTTTCGTTTTTGACGTTTTTGTGCGTTCTTAATTGTTTTAATTTCGTCTTCTGTCTTGGTAAGTGATGTTCTGGTTGCTCTGCCTTCCTTTAAGGCATCGAGTACTTTGGTTATGGTAATTAGGCTTACCTTAATTTACATATTTACACGATCAGTATGTATTTTATTTATTTCGTCTAAATGTAACCATAACAGTTTGTTTAGAATTTTACTTGGCTGGGATTTATTTTTATTTACACTGTGTCGTCATATAGAAACATACCGGTAGTGGTAATTGCAAGTTACCTACTATCCACGCCCTCTAGCACCGGCTAAAGCAAAATTCTCAATTTTACATAAACTGGTACACTTTTAAAGGAAGTGAAGAACACGTCCACAGATGGTATTCATACAAAAGTGATCACGGTATCTTCAATGTAAAATGTTCGTTGCAATTGCACGACATACAACATATTGTCCACAAGAAATAGAGAACAATGGGCGAAACTAAAATAAAATGGATTTATATAACGGGATCAAAGGTCAAAATATAATCTTTAAAAGCAGGTAACATATCCAAAGGCTTATTATACCACTATTTTATCCAAAGTGTTTATTATACAATATTTAAAAAGAAATACTAGAACCACACAACTCGAAAAAGGTCAAAATTAGAAGGAATTAAAATAAGCACAAAACACAATTATAAATATGCCAAGAACGATTTTCATATAAAACATTATGTTATTACATTATTGTTATCCGAACTACTATGCAAATGTTTCATGAAAAACCGAAGGTCATCAGAGTAATAATCTATGTAGATAAAATATCAAAAACTTTTTTAAAATGACTATTTTGTCAATTTAAGAAACTTTAAAAAGTAAATTACATTTCATTTGACATAATAAGGTGTGTAACATTATAAATGAGCAGAGGTTGTTTTGCATACATTGTACTTTTTTCAAAATCCTTAGGTGAACTTACAACAAAATCATGCTTATTAAATTGGTAACATATTTTTAGATCTGACAGGATACCTGTAATAGTATCACACACTTTGAAAATCAACCCCTTATGTGTATGAACTTTACGTAAATATTGTTCATTCCATAATAATCAATATAATCGAGGGGTCAGAGTTCCTTTATATTTTAATTCATAGGTGGGTGGGGTACGATTCGAACAATAATTCATTAAATAACCACAAGCAAATTGTCATATTCCTGGTTTATTATGTTAATCAGTTACATGGACTTTTTTTTTTGCACTAAAGAAGCTATAATTTGACAGAAACACAAAATTTGTGGGAAATAAGTGATAGAACAATAAGTACCAAGTTACCAAAAACCTTACATTGAAAACCATTTAAATGTACGCGCCTCTCATTTTATATGTCCTTTAACTGCATAATTACAAAGAAAGTTTCTTTAGATATGATATGAATGCCGATTCAAGCATTACTCTCATGAAATACATTACAATAGTGGAATAACAAAATAAGTAATAAATATGTCTCTGTTTAAAAATTAAAAGACAAGAGTATCATAGCAAAAAAACCCATTAAGTTTAGCATTATTTTGCTTAATTACTTATAAAAAAAAGCAAAAAGCAATCCATTTTCTCAAAATAAAATTAAATCTCTTCGGTATAAAACGCTTAAAATAATATCTTCCGTGCAAAAATTTCCACTTGAATTACAAAAGCGGAAACAAATATGAGCAAATATTAATATTCTAGAATATTTAGGAAAATTTGGCGGCCAGCTTTGACGCCATCTTGGATTTTTAAGCTACGCATCGGACTTGAACCAAATGAATACTCATTCCGGAAACTACAGACCAAGACGAACAATTTGGTATATAAAACTTGCTGTTGGCTGACATAGACCACTTCGATGTCATTTTACCCTATGAATTTGCAGCACTATATGCCGTTACCCAAAACAATGTTATTTAATGTTAAAATCACTACATGAAGCTGGTAGAACTTGTTGGGCTAGCAAAATACGAATACTTCTGTACAGTTATGGATTTAGTTATATATGGGTTTCTCAAGAAATAAGAGAAGTGAATATTTTTGTTAACAATTTTAAACAACGCTTAATAGATTGTTACACTCAAAATTGGCATGATAAAATTCATTTGGAAAGTCAATGGTTGCTATGGAAGTCACAAGTTGCTATAAAAAGACAATGGTTGCTATGAGAGTCACTTGCTGTCAACAAAATCCATAGTTATAATTGAAAGTCACTGGTTGCTATGAAAGTCAGTGGTTGCTAAGGAAAATCAAGACAAGACATTTGAACACAGCAAGCACGCGTCAATACAAGGGAATAAAACCTAGTTACTTTGAAAAGTTAGAGGTTACAAAGAAAAGTGACCGATTGCTACGAAAATGACTGGTCACTATGAAAAGTCATAGACTTACCGACTGCGCAGATGTTGATGTTATAAATTGAGTTCACTTCAGTTGAAACACGGCAGGTATGTTTAGAAACACATACATTTTAGAGTGTTCCATTTTTAAGATTAATAACCCTACAAAAAATTATTACGTCCTTGTTATGCAAGCTGTGCTAACATTTTATATGACTTTGCATGGAAAACTAAGAACTATCATATGCAAGTAAACCAGTTTTACTTCGATCGAGTGTCTTTCTTAAGCTGCGGTCTCACTTACTCCCGGCAGAGCCCAGGACCAACCCGGTAAGTTACTGGGATGATCCAGGACGATCCGGGGTGAAATTATTGTAACGATCACACTTACCCCGGCAGCACTACGGTAATTCCCAACTAACCACCCAGGATGCGCTTCGGACCATCCAGGCAAAGCCCTGGTGAAGCTACGGTTCATGCCGGTGCTTCCCCGGCCGTTCCCGGATGACGCCGGGAGAGCCCCGGTTGACCCAGGCAGAGCCCCGGTCGATCCAGACAGAGCCACGGCAGAGCCCAGGACGATCCAGGCAGAGTCCCGGTTGAACCCCGATGGATAGAAAACGCGCGAAAATGATCACATTGATACATAATATTTATTCAATATCATAACTGTTGTTCCAGAACAGTATTTCATGATGATTTTCTGAAAAATCCTTATGCAAGACTGGATAAAAGGGAAATGGGAAGGGTTTTGAAATCAACGCAAATTGTTGTGATTCTTTTGAAATGAACCGGGCTTTGCCGGGGCTCTACCGGGATCAACCGTAGCTCCATCGTCTTCTTCTGGGGCTCTGTCGGCATCTTCCGGAGCTCTGTCGGCATTCACCGGGCTCTACCGGCCTTCACCGGGGCTCTGCCAGCATTCACCGGGCTCTACCGTAGCTCTACCGGCTATATTATGCCCCGGATCATCCACGGTTTGTGCCGGCAGAGCTAAGGTGCTTCTCTGGCGTAACCCCGGTCGTTCCCGGCAGAGCTAAGGATCAAGCCGGCAAAGCTATACTTCCCAAATCATCCCGGACCACCCCGGTAAAGCTACAGTCTCACTAACATCCCGGCAGAGCCCCTGAAGACGTCCGGGGTGATCCGAGAACGACCGGGGTACGACCGGGAACAACCGTAGTGCATCTGTAACTCTGTCGGCAACGTCCAGGATGATCCCGGAACATCTGGCATTCGACCCCGGATGGAATAAAATATTTATTATCACCGGGGTGGTCCGGGATGATCCGGGAAGTATAGCTTTGCCGGCACCATCCTTAGCTCTGCTTGGAACGACCGGTGATGCACCGTAGTTCTGCCGACACAAACCGGTGATGATCCGGGGCATGATATAGCCGGTAGAGCTACGGCAGAGCCCCGGTGAATGCTCGCAGAGCCCAGGTGAAGGCCGACAGAGCCCCGGTGAATGCCCCGGAGGATGCCGACATAACCCCGGAAGATGACGATGGAGCTACGATTGATCCCGGTAGAGTCCTGGCAAAGCCCGGTTCATTTCAAAAGAATGTCGACATTTTGCGATGATTTCACTTGTTTGTATTAAAACCCTTCCCATTTCCCTTTTATCCAGTCTTGCATAAGGTTTTTCAGAAAATCATCATGAATTACTGTTCTGGAACAACAGATATAATATTAAATAAAAATTATGTATCAATGTAATCATTTTCGCGCGTTTTCAATCCACCGGGGTTCAACCGGGACTCTGCCTGGATCGTCCTGGGCTCTGCCTGGATCGACCGGGGCTCTGCCTGAGTCAACCGGGGCTCTTCCAGTGTCATCCGGGAACGACCGACGAAGCACCGGCATAAACCGTAGCTTCACCTGGGCTTTGCCTGGATGGTCCTGAGCACATCCAGGGTGGTAAGTTGGGAAATGCCTGGGAAAGTGTGACCGCAACAATAATATCACCCCGGAACGTCCCTGGTCATCCCGGTAACTTACCGAGATGGTCCTGGGCTCTGCCGGGAGTAAGTGAGACCGCAGCTTAATATTAAATATGTTATGCCATTCGGGGTCGAATGCTGGATGTTCCCGGATCATCCCGGATCATCCCGGACGTTGCCGGCAGAGTTACGGATCTACTCCGGTTGTTCCCGGTCGTACCCCAGTTGTTCCCGGATCACCCCGGGATGTAAGTGAGACTGTAGCTTTAAAAAATACTTCTTGTTCACTATTACTTTCTTAAACATACAGTAAACATAAATTTACAGATAACTGAAGTGAAGTGCCTGGCATTTATGTATAGATAAAACTTTATGTAAATATTGATTTGGATAAGTGTTTCGTGGTATTCTCTATATTTGCATATTTTTTCTGTTTACTTTGTTCTTCTAAACATTAATTTTGGTGGGTATGAATATATTGAAAACCGACCTTAGGAGAAGGCTAAGTGGCATGTTATTTGCATAGAGGATTTTCATACATGTATATCTGTACAAAAAACTAGATTAAATAAACAACCCCATCTAGTTTGAGTGTCATATAAACGGTTAAGTTTACATTACTTAAAGTTGTATGAGATAACAAAGTATACACTCATGTACATGTATATACATGTATAGACATTTTAAGGGACTCGACTGACGGGACTGGAGATATTTTCCGGAGATTTGTGTACCATTTTTATTTTTTTTATTCATTTATTTATTTAATTAATTAATTTTTTATAGTTGTTATTTGTTTATTTATTTATTTTTTATAGTTGTTATAAGGTCATATGGCGACTGTCCAGCTGTCTGCTGGTAAAATACCTCATGTGCCATTCCGTGAATTATTTCAGGCAAACACGGGCACCTGAGTAGAACCACCGACCTTCCGTAAGCTAGCTAGATAGCTTCATCACATGTAAGAATCTAAAGTGCCTGTTTTGATTCGAACCCACAGCAGTAAGGGCAAGTGGTTTGAAGTCAACGACCTTAACCACTCAGCCACTGACTCGGTGTAGGTCTGGACCAATAACTTATCAGAATTTTTTCGGATCATTACATCACCCAGTTTATTTTAACTGTGCAAACCTACCCAAAAATGAAAAGCGGACTAAGAATTGCACCAACAATCGATAGGCCTATTCAGTTTAATTCCACAACGAATTTTAACCGTCGTATAGTGTCTGCTGATATACAAAATAAAATATGCAAGTATAAGTATAAATTTTTGGATATTCCATCCCTTTTTTGAAAAAGGTTCTAATTAAGAGCGTTATCTATATATCAATTGGTTTGATCATTAAATTATAACGATAACCTAAGATCGGAATTTATTACCTATATTTACAACTGCATTACACTTAAAATTGTGTTAATACCTTTTTATATATGTATTGTATTGTATTTAAGAGAAGTAGCGGGTCATGGAGCTGTAAACAGAACAAAAGAGAACAAAAAAGTCGTTCCTGTTGTATATTGAATACATATGTTCAATCTCAATGCTATCTTATACATTTTGTACTGTAATGCGCATGTCCATTATTTTCCCGCCACTTATATACTTGGAACATTAAGTGGTCATTAAACAATAGAACTAGCAACATGTGTCTGTGTTAAATATTACACGTGCACGCTCTGTGTACATATTAATAAATATACAATTATTACAATTCCATAACAATAGAATAAGGGGCCATGGCCCTCTATTAAACAAAAGAAAATAACAAACGATATGGCCCCCTTAGTCCATTTAAATGGCATGAAAGATCGGTGATTATTAGCTGCGCACTCAAGTGCACATAAAAGGAGAAAAAAAAATGCATTGACGATAAAACGTGAGCATACGGCTTTGTTACGCGTTTTTAATATGCGTGACTCGGGGCGACATATTATCTTAGCGTACTGCAATGATGTCCTCAGTAAATTCATTGTAAAAATATAACTGAAATGACTTTGCACTAGCAACAAAAAACATGACGAAATGGTTTTTAAACGTTACAATTGATATTGAAACGCGAAATTACCGCGTTCTGCATTTACTTGTAGGCATGAAAAGCGCTCATGCTCATTCAGGTCTACTGGATTAATGTACCTATTTTTGTGCATTAACATTTAAAGGAGCACATGCAAATTGCCACTTATATACTTGGAACATTCAGTGGTCATTAAACGATAGAACTAGCAACATGTGTCTGTGTTAAATATGACACGGGTAGTAGACAAAACAATATGTTGCAAATGAGTGCCTATGCATGGCACAAATCAGCACCATAAAGACGAGGCAAAGTGTAGGATTTGATCCCTAACATTATAATCAATCAATTAAACGAGAACAGTAGCTCATTATTTATAAAACATAATTTAAATGTAATCTATACTGTTAATGCACAACATTATAAACTTAACGATTGTTAAAATGTATGAGCCTAATACATGTAGGTCAAATGATGATACGCTTTGTACTTCCTTAATACAGAAAAGTACAGGGAAGACCCGTTGCTAATGTTGAGAGAACTTGTGGGTCAACCCTTTTGCCAAATATGCCATGTCATTGTATTGTATTGTAACTGTCTACATGTATGTATATGTCTTATTTTGGGCAATAAAATATGTTTAAATCAAAAAAGAAAAGTACGAAAGCGTCCTGGTGCCAATTTAACATGTTCTATAAAAAAGATAACTCCTACGTAGGAGATAAAAAAAAAGCCTAATAAGGAGTTTATAACTCCTACGTAGGACTTTTTAAGTCCTACGTAGGACTTTTAAACTCCTACTTAGGACTTTGTAACTCCTACGTAGGATTTTATAAGTCCTACGTAGGAGATAAAAAAGCCTAATAAGGAGTTTAAAACTCCTACGAAGGACTTTTAAACTCCTACGTAGGACTTTAAAACTCCTAATTAGGTTTTTTTTATCTCCTACGTAGGAGTTACAAAGTCCTACGTAGGAGTTTTTAACTCCTAATTAGGCCTTTTTATCTCCTACGTAGGAGTTATAAAGTCCTACGTAGGAGTTACAAAGTCCTACGTAGGAGTTATCTTTTTTATAGAACATGTTAAATTGGCACCAGGACGCTTCCGTAGAAAAGGGATTTCATCAGGTACACTATTAACAAGTTCTTTTTTTTCCATTACCACAAAATGCTTAAGTTGGCATTAGTCAATAGTGTCACATACAAAATATTTATGTAATAAAAAATAATGGTAATGTTAATAGAGAATACCATGCTAGTGTCTGATATTATAAAATTTATCAAGCAAGGCTAAGAAAAAAATTGAAAGGGCGAGGCTCTGCCGAGCCTTTCATTTTTTTGTCGTGCCGAGCCTGATGTTAAATTAATATTAGAAACAAATGGACGGGACGAGAATATTTAATTATAACATAAAACATTTAATGCTGCTGGCATTTTTACCATTTTTGGACAGACTCTGGTCATCCATGGGACTTTTTGATCGGAAACGGTCAAAAAGTAAGTGTTTAGACATTCATTATAATGTAATATTTGGATGAAAATAGAACATTTTATTGCGAAATTTCATGTTAGTAATACGTTAATATATTACATATAATTACTGCTTTTGAAGCCTGTCGCTATTATTGAATATTTTAGTTATTGAAATAGATTTATTTTGTCCCTGGTCTATGTTTTAGCATCTAGATAATATTTTTAAAATATTTGACTTTAACATTGGTAATATTATAAATTCGTTGATTTATAGAGCTGTCATGATTTTTTTCTGTCAATCAGTAATTGGTACTAACAAGTAACATATTGTTTCCAATTATAGCACATTTTTATGTTTCCAATTAGTGCCTTTTGAAAAAAAGCAAGACCCCGGGGTGTTAAATAGAGTTATTATATGATCTAAATATAGCTGCAATCTCATTGGTCCAAACAGTAGTCAACAGAACTTTTTATAGAATCATATTCACTGGGTGTAGTATCATATTCACTGGCTGAATTGGATTTTCCCAGTCTAAAAATAGATTGAGACTCATATTCAATGACCATATATCGTAGACTGTTAATAACGCGTGCTTATTAAAATATAATTGTTGCGTTTTGTTCTTTATGGTATATTTCTCGATTAAAATATCATTACTTTACAATTACAGTTAAAAGTTACACCGCAATGATGAGTATAAACTTGAATTACTTTTATATGCCAACGTTCGCGTAGTTGTTGCACACCTTTCACGTGCCTCTTTTTCCCGCGCTTCAACGAAACAGGCATAAATTGTACGTGCATAAAGTTGTACTGTCTGTGATTTTCTTTAAATTCTGATAGCCTATTCATATAATAAAACAATTATTGACTAGTGTGCCCTTGAATATGATGGTGATATTCACCGGCAGAAAGTCATATTGACCTCGGCTATCGCCTCGGTCAATATGTCATCTGCCGGTGAATATCACATCATATTCAATGGCACGCTAGTCAATAATTGTATAATAATACGGTATTTGTAAAATCGATAATGTTGATTAATTAATTAAAGTCTGCAAACTATGAAAATTCTCCTGAAACATATAAAAAAAAGCAGGTGGCCATGTCTAACACTAAGCTGTTGTTACGTAATGGACACTTTACTTATCAGTTCATGTCAAAAAATTGTCAGAAAAAAAAATCATGCAAAGGACATTTATAAGAAAGTAATTATGGATATATCATTGTATTGTCGATATTTGTCACCAGATGTCAATGTACGGTATCATCTGAATCAATGACAGCTCTATTTTAAATCCAGATTTTAGTGAAAGAATTATCGTTTTCTTTAATCATGGTAATATATGTAGAAAGTATTTTTATTATTATTACTATTATTATGAAGAAAAAATGATAACTAAACAAACATTCCCCAACCTGAGATTATATTGCTCTGTTGTCTCTCTAATTCCAAAATGAAGGCAATTGTTCCACCTAACAGTGTTGAGTAATGCTGTTGGTGTCATGGCACCACGTACACCTTTGATATACAATTGATCGACTTCTTTGTCGGAGAGTGACGATGCAATTCGTGGTTTATTGCCTTTTCTCAACCTTTTTAGACATTTTTGTTTGGCCTTTAATGCATCTCTTGTCAAAGAAAATTATGGGCCATTTCCTCTCATTATGAGAAATGGATATTTATTTCTCTGCAGTTTTCGGTCAATACTACTGATAATGTTACGTAAAGAACTCGGTTCATATTCGGTACCATCTGCTTTCTTTATAGACAAAATAAAGTTTGCTAAATATGAATCAAGTTAATTAATAGTAATCTCATTAATCTCTCTTCTTTCACCTTTTGTTTCAAGAAATCTTCAGAACTTATTTATGTCAGTTAAAGTTTTCGCATGGTATTTTTGTTATCTTACTCTTCAATTAATTTATTAACATCACCTGAAAATAAATTCAAAAATTCTGATCTTGTTTCAGGAGGTTGTTCAATTGAAGTTGGCAATTCAGGTTTGTTTCCAGCAACAGAGATGGACAACAAAGGGGCACTCTCAGAAAGGCTGGTTTTAACAAGGCTAGGTGGTGTTGGTTCCGTTTCATCATCAAAATAAGCGATTTCTAGACTGTATCTGTTCAGGAATTCATCTGGATCAATTTCTCCAACATGTTGTGGTTTAAGCTGATCCCAAATTAAGTCAAATGTGGTCTGACTCAAAATAATCAGACATTTTTGAATGACTGAACTGCACAGATCTTGGATTAAGGATACTGTAGCAGAAGACAAGCTGATAAATTCTCTACTTAATATTGTTATTTAATTTATTTTTATTAACGGACATGTTTTTTTTAAATTTGTTAAAAAGTGTTAAACAATTCAACAAAATAAAACAGTAACAATTTTTTGTCTGTTTTTAATATGTTTTATTTTCATCGTATCAAAATATGCAGTATTTGTAGTACCCGGTGTAAACAGTAGACCGGAAATGACCCGAAAAGGTAGCTCTGTCAAGGTCAAAATGTGTATTGATGAGGTGTCTGATAAAGCTTGGGGTGACTGATAAAGCTAGATTTATCAGGCATGCACTTTATCAACAGAAATCAATGTAATGACATGATAAAACATGCCCATTCAGAGTTCGTATTATATTACTGAAGGTTTTTTTTTTGTATGATAACGTCAGTAAATACCATTCCTTTGTTATCTGTTTTAAATATTGGGTATGTGCCAGATTTAATTGCGATCTTCTCATTCTACCCTTTCAGTGGCTATTGATTCGTTGCGATCAATGTGTTATGAAAAACTTGATTATATTAATTTAATAAGGACTCTTATTTTATTGTATTTGTTTTAAAGTTTTCATAAAGTTAAATATTCAAATGGAAATGTTGAAATACGGCAATTTATTTTAAACATAGTGTTAACTTAAAATATTATCTACATTTAACACATAGGAAATATTATAAGAGTGAGTAACTCGTAGTTTTTTTTTTTAATTTAAGTTATGCTAAGGATTGGTATCATGAAACATTTTTCCCCCACCTATGGCAATGATTCTTCGTTTAATTTTACATACGATATATATTAAAAATGTATGAGGTTACTTATATATAAGATAATAACGATAATATATTTTGGTGCTATATATATATGTTGTTTTTGAAATATAATATATTATGTACATTTCACTTTTATACAATTAATGAATTAATTAATTATCTCATCCATAAAAAATACTTAGCGTCCAAAACAAGTCGAAAAAATTAATAAAGGTAACATCAATCCATTTATCCCAGTATTTCACCGTTGTGATAGGTAATATAATAATCATTTTAGTTGTTAGATATAGCCCAGTGACTGTTAGACTGGCTTTTAAGTCCTTCATCATGAAGTAGAAACTTTAGAATTGAACTATTATCAGATGTATCACGTTTGTTATACATGATTTTTAGTTAACAAAATAAGGATGGGACAGAAGACAAATATACTGGAAGTATTCAAATCAGGAATTACCGAATTTGTGGAGATAAGTGTTAAACAGCACCATGACAAATTACTGGCACAACTTCCAGATGTCGAACAAAGTGGTTTTACAACATTGGCATCCTGCTTCGAATGTAATAAGTATAACCTTAAACCAAGACATTCTAACAATGTATGTCCATCACCGATCAGTTGCCTCTGTAAATATAAGCAGAGAGATAAAAGAGCTTGTCCTAATTACATATGCGATTTTATATGTGAAGGAATCATTGAGGACCATATGAAATATTCACCAAATTTCAAAACAACAGATATAAGTCAATGGACACAGAACTACTGGGATATAGCAAAATGTTACATGGAACATAGCTCCGACTCAGCCGAGACAACAGATATTTTAGACCTTCTCCATCTTATCACAAATAACAGATTTTTACTTCAAAAAATTCTCCAAAATACAACAGATCTCTCCAGCGAACAACTACAAAAACAATTGGACAAGGTAATATACAACTTCATGTTGCTAATCTTTCCACCGTTTTAAGCATACAAGTGCACATTGCCTACTTTTAACCATATGTTTTTTGAACATTTATAAATAAAACTAAAATATGTATAATATCAAGTGACTTTTGCCAGTTATAGATGAATTTGTCTTTAAGGAAAGTTTTCTTTCAGACTTGGTGACAAATGTAATGAATTCCTTACCGATTTAAATAGTTTCCTTCTCCATCTTTTGCGAGTACCATATTCGTGTAACTAGTGGATCTGTCATGTTTGATCTATATATATTGTAACAAGAAAAGTTTTATAAGTCATAGATGTTAGTGATTTAATCGGATTTTCAAAGGGTCCAATTCTTTAACATAGATTTATAAGCAAATATGTTACCATTGGACATCTAAACATGCTCAGGATTGTGTTTGGTTTTACCGTAAAAAAATGGTGATATACTAGTATGTCAATTTTGCCTAGATTTATTTCAGATCTTGAACTTTAATCATCATCTTACACATGAGCATTAAACTTTTGCAGCTTGCCATGCCATTTATGATTAACATAAATTCTATGCATTTAGATATTAAGTTAACGTGAAAACGCATTACTTGTATTTTATTTTATTGTCAACAAATGTGGTTTGCATTAAAGCATGTATGAAATTCAATTTAAGTAAATGTAGCCTAATCTATATTTCAGATAATCAAAAAAGGTCGACGAATCAAACATCCAGCAACTTCATTTACGCCTGATGATTTAAAACATATGCACTTAATTCTATCACAATTGGGAGGCCAAAATGCATTGCGAGCAAAGGCAAAGTTAGAGGAGGTACGCATTAAATCATTCAATCATTCATTTGTGTAACAAAAATGTAATACTTAGAAGAATCAAAAATTTATAGCAATGAAATATCAGACCATTTGTGAAAATAAGATACCATATCATTCATTTCATTACTTACAATATCTTTCAATCTATAAATTGTAATACAGTTTCAAAGTATATATAAGATTCATTAACCGATTCAGCATTTTTTCACCACTGCTATCTATTGGGACTTCAGTTAAAGGTAAGTGCACTTAATACAGATTTTATTTAATATCTTTTATGTCCTGTTGTAGATATCACCGGAGATCGTCAAATCTAAAGAGTTGGAAAAAAGCTGTAATAAAAAAAGTAAGAATATTTTTGAAAAATGTCGTTTTTAACTCAATGATATTAATTGCAATTCAAACTTTGTCATTTTTATGTTTCTCGAAGAATCAAATATGTTTGCATATACATTAATTCTGTTTTTTTTCTGGTTTTTTTTTTTTTTTTTTTTTTTGGAAATGTTGCTGATGTTTTTTGATGTACAAAATTAATTGAATAATACAATCACTTATCTACAATAAGTCGATATTGATTATTGATTTATGTGCCTTTTCAGTGAACTTTCTTTTTATTTGACAATACAGTTTATAGGTTTATAAGGTATATTGTTGTCACAGTATTTGATATCCTAAACATTTTGTTTGTGACTTTTTTGCAGAACTCCAAGGTTTTACTTATAAATACTTTAAAACTGCAGAAAATGCCTTTGTCTGCTCTGCACAAAAAAGTACCAAGGCAGATAATTTCGATTCGAGATCATTTGACCTGTCGTTTGAACAAACACTTCTTGTCGGAGACTCAGTGAAAAGTTTTGAAGAATGTGAAATTTCTGAAAGCAGCGTGGTCGACTTAATTTACGGCACTAAAAGGTATCGTTCAATTTTTGTTGAAGACACGGAAACAAATCAAAAGACTTCCAATAAATGGAGCAATAAAGAATGGCTGATCTATAATATACTGAATATCTATTTCAAAAGATCTTGTAAAGATGGTGACGTTAGAAGTGGTTCTCCTCCTTTTCCTCAAAAAGAAAAATACACCGGGTTAATATTAGTATCCGAGGCTGTGTCAAAAAGAGAAAATATACCTTTCGAAACATTTAAAACCATTGTTAAAGATATCTTAGAAGAAAGTGAAAGGTGCTTAGTCATTTTGGATTGTAGTTATGAATCTGATTGTAGGAAACACTTTAAAAAGCACACTGTAATCCAGGTGCTTGAATCTATCAAGTTTCGTGACCAAACTTGCGGGAAAAGACCTCTAACTTTATACGTGAAGCCTAATCAAGTGAATAAACTTACTTTAAAACATGAAGGGATAGAAAATGTTCTACAGAAAAGAACTGCACGTATTATTCAAAACATGCTTTGCAAGTCAGTTAAAAAGGTCGGTCAAAAAAGTATTTCGTTGACTTTTGAGCGCATCGCCTTTGAAGATATTTCAACGAAAGTCAAATTGACTTCTGTTTCCGAAATACCATTACTTAAACTGCATGAGTGCGTGTTTACGCCAGAAACCGGCAACAGTGTGCGATCTATTGCAATAACTTCAAACAATACAAATATTTCTCATTATCTAGATCAAATAAAAGAAATCGCCTATCCCTTACTCCGAAATAATACAAATACAGTCAGGTTCACATCATCAGAAATAATAGCTGGGAAAAAGTATTTCTGTATAAGTTTAAGTTCGGCGAAAATGGATAGCTTGGCACGAGATTTCTTCGGAAAACCATTGCAAAATTGTAGCAAGGCAACTATTCACGCATTGCTTACTTTTGAAATGGCAAAAATACTGATGTTATCAGGATGTGATATCAACGATTACAGCCTAGCAAATGAAGACGATAAATCGCTTATTCTTAGCAGCATCAGGTATGGTCTTCTCATGTCAAACTCAAATTATGTAAATGTATACCCGGCTGAATGCCATCTTGAAAAACAATATTCAAATGATGTTGTTTTTGTTTGTTTCATGAAAGACAATTTTGATATTGACAAAGAACGTGCATTTGGGAAATATCGAGGTTTTCGAACTTTTCAAAGAAGTTATAATGACGTTTCATCGGAGACTTTGACTGCAGAATCATCATACGAATCAGATTATTCCATGGACGAAGAGCAGAAAAAATGCATTGAGGAAACTGTAGCTTCTAATGCCGATAAGCTAATGGAAGAACATAGTAATTTAGAAATGATAAGTGTCAGCATGGGAAGAATAAAAGATGACAAACTTTATGTAAATAATAGTCCACATATAGTGTTGTATGTCAGGCTTAAATCCTTCATTCCAAAAGGTGAAACAATTTTCCCAACTAAGTTAAAGCATCCCCATAAATCGATCGAGTTTCCGGTGGATGTAAGAGAGGGATACTTTAAAGCTTTATCAGATACTGTTCCTGCGGCGGGATACCAGTCTCTTCCTACTGTCAAACTCAGTAACTTGGTAATGGGATGTTCTATAGGAATTAAGGGAAACCGAGGTAGCGGTACAGTAGGGCCTTTTGTACAGATTGAATACGGAAACGATGATTCAAAAAACACAGGTACAGGTTTTTTGACAGCTTGTCACGTTTTTGGCGGTCCTTCGAGAGTCCAAGGCATTTTAGGTACTCTAGTAGTTCAACCGTCTGATGGAGATGAGCTCTTTGTCAATGTTTCTGCTCAAAGAAAGGAATGTGACTTAACAGACGACAAAGTATGTGGTAAAGTTGTTGCGTGTGCTTATACGTCTGAGGTTGATGTTGCCCTTGTGAAAATAACTAGACGACACCCACTTAAAGGGGACTTTATATCCTGTGCATACGGAGATTATTTAAATGCAGGTAAGATTTTAAACGACTCAAATTGTTGGTGAATCGACTTTTCATTTAAGTCTTTCAATAGATGTCTGTTTGCTACATTACTTTTTGACTTTGACAGTATCATCTCTCAAAATTTGAAATCAAAAATTAAATGCAAGTATTTCAAACAGACAATAAATAATTAATATCTATATGGCAATAAATATAAATATATTAATTCACTTGTTGAGATGTCTATCGTAAATTTCCACACAGGGGTCAAAGGTCAAATTTTCAATAAATGATTCCTCCTTCTTTGTAGACATCAGACAGATCTTGTTGAATGATCCTAAGGCCTTTAATAACTCTAGCTAGCATTAACGAACTTTAAACTGTGCACAGATTTTATAACAAATAATATTATATCACCATAAAGCTGATCACTTGGGCTTGGTCCCTTGAAATCTGTGATCTGTATAGATGGCCTACTTACAATCGCAACTACTCGGCCCTTGCCGTCAGACTTCGGATTAGGACCTCGAGCACAATAGTATGAATACACAGAACGGATGAGGTATTTCGGTCTAACCTACGCTAAGAAACGAAACATGTAAACAAATAGTAATTTAATGCTGGGAGTTGTTGACAAGTTTATTTCCAATATATGTAGTAAAAGTCCACCTAAAATAAGTGAATTCATAAGTACAAAAGCATACAAAACATTATTTACATATTAATTATTATGGCTGTAGAAACCAAAAGTTCAAAAAACCAACCTGTTGACATTTAGTCGAATTAGTTTAAAATTGAAGATAATAGCCGAGGCAGTTCCGAATGAAGGACCTCGAACACAATATTAATAGTATGAATACACAGAACGGATGCGGTATTTCGGTCTAACCTACGCTTAGAAAATTATCATGTAAACAAATAGTAATTTAATACTGGAATTTGTTGACAAGTTTATTTCAAATATTTGTTATAAAAGTCCATCTAAAATAACTGAAGTCATAGCTACAAAAGATTTCTATATTTTATGAATTCACTTATTTTAGGTGGACTTTTACTACATACAATGTATATTGGAAATAAACTTGTCAACAACTCCAAGCATTAAATTACTATTTGTTTACATGTTTCGTTTCTTAGCGTAGGTTAGACCGAAATACCGCATTCGTTCTGTGTATTCATACTATTGTGTTCGAGGTCCTTATCCGAAGTCTGACGGCAAGGGCTGAGTAGTTGTGATTGCTGTTGTGACACGTGACCGCGTTAAATGAATTATCTTCTCCATTTATATTGGCTACTGCGTTAGTAACGTAGTAGATTATGGAAAAGAAAAACCAGATATATTAACGCTTTTGTCAACATTCTTTCTTGAATCTAGGTGTCAGTAATGATGGATTTATACAATAAACCTAACTAGATTAGTATTTAAAATACTGTTTACTTGAAATTTTATTTCATTTTTTTTTTTTCATTTTACCATCTGGAGGTCAGTGGCTTCCATGTGTTTCTTCTTTCTTTAATGTATTTATACCCCTTGAACAAAAGCCCTCTTTATAAACTTTTTCTCTCAAAAGCCATTTTGCTTACATAAACGAGAAAAGTTCAGTCTGCAATAAACCCCTTCAATTGGGTAGCTGCGGTAAAAAAAACGGACAAAATTGGTAAGTAGTGGTTACTGCAACAGAAATATTATTCAATCACTAAATTACACATTTATTGATCAAGTGCTTCAGAAAATGTGGAAGTTACAAAAAAGGTTTACTATACGAGTTTTATGGCCAACCTTCGTACATATTTATAATGTAAAGAAAACTGTAAGAATCAACTTAATAATACATATTACACCAGTTATAATTATATTTGTTGTACATTCTTTTTATATACAGAATTGAGGAATGAACTAAAATACGAAGATGGTTCTATCTCGGATCCAAATGCCGCCTGTAACAAAAAGATTTTAAAAGTTGGAAAAAGGACGTTACTCACCTCAGGAGAATGTTCAATACAAGCTGATGTGGTTAAAATATATGATATTGATAACTTAATCATCACTGATCCTCATACGGAAATAAGAGAGCAGGTTGTCATGAAGAACATGTTTCATTTCGGCCCCTCTGAGATCCACCCTTGGATCCCAGATGTTTGTGATGCTGGTGACTCTGGCGCAGGGGTGTTTCTTGTAGATGAAAATGAAAAACTTTCGTGCATTGGAATGGCCATAGGAAGGATGGAAAGAAAGTGCGTTGTAACACCAATAAAAACAATACTTGAAAATCTTTCGACTACCCGTCATAAAATCCCTAAATACGAAAATTTAAAAGTAACGATGAAAAAGTTTGATGAATAAAGATTTTTAATCAGGTACAAGCGGATACATCAATTGTTTCAAACAGAGATGGGAAGAATTTACGATTTATATGCATGTCTTGCCTACTTAAGATGTTTTTTTTTTGTAAAATGCATCGTTCAAACTGCATTGGTCGTGTTAATGAACATTGCATATATTGGCATAAAAATTCAATTTAATTAAAGATCAATATGTAACATTTATTGTCTTGATATCTCTTCTTAACAAAGATAATTTCAAATAATACGTACATGTACTCTGCCAACTTTTTCAATTTCTGTTTGTTAGTGATCAAACCTCTGAATACTTTTATAGTAACTTTCTCCTTAAATTTTTTATAAACTTAACAATTTATTTTCTAATAGGTTTTTAAAAGAGGGCCGAGTTGACCTGTGCCGAGTTGACCCTTGCCGAGTTGGTACAGGACCGACTTAACTCTTAAGCATTCAAATGACTAATGATGCAATTTAAGTAATTGGCAAGTAATTGTAGTTTCAATATTTCCTGCCAAAATAAATTCACACGGGAAAAAATCAGAATTCGTAGTAGCTACGCTCTTCGAAATGAAATTTTTTAAAGGGGTTTCGTGTGATTTGATTTTCATTTTTTAAAGGGGTTTCGTGTGATTTGATTCAACACAAATGATAAATGAAGACAATGAAGTAAATTTCATGAATTTAGTCGGCAGTCACCAGCGGCATTGCTACGAGTACAAGTTATTAATTTGCTAATCTACAAAACATTAATAATATTATTGAAAAGAAGAACAAATAAATTACCACGTATACAATTTTCTTTACGAAAATAAATTTTTTCACATCATGAGCTTAAATAATCAGTTTAAAAGTTCAATGTTTGATTCAGGATCAAGATCAGGACTAACTTGCAAATTAAATTTTAAAATTTTCTTATTGGTTCTTTGTTAGAACTAACGCAAAACTGACATAGAAATAACGCAAAATATTAAAACTAGGTTTGCTATGGCTGATTATTTTTTTAAAAGATAATTCTTATTTTATTTTACGGTAGAATTGTGATTCTACTTTGGTGCCTGCTTGTGTCTGAAGAGTTCCTCTAACAATTAAACGTGGGATGTCGCCATACGACATTGATCAATCGTAATTGTTTGACCTGTGTGGAATGTTTTGTTATTCACTGTGGCTGTATTCGGATCACTGGAGACAATAAGTCTACATTTTAAATTGTTAGAACATTTTCGTAGGAATACTATATGATTATATTCATGTATTAAAGAATGTTTTAAAATTTATTTGTTCAGAAATTTTATGTGTATTCATAGTAAAATAACAGCTGGTGCACTGGGTAATATCACTAATTTTGTAAAAACTTTTCAGGTCTTCAAGGAATTTAGACATACGCGTATACATTGTATTTACTAATATAAATACATACGAGTTTACTTGGAACATTCAGCGCCAAACTGACCAAAAATCATTAATTGTCCAACATATTGAACCTTCTTTAATGTGTCCAACTGATAGAAATCAAGGTCGCATGACAAATTGTCAGAAGTGGGCCATGATGGCAAAATATCGCTTATCTAGTTATATGGGTTCTAAATGACATGGAACAGTCAATATGGTAAACCATTAAGTCTTCAACTTATACTGACATCACAAAGTTCATTTTTCCATCTGAAAAAGTGCACATGTAAAGAAGTTACTGTGGCTAACGAAATTAAATAGTGCCATGGAAGTCACCAGTTTACTAAACCAATGGTTTCTCTGGAAATCAGTGGTTTCTATGAGAGTCAATGGTAATATTGAAAGTCTATGTTTGCTATGGAAGTCACTGGTTGCTATGTAAAAAGTTAATGCTTGCTATGGAAGTCACTGGTTTCTATGGAAATGCACTTTTTCCCATGGAAAGGTATTGGTTGCTATGGAAAGTCTAAAATTGCTTTGAAATGCAATGGTTGCTATGGATTGTCAGTGGTTGCTATGGAAGACTAGGGTTGCTATGGTATATCAGTAGTTGCTTTAAAAGTCACTAGTTGCTATGGAAAGGCAATGGTTGCTCTGAGTGTCAATGGTTGCTAAACACAATCAATAGTTACAGTTGAAAGTCACTGGTTGCTACTAAAATCACTTGGTGCTATGGAAGTCAGTGGTTGATATGGAACATCAATGGTTACTATTGAAAACAAGACAAGACATTGGAACATAAGCAAGCATGCACCAAGGCAAGGGCATAAAATCTAGTTCCTACGGAAAGTCAATGGTTGCAAAAAAAGTCACTGGTTGCTAAGGAATTTACTGGTCACTACGGTAAGTCATTGGTTGCCATGGAGGTTACTTGTTGCTTTGGAAAGTCAGTGGTTGCTAGGGAAATTCACTGGTTGCTATGGAAAGTCAATAGCTGTTATGTTATGGAAATCACAGGTTGCTATGGGAAGTCAACTGTTGCTAAAATAAGTCATTTGTTGCTGTGTAAGTCACTGGTTACCATTCCTCCTGGGTGGAGTCGATTTATCTTGGTAGTCATAATCAATATCTCTAAGCTCTAGCTCTTGTTAACTTTTACTGTATACATATAACAAAAATCTATGGGCCAAATTAGGGCTATAAATTGAATAAGCCTGGTACAGATCCCCTAGACAATGTGTTATGCCAAATATCTAAGCTTTAGCCTTTGGTAGTATTAAACAAAGATTTTTTTTAAGTTTTCACTGCATAAATACAGGTAAAATCCATGACTCAAACACAGAGCCAATGGCTTTAATTTAAACTTGGTAGAGATCTACAAGGCAATATTTTATGCGAAGCAAATCTGATTTAGCCTTAAGGTTTCAGAGAAGATATTTTCAGTTTATACTAACTACATACATGTATAAGGATAATCTATGACCCATGGCATGGGACAATTTTCACCAAAGGGATATTATTTGAACAACCTTTCTAGAGGTCAACTTAACGATGGTTCCTGCTGAATATCTAAGAACTAGACCTTGCAGATTTCAAGTTGACTTTGAAGAATTCTATGTATAAGAAAAGCCATAACCTCTGGGTGGGGCCAATTTTCACCCCAACAATTTGAACAATTATTGTAGGTGATGATGCAAGCCAAATATCTAAGCTATAGCCCATTCACTTTCAGAGATGTTTAAAGACTTCATTTTGAAAATCTATTTAGCACCTCTGACCCAGATGTTCAATGTAGCAGAATCTTTTGAACAATTCTATGCTGAGAGAATACAAGGGAAATTCATAAAATTTGACCTAATGGCTTCAATGGAGAAATTGTTTGAAAAAAAGATGATGGACAGATTGTCATAAAAAAAAACTTGCCTTGAGCACAGAAGGAAGAACAAACTCATTTTCATTATGGATGGAATGTTTTATTTTTTCATGTTGCATATCACGATAGAATGTTTACAACAGAGGTCAATGTATACATATGTCATCACTTTAATACCTTATACTGTAACATACCTAGAACTTTGTCTTACATTGTTGCAAACCATGTTTCCTTTTAACCTATGCAACAAATGATAGACGTTTTGACAAAACTTTTTAAAAAGCAATATAACATAATATCATATCACAGAAAATAAGCTGGTATTTTATGCACTCTTGCTTAATAAATTCATTTTAGAAAATGCATGGAAGCTCTAATACTTTTCACACATACCATCCAATGGAAAACATTGTACATGTAACAACATGATTATCCCATAAGTCCTGTACACTTATATATAATTAAATTGTTGTTTTTTTTCCCTATAATTCAAGTTCATGTTAAGTTGATGCCATCTTACTTTCAAATTATTGTAAAATAATGTATTAAATTCAAACATATTGTAACAATTTCAATATTTTTTCTCTGTCATACAATTTTTCAGGAAAAAGAACAAGTAAGATGAAGACATTATAATGATAAACATTTAATCTTATAATCACAGAATTTTTTAAAAGAATCACAGACATTGAAAACAGCCTAAAACTTCTAGAGATTATTCACCAAGCACTCAAATTTTCAAGTACAAATTCCAGTTCTCTTGAATGTGAAAAATACAACATAATTAAGGCAATTTTATTTATACAATATAATGTAATTTATAAAACTGTTAACAGCATTAGACATAATAAAACACAGATTGGAATCACAAACACATGAATGATATGAAGATCCAATATATCTAGCAGCT
This sequence comes from Ruditapes philippinarum, assembly GCF_026571515.1. Lineage (NCBI taxonomy): Eukaryota > Metazoa > Mollusca > Bivalvia > Venerida > Veneridae > Ruditapes > Ruditapes philippinarum. The sequence goes on along the minus strand of NW_026853760.1, from coordinate 293,428 downwards.
TGTATGATGTATAAATATTGTTAGTTTATCCCTTTTTTATATAAAAACAATCACAGAATCCATCATCATTCATCTGAAAATAGTGAAACATGTTGATAATATAAATATTGTAAAAAAGTGGTATTTCTATACATTAATTTTAAAGATTGATACCCAAAGCAAATATTTTTTTATAAATCTTACTTGATTATTAAATATTCTACATTGGAAATCTTACCACTAAAACAGCTTTTTATCAGGTTTATTTTCTATAACTGCTGTTTCTAGTTATGATAATAGGCAAGATCCGAAGGGCAACAACATTCAGAAGAGAAATATTTGGTTGTTGATATTATGACAGACTAAATTTATATTAGAACCTTACTTTGGAAAACTGATTCCGTTGTTGTACAGAGCTGATTTATCTCTACAGAGGGTTTCTCAGCAGAGGTATTTAAACTTTACTAGAAAGGAAAGAATCATCTGAATGTGTCCAGAAATCACGCAACTAAAATTAACAAACAATATAAACATTTCTTTTATCAAAACTATATCTTTTTAAAACACTTACTACAGACTATGCTGGCTGTTTGTTTACTCTGCGGACCTTTCTAGTGCCTGTCATAGGATCATACTTGGATAGTGGTCCACCAGTGAGTTCCAGAGGTGTACTATCAATGGTGACATTTCTACTACTGAATGCCTGTAAACAAGAGAAATGTTAACTGATGTATACCTATTTAATTTTGTAATTTTATTTACAATAACACTCATGCAGGTTTGTATAATATTCAAAAACATGAGCAAATCAAATATTAAAGTAAACATATAAAAGAAATAGGTCACAGTGATGCTTTCACAAAACAAAAATAAATATATAACACAGAGGACAACAGTATAGATTTATGTTTATAATGTGATATATCATATATTAAAAACTAGTTTTTAGTATTTGTTCTACATTATTTAAAAAAAAAATAGGTAAAGATACTGTAAAGCACTAGACTATTATTACATTGTTTTCATATTGTGGTTGTTTTTACAAGTGAGAAAACAAAACATGAACATGTCTAACTCTATCTTATTTAACTAACATGAAAAGACTAAATCTTTCTTAGTAGAATAAACTGTTTCCTAACAAATATATAAGTTTGAAGTGAAGTTTAATGATTATTATGTGTATTTGCTATATGCTTCCATTTATATCTGTCAATTGTGATACTGTGGTATGATCTATATTATACAACAACTATGCTGCCAATTAACGGACAGATCAATAAAGATCTATACCTAAAATGGTAAATTTAAAGTTATTTAATTAGTCTTAAACAATAATTAAATTAAAATATTCATATACTTACTGTTGTTTTAAGATTGGGCACGTCTGTTTCGTGAAAGAAGTCACTGGAGAAAAGGAAATGAAACTCCATTAACAAAATACAAACAACATATGCAAAGCTAAAAACCAAAATAATAGGTATTGAGGAAATAACTACCTTATGATGAACTACATAACAAAAATGTTACAACAAAAGTTACCTAAACTATGAATTCAGTGCTGAATATTATGCTATGATTGTCAAAAAACTAAAAATAATTTCCCTTGGAACTCCTTTTTTTTCTTTTCTTTTTTTATAGTTTTTCTTCAAAAAGCCACTATCACTTTTTTCAAAGGTAGTTCAAGCATATAATATCAGGCAGGCACGTGTTCAGTTATCAAAATTTTAATTATCAAATTATTGTTAAAGGGAAGGGGACAAATGGCCTCACAGTTAAGGTATCTGTCACTCAACCAAGACTCAGTTGTGATTCATGTCAGACTTTTATCAAACATAGCTTCCTACTATGATGCTAATACTAAAAAGTTGCAAGGCTTGTTTCACAATCGAGGATTATTATAATATTTATATGTTTAAACAATCCGCCCTCAATATGTTAACATGAATACATCATAAAATATTATTGAATCAAGAAGATTAATTAGACAGTTCACTCATAACAATTGCTAAGATTTATGCTCAACATTGTCTAGGCTGAACAAATAGAGAAATCGAAAAATCTTCATAGTGTAGCAAAGACTCCTTAATTTGCCCATTTCCTGCTTTATCACTGAAGCAAATTATACACATATAACTACTTACGATGTTTTATATTCATTTGGTATTCTTGAGGCTTCAACTGAATAATCTTGACGCTCTTTGGCAGCCTACAATACAATATATCAATTGATAGCATGAATTTCTTATATTACTAGAGGACTATGAGGAAAACAAAAACACAATAATATAACAAATAAGGAAAACTATCTAGATTTTATGAACATGTACTTTTAAAGAAAATATGTAGATACAACAAAACATCTTTCCTGTTTTTACCTGTTAACCACAGTTAATATACCTTTGATACCAAGAAAGATGAAGACTAAGTTTGTAATTCTGTTACATTTTCATTTATTCCAAACTGTATGTCCTTACAAGTAAACAATACTTTCAATTTAAAGTACCAAGCATAAAATGTTCTTCTTTCCCTGTTTAAACATTTCACTTAAAATATATTAAGCTGGTGTTGTACATGTCTACAGAGATATAAAAGTTACAAACCTTAAGAAGTTCATAGTTTGATGTCCTGGCAACATAATCAGAGAAGTCATTCAGTTGTTTCTCTTTCTGTCTGTAGTTTTCTCTAATCTGTAACAAAGAAACATATCCTCTATTGATACAAACTATTCCAACTGCCAAACGCCAGGTTAATTTAGTTCATACTAATTACATTCATAGTTTTTTTTTTATCATAGGATATAGTGTAAAACCATGTAGAAAAGAGAATTGGCACAAGTGAATTGTAATTTAATACTTCTGATAAAATATGCGCAATGGTAAACTCTACACCAGTCTTTTGCTAACAATTTAATAACAATAAGTAGCTATTACCGGTTATTAATTGAGTGGGGACTAGGGAGGGAGGACAACTTGTGGTCTGCAGATATAGTGTTGCACACCTTATTTTCATCAGAAATTTGTCATGCCTGGGATTCAAACTTCCTGAACCCATAGTATGTTACAATGAATACAAATTCTTAAATACCTGAATTTCTTGTTAATGAAAATCAAAATAAAATTGTCACTTATCATAAAATGAAAATAATTTTCTTAAAACCCATTTATACCTCAGCATAAAACTCTTGTTCATTGAGCACATCCTGACTTTGCTGGGCCTCCAGTAATTCTTGTTGAGTTCCAGCCACAATCTCTGCACGGTTCTCTATCGCACGAGAAATGGCTTCAACTGCCTCCATATCTGGTGTTGTTGGTCTGACCTTTTCCTGATCTAACTCTGACAAGATCTCTGTCCACACCTCACCCATCTACAACATAAAATACATATGATTTAAGAGAACACTGCTTATACCTCATCCATCCCCAGATAAATCCATTCCTGATATTCTAGAGTTGATATTTTTTATTGAGGTCAAACAATAATCATTTCATCAAGTGTAACTTTTATGTAATGACAATTTCAAAGATTCCTTATATTTTGTCATTACTTGTCTTTACAGTTTAAATGATTTATAAATGAGAAGTGAAACAATCCCATGACATTAAGCTCATCTGTTCTTAGTGTTTGAGCACAAATCAAGAGCAATGTACCTTCACCAAGGGAAACATTTCAGCAAAAATCTCACAAAGGGAAACAATTCAGCAAAAATCTATGCAAGAGTTATAGATACAATTTCAATAATGATATACTAAGAGTATCCAATATGGTGTCAGACTGGTCACAGATTTACATGTAAGCCTGTCTCAATACTGGTACTTTAATGCTGCTAGCGATTTCAATCAATATACATGTGACAGTTTAAATCCCAAGGGAGATTTTTTTCCAATTTTTCAATTAATATTACTGATTTTCAAATTTTTTTTTCTGTAAAAGTATGAATATATGAATATTCAGCAACATTCTATCACTTTTTTTCCCCAAGAAATACAACTGACCTTGAAGTCGAGGTATTTTTCAATGACAGTAAGAGTAATGTGGTCTTCAACAGTCAACCCAGGTAAATCTGTAAACCCTGTAATGATAAAAACAGACTCAATGTAAATAAAGCACATTTTCAAGTGCTGATGCAAACAATATAAAATCCAGTCTCATATACAAGAAAGTATTTTCCTTATCTTTAGTGAGGTCAAAACCAACATTTACTAAAATCTTACAGTGCATATATGGAACAGCAATTGTTGTGCATAAATAAGCAAACCATGTCACGGCAACTTTTTGCAAAGTTTAAAGCACATAGAATATTGAAGGTAACTAATTGTTTACCTATTTTACAATAAAGAGAGTATATTTTTGCCCGCATGTTTTCCGACACATCAACAATGGCTTGAGACATGCAATTGGCTGGCAGAGGTATTACACCTTGACCCTCTTGTAATTTTCCCATCAATGGTCGCCTTACATCTGAAAAAAAACATTGCAGAACTTTGAAAACAAGCAATTATCATAGTATTGCAAGCAATCCATAAGTCCCCTACCGGTTAGAACCCCATCAACATTCTGAAGGGCCACTGGCCATTCACTAATGTTTCAATTTTTCTCTATTTTAAGTAAATTTGTTGGAAAAGTTCTTTAAAAGTTATCACAGGAAACAGTTTTTATGAACAGACAGACAGACGGACTGAAGGACACTCTAAAGTTAATATTTGAAACATCCCTGTTACCAAAATTGAACATTTTAAAAAGCAAAATTCTTAAAGAGGAGATATTTCTCTAGAATTAAAGATGCAATTTCATAAAAATTTCAGCTCTTTTTGACTAATCACAAATAGTGTTATATTTGCCATGTTTTAAGCCTATTTGTTGCCAAGGCAACCAATATTTTTTCAAAATAGGAAAAACAGATAAGACATGCATAATCTCAAGACTGCCATCTACCCATATGTCAAGTTTCATAAAAATATTTCCAGTACTTTTTGAGTTATCACTGGATTCAGTTTATGTGTAAAATTTGCCATATTTTCAGTCTATGTGTTGCCATAGCAACCAGAATTTTCAACATAGGAAGAAAAGAAAAAGACGTGCATAATCTCCAGACTGCCATCTACACATATTACAAGTTTCATAAAAATATTTCTATTACTTTTTGCGTTAACACTGGATCCAGTTTATGTGTAAAAATTGCCATATTTTCAGTCTATTTGTTGCCATAGCAACCAGAATTTTCAACATAGGAATAAAAGAAAAAGACGTGCATAATCTCCAGACTGCCATCTACCCATATTTCAAGTTTGATAAAAATATTTCCAGTACTTTTTGAGTAATCACTGGATCCAGTTTATGTGTAAAATTTGACATATTTTCAGCCTATTTGTTGCCATAGCAACCAGAATTTTCAACATAGGAACAAAAGAAAAAGACGTGCATAATCTCCATACTGCCATCTATCCATATATCAAGTTTCATAAAAATTCTTTCAGTACTTTTCAAGTTATCGCGGGATCCAGTTTTGTGGACGTACGGACTGACGGACAGACAGACGGACGGACAGACGGACGGACAGACAGACAGACGGAGGGTAAACCTAAAGTCCCCTCCGGTAAACCGGTAGGGGACTAATTATTTCTTTTTTATTTATATACCAGAATTATTATTATTGTTCCACTAATAAATTCTAAATATGCATGCAGCTATAGTATGTCATTTATGAAAATACAGAATTATGATTAAAATGCTGTTTTATAAAATCATGTTTCTCTCTGAACTCTGAAGTATCTGAAACACTAATAATAAATCTTAAATAAGTGTTGCCCATGTAAAAAATAAAGTTGGAATAAAATCCGTAATATATAATACAATTTCTCTAAAAAATGTCACATCAATGTTTCAATAAAAATAATAAAACCTACCAGAAATAGCGCCATTTGGGTCTCGTTTAACACCAATTTCTCTTTCTTCATTTCTCCAAATTTCACAGAAAAGGTGAGCAGCGGAGATGTTCTCATGACCTCTCCAGGTCAGTACATGATGGACAGTCTTTGGATTCTCACATAAATCCAGGAGACAACCTAGTATCAGGTTATCCATACCTTTTGGACATTGCTAAATAAAAAGAATAATGTTTTACTGTATGCAGAATTTATTTTAGGTTATTTAGTATATTTTAGGAAGCTGAAAGCTTATAGACAACTAGTACTGATCAATAAATGTAAAGTCTCTTGCTAAAAAAAAAACCAAAAACAATGGCTTGCCACTAAATACGGGTTGAACCCACACAATTAGCGCACCTTAGATTACTAGACTGATGTGTTAACCACATAGTGATGATTTATACATACCGGTATGATGTATGTAAATTATCATATCATACAGAAATGTATCATTGTTTAAAGTTAAAATTGTAAAAATGAAAACCAGAACCATGAATTTATAATTATTTTAAACAGTTTTATATAGAAAAAGACAGGTATCATGATATAATAAAATCCTAATTTTCAAGAATAACCAATAAAACTTTTACACATGTAAACAAGTCTAATTAAGTGAAATAAAATGTTGAAAATGGAAAAAAAAAACATTATTTGACAGGTCATTTTTATACTTAACATGACTGTGTAATATAAACAGATATGTAATGGTTTCATTACATTGAGAATAAGTGAATATCAAATATATCTCAATGGAGCGAGGGGATGGGGAATAATCAAAATGAAGTTATATGCTGAGAAACAATTTAATACAGAGTATAAAGTGAAGTGTGAAGTGGGCAGATAGATTATTATCAAATACTATATTTTATCTAACAATTTACTTTATATAAAGTTGAATAAAATAATTACCTGTAAAAGGTCAATAAGCAGGAAAACTCCTTCCTTCTCTAGAAAATAATCTTCTGTTGCATAGCAACCAACAATAGCACACCTGTAAAACATTTATACAATATACACTAGCAGCCATAAATAACATGTCTGAAATCTGTTGATAAAACAAACATAACTAGAAATGTGTCCATAGGACACGGATGCCCCCAAAAAGAATAATGTTTTACTGTATGCAGAATTTGAGCCACGCTATGACAAAACCAACTTACTGCGTTTGCTACCAGCATGGATCCAGACCAGCCTGCGCTTTCGCGGATCAGGATCCATGATGTTCGCTTACAAACCATATAACAAATAGAGAATCTGATGGCCAACAGCATGGATCCTGATCAGACTGCGCGGATCCATGCTGGTCGTAAACCCATTATTTGGTTTGTTTTTGGGAGTTTCATTTTTTTTAGGTTTTTTATTTATTTTTGGGAAAGCTAAAGGGCTTTTTAAAAGACAACTAGAAATTTTGATCAAAAATGTAAATTTTCTTGTTTAAACAAAACAAAAAAAAGGGCCCTTTAAACATAAGGGTTTTGAACCCATACAACTAGTGCACCTTAGATTAATAGACTGATGTGTTAACCACATAGTGATGATTTATACATACTGGTATGATGTATGTAAATTATCATATCATACAGAAATGTATCATTGGTAAGTTAAAAGTGTAAAACCATGAATTTAGCATTATATTTTATAGCATTAATTTATTTTTAAAGTTTGTCCGGACTACTTCTCTTATACCACTAATGCAATTTCAATGAAACTTTACAGGATTGATCTGTAGCTCAAGTCCTTGCGCATATTGCACAGGTTTTCCCGTTGAATGATTTTTGGCTGAGTTATGGCCCTTTGATAACAAGAGCACCGCTAGGCGGAGCATTATATGCCCGAAAGTGTTTTTTTTTTTTTAGTAAGGATGAAGCATTTGTAAGACATGGAATTCGCTGTTCATCCTATAAAATTTACAGCTGTAGGTTGATTAATACTTAAGTTATTAATAATGACCTTAACCTTTGACCTTGTGACCCCTAAATCAATAGGGGTCTTCTACCCTTATACAGACAATCATCCTAAGAAGTTTGAATATTGTGGGCCAATTGGAACTTTAATTATGCTCTAGAAACTGTTTTCAGTATTAAGGTAAAAGTGACTTTGACCTTTGACCTTGTGACCCCAAAATCAATAGGGGTCTTTCTGCCCAATATGGACAATCATCCTATGAAGTTTGAATATTGTGGGCCAAATGGAACTTACGTTATGCTCCGGAAACTGTTTTTGCGTTTTAAGGTAATTGTGACCTTGACCTTGACCTAGTGACCCCAAAATCAATAGGGGGTCTTTTTGCCCAATATGGACAATCATCCTATGAAGTTTGAATTTGTGGGCCAAATGGAACTTACGTTATGCTACGGAAACTGTTTTTTGGTTTTTAAAGGTAATTGTGACCTTGACTTTGACCTAGTGACCCTAAAAATCGATAGGGGGTCTTTTGCCCAATATGGACAATCATCCTATGAAGTTTGAATATTGTGGGCCAAATGGAACTTAAGTTATGCTCCAGAAACTGTGTTCAGTTTAAAGGATATAGTGACCTTGACCCAAGTCCTTTTGACCCCAAATCAATAGGGGTCTTCTACCTAATATGGACAATCATCCTATGAAGTTTGAACACTGTGGGCCAAATGGAACTTCAGTTACGGAAACTGTTTCCAGTATCAAGGTAATAGTGACCTTGACCTTTGACCTTGTGACCCCAAAATCAATAGGGGTCTTCTACCAAATATGGACAATCATCCTATGAAGTTTGAACATTGTGGGTCAATTGGAACTTAAGTTATGCTCTAGAAACTGTTTTCAGTATCAAGGTAATAGTGACCTTGACCTTTGACCTTGTGACCCCAAAATCAATAGGGGTCTTCTACCCAATATGGACAATCATCCTATGAAGTTTGAACATTGTGGGTCGAAAGGAACTTAAGTTATGCTCCAGAATCTGTTTTCAGTATCAAGGTAATAGCGACCTTGACCTTTGACCTTGTAACCCCAAAATCAATAGGGGTCTTCTACCTTATATGGACAATCATCCTATGAAGTTTGAACATTGTGGGTCAAATGGAACTTAAGTTATGCTCCGGAAACTGTTTTTAGTTTTAAGGTCATAGTGACCTTGACCTTTGACCTTTTGACCCCAAAATCAATAGGAGTCTTTTACCCAATATGGACAATCATCCTATGAAGTTTGAACATTGTGGGCCAAATGGAACTTAAGTTATGCTCCGGAAACCAAATTGCTAACGGACAGACAGACAGACAGACAGACAGACAGACAGACATACGGACGCCAGGGGTATAACATAATATGCCCTTTCGGGCATATAAAAAGATGTTTTTTTCTGTGTGTTGCCAGATACACAAAAGCTTGTCCGGACTATTCCTCATAAACTACTGTTGCAATTTCATCCAAACTTTACAGGAATGATCAGTACCAAGTCTAGTTGTGCATAATGTCAGCATTTTCAGGTTTAATGCTTTTTGTCAGAGTTATGGCCCTTTAATAATTTTTATTTTTAAAGTTTGTCCAGACTACTTCTCTTATACCACTAATGCAACTTCAATGAAACTTTACAGGATTGATCTGTAGCTCAAGTCCTTGCGCATATTGCACGGGTTTTCTGGGTGAATGATTTTTGGCCGAGTTATGGTCCTTTGATGAAAAGGTGTTTTTTTCTGTGTGTTGCCAGATACACAAAAGCTTGTCCGCACTACTCCTCATAAACTACTGGTGCAATTTTATCCAAACTTTACAGGAATGATCAGTACCAAGACTAGTTGTGCACTGTCCGTCTGTTTGTCCGTCTGTCACAAAACTTGTCCCAACATGAAATTGGCCATCATGAGGCGACCAGGTGAACACTGATCGCTCTTGTTATACACAACATGACTGTGTGATATAAAAGATATGTAATTGTTTCATTACATTGAGAATAAGTAAATATCAAATATATCTCAATGGAGCGAGGGGATGGGGAATAATCAAATAAAGTCATATGCTGAGAAATGATTCAATACAGAGTAGAAATGATTCAATACAGAGTATAAAGTGAAGTGTGAAGTGGACAGATAAATTATTATCAAATACTACATTTTATCTAACAATTTACTTTATATAAAGTTGAATAAAACAATCACCTGTAAAAGGTCAATAAGCAGGAAAACTCCTTCCTTCTCTAGAAAATAATCTTCTGTTGCATAGCAACCAACAATAGCACACCTGTAAAACATTTATACAATATACACTGCATCCATAAAGAAACTTGACTGAAATCTGTTGATAAAACAAACACAAAAAATGTGCTCTCTCACAGTTAAGACTCAATACTGTTAAACTTGTATATTTTGACATTTAAATCCCTCTTTGCTTTAAAGTTTAAAATACAAAAAGCTTATTACATAAATTTGTTAGGATATGGGCAAAGTATAGGATTTCGAAAAATAAAACAAGCGTCATATCAACAAGAGCTGTCGGTAGGACAGCAACGCTCGACTATTCTTAGTGCTTGATAGTAAAAAAAATGCTTGATACAGTTACCTCCTCCTGTTTACAGGTTGGGGTCATGATGGTGAACAAGTGTGCAAAGTTTCAAAGCCATATGTCAATGGACTTTGAAAATATTTGAACTATTACAAAAACTTTAACGTAAATTCTAAGTCGAAAAAGGGGCATTATTCTGACAAAATGCTTGATAGAGTTACCTCCTCCTGTCTACAGGTTGGGGTCATGATGGTGAACAAGTGTGCAAAGTTTCAAAGCCATATGTCAATGGACTTTGAAAATATTTGAACTATTACAAAAACTTTAACGTAAATTCTAAGTCGAAAAAGGGGCATTATTCTGACAAAATGCTTGATAGAGTTACCTCCTCCTGTCTACAGGTTGGGGTCATGATGGTGAACAAGTGTGCAAAGTTTCAAAGCCATATGTCAATGGACTTTGAAAATATTTGAACTATTACAAAAACTTTAACGTAGATTCTAAGTCAAAAAAGGGGCATAATTCTGTCAAAATGCTTGATAGAGTTACCTCCTCCTGTCTACAGGTTGGGGTCATGATGGTGAACAAGTGTGCAAAGTTTCAAAGCCATATGTCAATGACTTTGAAAATATATTTGAACTATTAACAAAAACTTTAAAACGTAGCATTCCTAAGTCGAAAAAGGGGGCCATAATTCTGTAAAAATTGCTTGATAGAGTTCCCTCCTCCTGTCTAACAGGGTTGGTGTCATGATGGTGAACAAGTAGTGCAAATTTCAAAGCCATATTATGTCAACTGGACTTTGAAAATATTTTGAACTATTAAAAAAATTTTTAACATAAGGGGGTTACCCCGACCCCCGGACCTCGGGTGACAAACAAAGTTTCTACTTATTCTTATCGAAAAATTTCGAGTTTAAAAATAAACAAGTTCATTCCCCAAACACATTCAAGGGCCATTTTAAAAGAAGTCTGGGTGTCCAAGACCGTTTGTTGTTTAATTTTGGATTTGTTTTCAGAAAATTTGTACACACACATTCACTCCCCCCTTTCTCCAAAAAATTTCCTAAAACCAAGATTTTATTCATTTGTTTTTTTAAAAGTTTTTTGTAAAATGCAGGTGTCTTTTTGTCGCACCTTTCCCTTCTATCCTCAAAAATGGGGGGAATAGAAAGGGAAAAATTTTTTTCAGGAAAGTTTTTTTTCCCACTTTTTTTTGGGAAAAAATTATGTAAATTTCCTTTTTTTAAATTTGCCCAATAAATCCAATATTTCCATGCCAAGTATTAAATTTTTGGGCCATATGAAAGATGTTAGCTTTCCATAATCCTTCATTTATTACAAAACAGGGGAAACCAAGAAGCAATTTCCAAAATATTGATTGTTCAACATTTTAAGGAATATCTTTAAATTTTTTGAAAATATTTCCCTTAGTTTCAGGTTTTTAAAACCAGTTTATTCACTAAACTTCTTTTAATTTTTAAAAAAGGGATTAAGTTTAAAGCAGCATGCCCCAATGAATGCCTAAAATTTTTTTTAAAAAAATTTTAAAAAGTATTTAAAAATAAACATTGGGAAGTTTAACATTTTAAAGTAAATTACAAATTGCAAAAGCGAAATTTCAATTACGTTTAAAAATTTTCCAAAAAGAGGTCAAAAAATACAAAATACCTTTTTACTTTCCCCTTTGTAACGCAAAAAAGAAATTTTAATAATTTATTTAAAACAAAATCAGTTTTTATTCGCACAAAAGTATGTAAATTTAATTTAATTTAATATTGAATCTTTTTTCTTTTTTAAGATCCATATACATTTTTTTAAAAATTAAATTTCTTGAAATATTTTGGCTCATTTTGGGGGCCTGCAGCTTTAAGATAGAATCTCACCTTTTCTATGCATATCAAACCCTTTACAGAGACATGGGCAGTATCATCATCCCTATTTAGACTGCATTTCCAAAAAATCTTTTTTGCATCATCTTCTTTTGTTTCTTTTTTTTATAGCATTTTTTCAAAAAGGCTGCAAAAATGTTATTTAAACCCTCAAAAAATGTAAACAAAAAACCAAAAAAAATACTATAAGAAAGGAAGAGTTTAAAAAGTCTTTTGGTTTTCATTTAAAACCTATACTTTTAAATTTTAAAAACAGAAATTTAATAAAGGTAACACATTAATGTTATTAATATTTTGCATCTGATACCTGTGCAAGTACAGAAATATATCACAAGAAAACATTAGTTAATGAATGTTTTTATAAAATTGATGTGACAAAGTAAGAATTTATATGATAAAACTATTACCACTTTTTGATTGAAAGTTTGGTTGGATTTTGAGCTAAAAAATAGTGTTTCAATGTATAGAAAAAATGTAAAATATTAAAATCCTAAGGACTAATTAAATATATCAGACAGAAACTTGAAGAACATGTCTCTGAGGCATAAAAATATTCTAATTATGACCAGATTACTGAAATACATACTTATAATCTGATTGATAGCCCCCTGATCAGCGAGGTCCTGTAATGCTAGTTCATCTCCAGTAGATACTACACTACGTAAAACACGAAGACAGTAACGCATCTGTGCTCGCTTGTTACCACGGCCACCAACACCATGTATACTGTTACCATGACCTCCAAAATCCTCTACAATGATGGCAAAAAACAAAACTTTAAGGACTTTAATAGACTTCCATGATTGTTAGACAACGTTATTCATTTTTTTAACTAACCATGCTGGTTAAACCAATATTTGTATCATATGGAAAAAAAAACCTGTAGCAGTGACTCCCGCTAGTTACTAGAATCAACATCCCTGGATTGAAAGTTAGATATCTGCACAGTTACCATTTTATATCAATTTAATTAAGCAATGTCAATTTATATATTTTTGTTATCTCCTTAACTGAAATCATCATGTATATACATCATGATAATAATTAATATACGAAAAATTGCAAAGAAAATATTTTAAATAATTCTGGGCAATATAAGAAGAAATGATATATAAATTTAGGATCTACACAATCATTTACCTAATAAATGTAAAAGTATTTTTTGTATATAGAAACTATTAGTTATATAAATAATATATATAATAAATTTATTACAGCTCCAACAAATGCCTTTTTGACAAGATGTTACTATTTCATGACAGACATAAAAGAATATTGTTTCCACACTATTAATTTAGATAATCATTATAAATACTTAACCATAACCAACTTAAAACTATTTACAAACAAAATGATTTATTCAAACTAATGTGCCTGTACCATTTGAATGTATGTACAAAGAAAATTAATCAAAAATCTACAACATAACCTTTGCTTATTGCTAGAAAAATATCCTGTGCCTTAAAAAAATGTTTACAAATACCAACATGTCACTTCTTGTTGCAAAATATTTTGAAATCATAAAAGTTCTACAAAATATTTTCCCATAAAACCGAAGTATTATAATATATAAAATTGCTACATTAATTTACCAGCGTTTTCATCAAACATGCTAAAACTGATCATAGACATGTCTCTCTTATATGTGTATGTTACTGAAAATAAATAATGACCATATTTCATACGTCTTACACAAACACATAACTGTCCTCTAGCAGAAAAAAACATACCATTTATTGCAACTTCATATCACAGTAAAATGAACACGAAAACCTTCAAATTATTCTCTTTACATTTTGACTTCATAAAAAATGAATAAATTGTATTGATACCTGCTCCCACACACCATTCCAGTAACAGTAGGATTCTAGTACTGCCCTGTACTGTCATATAATCCTCTAACATCTTCGGGCATAGAGCACATAAACATGACATGGCTTGAAGTTGTAGTTCCTCAAATTGTGCTGGTGTCCATTCCCTGGGGCCAGACTGACTCTCATTGGCTCTCACAAATGAAAACAGAGCCAACATCAAATGACCCTCTGATAATATCTGGAACAAAGACAAAATAATATCTTTAAGACAGTTGTTTCTATAGAGTCTAAAAAAATAAACAAAACATCTTCAATTTAAAAAAAAAATCCAAAATATTTTCAAACTCTAGTTTTACTTTAATTCAAATATAGACTTTAAAACTTTCAGTTTTGAACTGGACTTTTTAATCAATGGTGTGTGTACATTTTAGAAAATAGCCTGCGTCATCATGCAAGGCATAAAAGGCCTAAATGATCTTAACTTAACGTTAATTAGGAAATATACTCATATACTTAAACCATTAGAAATCAAAATGACTTCAGACTGAAAAAAACAAACTTTTGTATTTCAGCATAATAATTTATTTATGTAACAACTACAAGACTTACAGGTAAAACTGTAGATTCTTTACTCAATGTAACCATGATATTAAACAGCATTTTCTTCAACTCAAAGTCTTCATGATTCTGCATCAACTTCAAATGTTTAACCAAAGCATTATGGCTTTTTACTGTAAGAAAATAACACATATGTAAAATTCAAGATATTAATTATTAAGCTGCCTTCCCATCTATATATCCCATATATAAATGTATTTATAAAGATTGACACTAGACATTTTACAAGCACCATCCCTCTATCTTAAAGCATGCAGCTTTAAAAAGACTTGTCTATCTTTCAATCGAAACAAAACCATTCATCATTTTTAGGGATTTTTTTAAGTAAGTACTGCCTGGGGCACAAGTTTGTTGGCTGATCTTGGTCTACACTGGTGGCATGGGTAGAATCTGTTGCTGACAGCAGGCTGAAGGTTAATGACTTTTTTTTCATAACTCTATTGAATTACCGAGATGAAGTGAAAAAGCAGAATACATAAATACATACCTTCTTGAAAGGTTGCAAACAAGACTAATTGTTTAGCAAATCCTGTCTCGACAAATGGTGCATCAGGACATTTGCTTGCTACAATAGACGCAAGGACAAGTAAATCATTTCTCAACTGTCTGTCATAATGACTGTAGCCTTGTGTTAATTGGTAGATAAATGCATCACGAAGTTGACTGAAAAAAAAAATAAAGATGTACCAATGCTTTTACAAAACTCAGAAGTGTAGCATACCCTCAAAATACATTTAATTATGGATTTATTTCATCAAGAACCTCATATGAAGAAAGTAACATGTAATGCACAACTTCAAGACAATAATCTTTGTGTTCCCACTTGACTCGCAGATTACTAAAATTTTCATAGGAGGTGCCTAGGTTTGGAATGACTTGACTAATTTCTGTTAGCTATGATAAGGTACATGTACGTTATTGAAAGAGAGATGACCTAGTGGTTAAGGTATGTGTCCTTCCATAAAAGACATAATGAGTTCAAGTCCTACTTTAGTCCTCTAATAACACAAATTCTGATCAGTTCAAGTAAAACAAACTTTAGAGTGGTCCAAATAAACTTAAAGCTTTCATCACATCCCACCTAAAATAAACTATAACTTAGGTCATGTAAATTGCAGTATAAATGTATATAAGGAAGGCACTTATACCTGATACATGTAAGGTTATTTAACTGTGAAGTTAAGGTAGCTTGATCTCCTTTCTCTAGCAAGTTCCATAAAATATCTGATGAGCGAAACAAAAGCTGTCCCGAGGGGTCGACATCCATTAAACGTGAACAGATACGATGTGCAGCATCTGCGCGTAGCATTGCCTCGCATATCTTCGCTGAAATATCAAAGTATTCTTCATTGTAACAAAATACATTTAGAAATACTGGAAATCGAATACTAAGAAAGAAAATAATTGAAATAATATGTAAAGTAATTAAAACATACATTTATTTTACTTCCAAAATCCTATACATAAAGTAAATTCTTACCAGATGTTTTAGAGAATTTCTGAAGCACATTCAGCACAGCTAGTTTGACTGGTAAATCTGTCTCCAGCAAGGTCAGGGATTTCACTAAAGTCTCTGCAATATCACTGTTCTCTACTACTTTTTGGTTGTATTGTATTGTTGATGCTTTGTGATCTATAAATATATTTTTTAAAAATCACGTAGGCCGAGAATTTTGACATCAAAACTATGACAAATTGTAACAATTGATTGCTCTTTTATCAATCATCATTGCTAATTAATAAGGTAATGTTGATAAAATATAAAAACTTATTAAAACAGTATCAAAGGTGTAAAATCAAATTATGTTAGACAGATATTAAAATACTTGTACCTGAAAACTGGTACAAGTCAGATATCAAAATCTTATTTAAAAAAAAATTTGCTGTAATTTCAGTGATATCAAGCTGTTAAAAAAAAGACATCATTCTGGAGTTATAAACATGTTTTAAAGTCAACAAAGTGATTTTGAAAATCATGGATACTTACACTGAACTTCTTGGTTAGCTGGTGTTTCTGAATAAAAAGCTAATAATGTGTCGCAGATTTGTTTCCTCACTTCCACTGAAACCACTCGCATTAAATAACCTGAAATTAACAAATAAAATTTCTCAGATACCATTTTAACTTTACACAATTGAGCACAACATTGGAATTTAGGTGAATATTTAGAAGTCTTTGAAGATGCAGACAAACAAGCAAGAGAGAACTTTTATAAGACATGAGATTTTTATGTCAATACTTTTTACAAGTTGAATTATAAACCAAATCTACTATCTGATAACAAATATAATCATAACTGGAGAATTTGTAACTACATACGGAATAAAAAAAATTTAGTTTCCTACAAAAGGTAAGTTGACAGTTAACTGTCAATAATAGAAAGTCTACAACATACTGTCTCACCATACTAATTATGTTCCAAATGTTCAACATAGATATATTATACATAAGTTCTAACAAATGAACAAACATCTGCATACATACCAAGCTGAGAGATTGACTCTATCACAATCTGTTCATATATAAGTTCATCAGAAGATTTCTCCTTTAAGAAAGGCAGGCTGCAGATCTTCAGTATATCAACAATGAATTGTTCATATCGAGGTTGTTCATTGACACGATCAGCACATACATTCAATATTTTGAATACCTGAACTAAATCTTTCATTGGCTGTGAGTTGAGTTAAGTTTCAATATTTCAAACAATAATTGAACTTTCTGATAAAAGTTTATTTTTTATGAATATTTAAGAAATGCTCAAACTAGTGAAAATATTCTAAAGTGTTCAAATAAAGAAATTTTCATTTGAGGCATTTATATCCTACAGAAATTGTCTATCATCTGTTTGAATTGGCTATAATATACTTTACAAGTAAACAAAATAAAATAGTGATAAAAAATTTAAAGTCAGTCATTTTTTCCCATAAAAAAAAACATGCAAACTTACCCTGATACACAACACATTACTACTGAATACTATCAAACTATGTATTTACTTTAAGTGCTACGCCAAATAAAAGTTTTGATGATTGAGATTTAGTTACTTAATAAAAAAATGTGTCTGAGTATAAAGCGATGTTAACTGTAGGAAATATCCATCAGAGCATTTATAGATTTTTATTAAATGAAACTAAGTCCGCTATCACAAACAGTAACACTACTTTTATGATAGATTGTTAGATATCAACATTTATACAACATTTCACAAGAGATTCATTATTTTTAAAATGAGATTTAAGGATACAAATCCTTTTGGATAATGTCTCAGCAGTCGCTGTAATGCATTTACATGTCTGTCATACAGCATAGCCTGAAAAACGAAGTGAAGTTTAATTTTGATAGATAATAATAGTATCAATACAGTCATAGTCTCTATGGCAATTTTTCCGTGTCCAATTTAAAAGATGTTATAAGGTAACATTCAGTCAAAACATAATGCATTAATTAAATTTACTGATATATTGTAGTATTCAAAAATATTTACCTAAGCAATAAACAGATAAACTGTAAACTTTGCAATATGCAATTTTGCAGCAATTATGCATTAATATTACTAAACTAATAAGCAGGGTTCTGACAAGAATTGTGTATTTTCTTTAGTATATGTTGCTACTCGATCCTAGCAATGAGTGACAAATGGCATTTTTAACTTATGTATAAGTAATAAAAGAATAAACTTACAGAATGTGGATCTGTCAGCAACTTCACTACTCTGTTAAGATTCATTGCCACCAACTTAGATCCCTGAAATCAAATAAATACATATCACTTTATCTTTTATTATTATAATGGCATTTTATATAAATGTTTAACATTTTGATTGATCAGCTATCAGTATTAGCTAACATAAGACTGCTTATCTACTTCTAGTCTGTAGACGCTTGTCTCAAATTTTATTAGTTTCCAGTTATAAATTAAATAAAATTGTTTTTTTTTGAAAATTTAAATATACAAAATGACCTTTCCTCAAAATTGTATTTTTTCTATTTATTATCATACAATAAATTGATTGAAACATCTTTGTTTATGTTGTGTTTACACTTATATGTTTGAATATTTTATGACTGAAGAGTCTGACAGTCAAATATTATGGTGATTTGCAATAAAGCATGGTTTTTAAATAAAATTTCTTTATATTCTTTTATAATCAATTTCTTAATTTGATTTTATTGCTCCTAAACATTGTTTTGTGTTGACAATATTTACAAGAACATTGAAGTTGAAAATTCTGATGTTAAGTGCATTACCCAACTTCTTTCACTAGCTGTAGACCACTCAGGATTTCAGCATATCAAGCCATTATCTGATTTTAAAATAGATCTAAGTTATATATATGTCACGGTTCAGTGAAAGTGGCTGGATAGCTCTGACAGAGCCACAGTACAGTATTCTGAGGGTCCAGATTTGAGTCATATATGGTCAGGCTGCACATTTTTTTCTCACCCTGTGACATTGTTATATCAACATATAGATCTGCCCCGACACATGGTACTGTAGTGAGCACAATTTCCATACCCCAAAAACCATAACAGACCTCAAACACATGTGTCAGCATAATCGGAATTAAACATATACTCGAACCCCATGATACCGGTGACTCCACGGTACCGGTATATTCACAAATCTCGCGATATTTTTGTCAACACCACCTACCGAGTGTTTATATTGGCATGCTCCCAGTAATATTGGCTATTTCAAAGTTTTAAAACATTTTCATGAGTTTCTGAAGGAAATATTTCACATATCCTACCTTATTTTTATTTTACTATCCTATTTTTCCATTGCATAAATTAGTCTCTCTACAAAACACATTTTTTTTCCAAGAAAAATAAAAACTGACAGGTGCTGACGTCATTCAACCTCCATTACATGTCACTTGACCTTTTGAACATCATTTTTGGCGGGAAAAAATTAATCTATGGAAAGCCATTAGTGCATATAAAATAGTTTATGAAAATTAAAAAGTCAGTTTCATTCAGTCTTTTAAGGGAGCCTGTGTAAAGTGCCATATTTGATGTTTTATCTTCATCATATAGAAATAAAATTGATTCAATGATACAAAAGGACCAGACAATCACAACAACACTAAAATTAAGTGAGGGGGATTTTTGAATCCAGCCACATGGTATAATAATATACACCTGTCATTGGGAGAAAAAGATTCTAAAACAGAGATCCTTGGTGTCATAATGACTGTCATAATATTATGAAACACACTTATATGTTTTTTAGCTTTTTCGAATATAAAGAATTTTTACAGAATGCTAAAATGAAAAATTTTTGTGCCATTATATCATGCTGCAATGCTCATAAAAATTTAAGCTACATTTTTTAGCAGTGCAACCGTAGCATTAAGAGTCTGTTTAAAATGACTATAAATTAAATGGTCAAAAACCAGTTATTACATTCGAATGAAACAGATTTTAAGTAATCACAAACTTCGGGAAAATGTTAATTACAGGTTTGAAATTCAATGCAAAAGGTTTTCCTTCATTTTTTCAATCAGTAAATTTTTTAATTGAAAAAGATTGAAAAAATATGTACATACAATCGTGACGAACAATGGGCCTAACTAGATGTTCAGTTTGGAAAGAAACTAGCTGTCAAATTTCAAGGTCTATCTAACTTTAAAAGTGTGAAATGTATGTGAAACAATTATCAAAAAGTGTTTGGTTGATGGTCCCTAATCATTAGCGCACCTGTAAAGCGCCAATGTCTTCGTCAGTGATGACATGTGTAACAACGGGCACTGTTGGTTTACTCTCCATCATTCCCGTTGAAGTTGCAAACTTTTCGGTTTGCATCGTCTGTAACGCTGCCATTATCTTTCTATTTAAAAAGAACAGAAACTTCTAAAAATACAGTATTTTCACTGATGTGCCTGTACAAATATATTAAAAAGACAGTTTGTGAATATTTAAGCCATTATTTTCTTTTTTATCCAAATCCAAAAATGACAACATCCGCCATATTTTATGCGTTGCTATGCGTTACGTGCATTATGGGAAGGAATCAGACGGGTTTAATTTTTAGGATACAATAATATATCTTTGACTTTGCTAATTATCGTTGTGGTCGTAAATTTTTTGAATATTAAAAAAAACTTCATTTACGAAAGGTAACATAATAATATTGATAAGTATCTTCATAGAAACCTTTCTTTGGTACATTATATGTTAGTTAAGGACAGAAATATATGATCAGTGCTTTGTAATATCTTTAAAAAAGTCAACCTGTAATTGAATAGCGGCTGCTCTTGTAAGGTTGTCGAAAAAAAAATATGACAAAGTTCCTTGTTCTACAATATTGTCGTATAATCTCCTAAATGACTGGTGAAAATGCTTTAAGTGAATTCTGTAAATATAAGCGAATATGACTACTTTAGGCATTACTTTTAGTTCCTATTGTCAGCTTCAAGTAGCTTTTAATTTCTTGTGACTACTTAAGAAAAAACATGCGCTGATGGGGTACTTCATTGCCAAAGAAAATAATATTTGAGGAGATTGGAAGCGCGAGTCGTCGCATAGAACTTCTAGAAGATAACTGCAAGCACGGATTTATATTTGTAATATAAATCCGTGCTGCAAGGCAAGTTGCTATCTTGTTAATGCTTTTTGTTATATGCTCTAAAATAGCTGCGATCTCATTGGTGCAACTGATAGCCAACAGAATAAATTATAAAATCATATTTACTGAGTGTAGTATCATATTCACTTTTCCCAACCTTAAATAGAATCAGGCTCATATTAAATGACCATACGGCAAGGACTATTAAATACGTATGAGTGAAACATATTCACTGGGTGTGCAATGTTACCATAGGCTGAATTGAATTCCCTATCTTAAATTAGAATCAGACTCATATTTAATGACCATACAAATATAAGCTGTCAATTGCTTGTATGTAAAACAAAATGTATTGATGAGGCATTTTGTTCTTTATGGCACAACTCGCAATGAGCTTCAATTTCAAAATTAACTTCTTAATTAACAATAATAGTTAAAAGTTACACCGCAATGATGAACTTTTTGATCACTCTTGTTAAAAAAAAATTGTGCAGCGTTTGAGTAGCCATAAAACGTCTGACGTCATCTTCACCTAATGAGCGTTGGTTCAATATTGAATTTTTTGGACGAGTTGAATAAAAATTATATTATGCGAGCCTTTTGCTCGTGCAATACCATTTTTGTGGAGTCGCAAAAAGTGGTATGGGTATGTGAAAAAAAGACTATAAATGATGTATTGAATGTGGCGTGATACTAGTTAACCGTTTAATTAATGTTATATTGACCAGGGCAATAGCTTCAATGGCTTACTAGTCAATATTTGTATATTATCACATAAACAGCGGCGCAGGAGTGTAATAAAGCCATTTAAGAAAAACAATATTACACTAGTGTAATAACACTTTGACGTGACGTCATTTGCACTATATATAGAGGATATTTGTTAGTTTTGCATGTAAGATTGAAATATAATTTCACTGAGTGAACACCAGATGCAATATTTTCACGAGTGGCGTAGCCACGAGTGAAAATATAATAGCTGGTGTTCACGAATGAAATATATTTCAATCTTATATGTAAAACAAATAAATTTTCTTTTTATTTCATGCTTTTTAAGTGATTTTAAGTATATTTTTTACTGATTTTGCCGTGTAACGTCGCGCATTCTCCTTCGTGACGTCATCACATCATGACGTCACATTATCAATTTTGAAATATAGTTCTGTTAAATTTCTCTAATTTTGCTTCATTTCTAACATGATGTATGGTGACATCGACTTTCTTTTCCTAAAGAAGCAAAATTTACGTATGACGGCACTTATTTCAGTCTGTTGTTCCATTTAGTTTAATTTTCTTTTCATCCACATTCAGATATAGTCCGGCTACAGTGAAAATTATATTTTATAAATTTCACTAGTGGTTTATCAGAATATAATCATCTGATATATTACAATAAAACACTGGAAAGCATGAAATAAATACACATAGCGTTAAAGCGCGCTAATGTTAGCGTTACACTATAGGCGCGTCAATAAAAATTGACACTTTTAACTTTTTACCGCTCTTATTTTATATATGTGATAAATAGAATATTATATTCGTGTAGATTTAATACTAAAGTTATTGAACTCGTTCAATAAAACAATATTATGCTCGCCAGAGGCTCGCATAATATGATTTTATTCAACTCGTTCAATAAATTTAGTATTAAACCTACACTCATTCAATATCCGCTATGTATCTACGTGCAATTATTTGTAAAAGTTAACCAGTTTAATTTCAGGAATAGTTGTAAAGATAGCGTTATATAACTGGTTTACACAATGTAATCCTTGCTGCGCGATTTTCAAATTCAGTTTTTGTCACCAGTACTCCATATAATACAAATATAATCAAAACGAAGTAAAACATACTGGTAGGCATTGTAAAACATTTCTTTTATTCGGCGGATAAAAAGTACGATATTTTTTCAGAGACGTAGATAACTGTTTTTTACATCACTGCTTTTATAGGAGGGAAATTTGTTTTTGTAATTCATTACAGACGTGCTTTCTTTATATATTCCATGTTAAGTTTTAATCTAAATATATACCTGATAAATTCTGTGATTTCGTTTGACATACATGTAGGCATAAGAGCTGAAATATATTTTTGGTGGTTCAAATAGAACTTCAAAATAATATAATAATATTTTTTGTTGAAATTGGAAGATACCCATGAAATGAAAATAACAAAATACTTCAACGGGCTTTAATTAATGTATTTTACAAACATCATTGATATAACTCTGCATGTCAAAACAGCTTCTTAATATTTAAATGTTCCGAACATTAGCATCAGCTCCGTTCATTTTATAATGTCGTTGTTGTCTTTAAATACGCGATTGTTTCTATATTGTTACTTCTATGATATTGATAATTCATTTGTATTGCAAGTCATAGTCAAGATTTAATTATGTCTTTTAAGACGAATTATATATATCTCTCTATCCTACATCATGTGTGGTGCACTCATTGCACCCTTTCAAGTATTATTTAATGATGATTTCATGTCTAAATAGGCTATTTAAATATTGAAAACAGAGTTAAACAACTGAGACTTAATCATATGCATAAGATTTTTTATGATAAGTGTCCAACTTATATGAAAACAAATTTTGTTCGGATGTCTGATATACACAACTACAACACTAGATCAAATAAGTTTAATTTTTCAATTCCTCTTTGCAATAAGACATGTAATAGCACCTTTTTCTCTAATGGTATTAAAGATTGAAATAGTTTGCCAGATGATGTACAATGTATATCAAATCCAACTTTATATAAAAATTCTGTTAAAAGCCATCTTGCTTCAATATGGGCTGCGCAACATCAAAGTGATTTTTATATTACTAAGTGGCGACATAGGTTCGCCAAACTTTATTGTTTTTTAGTTATCTTATTTTTTCCTGTGCCTTTCTTTCTGTGATAATGCAAACTACTGTGATTGAATAATTTGAAGGTTATCTTATTGTCTACTTTTATTTGAGGAATGAATGTCTCTCTGGTTTCATCTTGTTTCCATCTATTTGGTTAACAGGACCCCATTGGAAATAAGCACACCAGCTTAATGGGCTATCCTTGTAACCATAGATCACTATTTAACAAAACCTTTGTATTGAAATTTTATTGAAATTCTTTTATTTCTTTTATATCATGTTTATCAGTAACTTTAAACAATATTCTGTGATAATTATAATTCTGACTATTGTAGTGTCTTAACCTGAAATGTGATTTTATTAATTTATTCATTTGCTTCTTTTTTTAAATACATTTATCCAATGCCTCATCTGATCTCAGTCATTAACTAAATTTGTTTTATTTATTATTAATATGAAATGATATTTTAATTTGGATAAACTTTTATTTTATATATATATATCTTATTATGTAACTGTGATCTATGTTGTTGCTAAAATAAAATAAATAAAAATAAATAAAGGCTCATAATTGGAAATAAAATTTATTCCCTTCTGGTATCACAATTTGAGTGTTTTGCTTCCTTTTTGTTACTTTGCTACTTAAGCATAAAGTCGATGGATTAAATGATGAAAAAGATTTATTTTTTCGTCTACAATTTATACTTTTTGAAACCAGTCTAACAGGTTTCCATTTCCGCCGAATTCTGTATAATCAGGAAGCCAGTAAACTTTTCGTTTTCTCGAATTTTCCGAGCTTGGTATCAATATTCAACCATGGCAAACCTTAGCAGAAGCGATCTTGTTGTTTTTGCTAAGCTCGCAGAAGATGCCGAGAGATATGACGATATGGCAGAAAAAATGAGGAAGGTTGTAGAAATGAATGAGCCTCTGACAAACGAGGAAAGAAATTTATTGTCGGTTGCATACAAGAATGTTGTAAGTTTTATAAAGCTTTTACTTCTCTGTTACTTATAATTTTCACAGTATGGTGTCCATTATAACCCTTTTTATATCGCACAATTCGTACTAGCACACTAGTCACTTCTTGGTTTTACATTAACGAAGAAGGACCAAAGAGATCTGCTATATGGTTCTTGTGAGACCTCTGGTGGAATACTCCTCTATCATCTTGGACCCATTCACTGAAGCAAATATCTGGAAACTGGAGATGGTGCAGCGCCGAGCGGCAAGAAATTGAAGAGTGGTCTTCTTAGACTACAGAAGATCTAGTCCAATAGATTAGACGTTACAGGCTTGTTATAGTTTTATGTTGGTCAAGCCTGACGTCTAATAGTTATTGCTCAAAAACGCGTAGCATTTTGAAAAATTAAAAAAATGTCTGTTGACTAGCCTTTCAAGCTTTATTCAAAAGCTTATCTTCTGTTCTTTCAATTGCATGGTCTATCATTAACAAAAACTTTCAAATAATGTACTTATCAATTAAAACTAAAATATAAATATCAGTCTATTTCGCTCATCCGCCATACTGGTTAAGTAAAGGGTTTGACAGATTGATTTTAATTTTTTGAACGGAAAAATATATTCGAACACACTAACGGTGCATGGGCAATTATTTCGTTGAAAAAATATTCCGTTAGAAACTTCTGGACTCATTTAAACGCTTGCATTTGAATTAGCCAATCAGATTTCGCGCACTGTATGGCGGCCATTTGTATATCGGCTGTACTAGGAATTTAATTAAATGAGAGGATTTAATCATGACTTTTCGGATGTGACAGTTCAATTATTTTGTTAAAAGGTATTTATTTTTTAGTTTTGTTCATCAATAGGTCAAAATTAATGTAAATACACGCTGTTTTAATTGTTTAACCTTTTCCCTTATAGAAGCGAGAATCGCCGTCTTTTACCATTCCCTGATAGAAGCGAGAATCGACGGCTTTATCGATTACCGCATGTAAGCGAGAATCGCCGACATGCATGATCTCAATGGAAGCGACTTTCGCCGACTTCAATATTTACCTGTCCAAAAATCAACAATTTTCCCGGAAAATAGACCTGTAAATTGTGTTATCGTAAAGATCAACATTTTATGAGGGGATTCCGTGCATAAAATTATGGTGTTACTATTTAAAGTTTTTGTATAATTAGCGACCAACCAGGTGAGGGGTTTTCCTTACGTCACGCAGTTAATGAGTGCGCGGGTCAATGAAATTAAATATAGAACGTATCGTAAGACAGGAACAAAAAGTGTCTAAAAATAGCAACTAATGAATAAATAGTATTTATATGATCACGGGTCGTTCACGTGCCAGGCATGGGTATAATGGATTTTGATGTTTGTTTTGGTTTATGATAGCTGACATGTGTATATACACGGATTAATTAACGTCCTGACTAGGGGTATCTCTCTGGCCCCTGCAATAAAATATTTCCGGTAGCAGCGGCGATTTTTTTAGAAAATGACCGACAAAGAAATGTTTAATAGTTTAAATTCTTTCATGTGCGCTATTGTTTTCAAAACAGACACAGCATGGGGCCGTGTATTATACGACATGATAAAATCATATCCCATATATCATCTTTGATGTCGGCAACATGAAAATGCCGAAAAGGCCGTGGAACTGGAGTATGTCTTTCCTTTATCATCATTTGATCTAAATTAGATCTATAAATGATAAAATTTAATTAAATTCATAATTCATGAAGAAAATATATGACCATGACAGCAGAAATTCTGAAATATTTCATTCAACAGTTATATAGATCTACATGTATTACAGAAATGACAGTTACTATTATGAAATAAATTATAAAAAAAAAACTAATAAAATAAATTAAAAAAAAAAAAGTGAGATTTCTTTTTACTGGTATAAAAAAAGGTAAAAAAAGAACTTGTTATTTATTTCACTAAAAATGAATGCTGCATAAACCAAAAAAAAATAATAATAAATTAGCCATATTTCCCTAATCCCTGTAAAAGAGAGAGAAAAATTATACATTTTATTGTTTTTAACTACTGTAATTATACTGTTATAAAGCCCACAAATATAAAATTTATACCACTGGAAAGATAATTCAAATCTCTACAAATCTTACATTGACATATATATTGTCAAACTTGTAATTAAACCATTTCACATTAGTTAAAACACATAAGTAGCCTAATCTATCTGAAACAATGGAGAAAAAAAACACCATCAAAGTATATAGTTTATTACTTTATAACTCATGTAGACATATTTGTATAAACCCAACAAATATGATATTTATACCATTGGAAAGGTATTTCAATTCTCTACAAACTTTTATTAATACAAAAATTGTCAAAAAACACAAAGCTTAATACTTTATTTTCCAGTTAAAGTATATAGGTATCTAATTTGACCAATTTTACCTATAATTTATCATACCCTATATGGAGATAGTGTGTGACTCCTTATCAGTAGGATATTGATTATTGATTATCTATCTGGCTACTGTATTATGGGGTGTAAAGCAGTAAATTAAGGGGGCTGTATCAGGGAAAAGGTTAAATTCATTAGATCTAAATCGATGTCTAATGTCATTTTTTTTGCTACACGATTTTGCAAAGATCTGTTAAGACCTAACGTAACATGATAAATGGAAAATGTAAAATATCAGATTAATGAATGATAAATATGAAATAGGTTACGTATAGGTCTTATAATTAGGACTACAGAAGATCCAGCAGTGTGACGCCGATGCTGCAATACTTACAGGGTAGACAGACGTTTCACTATTGAGACGGTTCACACCAAGACTTTTCACTCCCAAATGGGAAGACGTTTCTCACCCTTTTAATACCAAAATTATTTTGATACTTATGATATACTAAAATAGACATAAAATATTGAATTGAACTAAAATAGACCTTAAATTTAATAAAAATAAATTAAAAAGGGGGATTTCACTTTTTTGTCAATGACTTAATTAAAACTCAGTACTTTAAGTTCTATCATTTCAGTTATCTTATCTTCTTTATTGTTGTTTTGAAATAAGGTGTTTTCTATATTCTTTGATCCATATGTGCAATTATCACATTATTTCACTTAAAGAAAAAATATTTTTAATTAAAAGAACACTTTAATATAACTAAGTTACTATTTGATCTTTTGTATACATGGACTCATAGGCAGTTTTAATTTAAAGCATAACAATCTTGTAACAACAATTAACTTTGAGTAACATGTTTTTTGTTATTAATTTTAAACAAGGGATAAAAACTGTTAAATTATTTAATGCTAGTATATATATATTATATAGTGCTTTCGCGATATACATGTATGTCAAAAATTTTAACGGCCATTGAAATCAGAAATATCTTTAAATTAAATTAGAAGCAATGGGACTTTTTCAATATTTGTCATGGATAATCATTTTTTGGACTAAAATGCATTATTATATAAACAAAACTTTTATGGTCCAATAAACAAACTGATTAGTAAACTGTTGATGCTTAAGTTTTTGCAGTTGTTTATACAACTGATTGAATAGTGGTGTCAAACTGTTAGTTGAGTGGCCTCAGTGTTTTTTATACAACTAATTAGGCGATGAGATAAACCACAATTACTTAAGTTTGTTTAAATGGCTACTGTTTTAATAAATTGATGAAGAAAATAATTTTTAAAAAATACTTCATTTTATACACATGTTTCGCATTTAATTGTTTACAACTCAAAAATTAATCATTATATAGTCAATAAATTTTATATATTGATATCTTTTATTATTTGAATAATATTAATTACTTTACTGGTAGTGATTTCAATATTTAAACTGATACTTATAATATGTCTTTGTTGTTCTTTCTATGTTATTCTATTTTTTTTTTTAATTTACTATAAATAGAATTTTCTCATGTTGTTACACTTATAATACAGGGCTCACGCTGTCAGTCGCCATTTGCGATTATTTTATAAGATTGGCGATTATTTTTGCATTTTGGCTACAAAATCTGGCGATTATTTTAAATTTCTAGCAGTGTTTACATAAGGTGTAAAAATCGATAATGAATGCAGTGGACCCAATTAACACCAGCAGGGTAGATTTAATTGATCTGTCACGCGTTCGGTTGCTTACTATTGCCTGTTCGTTGCTTTACTATTTGCCCGAGGTGATAAAAATACATGCAGGTGATAAAAATACAAATGAGAGATGTAAAATTGTTTAAGTACTTTAAAAGATATTGTCCAGCATTATAATAGCCATCAAATATCCGTCAATTAGCCACAAAATAATCTTCTTAAAATTGATAAACTGGATATTGACCCCAACCCAAAATTTACCGTAAATTGCAGTAATGACAAAATTTTGATTTTTTTGTTTTAAGCTGCTTTGACTAAATCGCCAGTGGAAAACATTGAAAAAATATTTTTAAAAAAGTAAATTTACTTCCAACCAAATATTTTTGCACAACAACCAAAATTGGTGGAATATTTCTTTCAGAAAACAGAAAAAATCCGATTGTCACATATTTTCCGTGACACCGATAATTTTGATATGTATTTAAAGGTGAAAATAAGCTAATGTTTCTGTTTAAAAATCTTTACTATTTATGGCAGAAAATTTGTATTTACATTTTGGTGATGATGACATTTTTCAGTAAGTTATTCAGAAAAAAGGCTGCATTCTGTGAATGAGTTATTTCTATAGAAGTGTTATTTCTATAGGCTAATATGACCTAGATCTACTTCAGTTTGTGAAATGTGGAAATTGACAGTGGTTATAGCTGATAAAATTTGATTAGAACAAACAAAAGAAAATTGTCTGATAACAGCATTATGTAAAGTTAACATAATGAATCTTTAATTTTATTCTTATACAGTTATTATACTATATAACATTTTTATTTTGTTCTATAATAACAATTAAAGTTGTGGTTCTATGTAAAAAAAAAAAGGTAGTTATCAATATACACAAATGTATCAGTTTATTTGAGAATCTTTATATAAAACTGAAAAAGTTTTATATGTATTGGCATGCCGAGCAGTTCCCGTACAAAAATCGTAGTTTACTTTAAACATTATTTTTTTTACGCTCACTCACCAAAATTTGAATGTTACATATCAATATTCGGCTTGTCCACACAAATCATGGAAATTCAATCATGTTCTAAAACATAGAATACCACCCTTAGTTATGAGGGGCCTCATATGGGGTTTTATCCATTATTTTGTATGAAGAGAAGTAGTTCCCGTACAATAAAATTTAATCCATTATAATTATACAATTTTATTATATCGGACCCTATTTTTCATTTATAATTGGGTTGAACAGACCATTTTCTAAGAGATAAATAGATGTAATTCAGGAAAATAGAAAGTAGACTAAACGAGTGTATCTATTACCCGGTACCCGTTATCCCAACGCATTCACATGCGATGGCAATGCTTGTATACATGCTATTTTACAGCATCAAAGCCATAAAATTTATTTTATTATAAGTAATATTTTGGTCAAAATTCTTGATAATTAAACAAGTTTTTCATCACATTGCCTTCTTATCTGTAAACAGGTGGTATTAGTGGAAACCCCTTTTAAACATGCCTAACGTGTGAGTATGTTTGCGCATGCGCACAAGGACGGGAATCCCCCAGATAAAAAAAGGTCAACGTTTTGACAACGCACAGGTGAAAGTGATTTAAAATGAGACTTTTTATACGTACTGCCGAACTGACACTTAGATTTTGTCTCGTTTATGTATCTGCTTGAATTTGAAATGAATTTTTGAAGAATGCACGTAAAAATCAAGCGTTTAAATGAAAAATACGGGTACTGCTTCTGTACGGGAACTGCTCGCATGCCAGTAATGTTTATTTAATCAACTGCTTATATTGTTGATCGCTAAATCTTGAATAGTCCGCTGAACTTTTGGCTATTATTTTTTTAAGTAAAAAATATTGGCTATTATTTTATTTGAGCCAGTGTGAGCCCTGTAATAAAAATGATATTTCAGAATTATGTCTTTCATTTACACCTCTTATCACTCAACCCATAATAAAAATGAGTTATCTTCTAATAATTCATATTAACAATACCACTGAAATCAACAAAATGAAACATTGAATTGAATTTCCTTTTTACACTGTTTGATATTAATGAAATTAAAATTTGTTAACTTTCCTAGTAAACATCTCTAAAAATTGGGAGTGAAACGTCCATATAATTGACAAAATGGGAGTGAAACGTCTAGGTGTAAACCGTCTTAGGAGTGAAATGTCTCAATAGTGAAATGTCTTGGGAGTGAAACGTCTGACATTCACTTACAGTGGCCTACCCTCCGAGAACACAGAGCCCATGCCAAGGTGACCACGATGTACCTTTTAGTAAAAGGCCTAGTCCCTACATCCAATGGCAACCTCACCCCAATCATCTCTGCTCGAGGACATGGACTTCACTACCTGGTACCATTTGCAAGAACCCAGTGCTAACAGCGATCCTTCTTCCCAGACACCATCCGCCTCTGGAACAGTCTTCCCCAGACAGTTGTAAGCTGTACAACCATAGACAGCTTCAAGAGGGAAGTACTACCACTCACTCTACAATAGACTGTCAGGTGTTTTTACCTTTTTACCAGCACTACACATAGTACCTTTTAAATCACTTTTGTACATACATAGACACCTCTCGCACCGCGCTGTGCTAGTACGAGTACACGCCGGAAGGTGTCTGTACTATATTGGATGAAGAGCCACAGATACTTGGGGTGTGGAGCTTTAAAACACCTTTTAAGCGTCAACATCACCGTTTATTTTATTCCATTTCCAATATTTTCACATAATCCTTTGATTCATCAACACAGAAGATATAATTCTTCACGATGATACTTCAACATCAATATAAACAACGCAACAGGAGAAATAAACATCAAGATTATGAATTTATCTCCGTTTTACTCCATTTACAAAATCTTTCAACAAATTCAAACGCTCTCCAGATTTGCCGTATGCAAATGCGCTGCGCTTTGAAGATAAGAACCAGTGGAGCCATTCAAATATGTGGGTTCCAATAATTCAAAGTGGGGCGTATTTGTATACAGCAAAGCTGGGGAGCCACGTTTGAATTTGTCGAAATGGAGTAAAACGGCGATAATAATTCAGTGTGCAATCCAGTGGTGTAGCTACTATTAGGCCATGTAGGCCCAGGCCTACAAGTTGGTCAAGAAACTGACATTTTCAAAAGTCCCAATAATACAATAAAAACAGGCGGATTTGGTTTGGTAGCGGGTTCAAGCCGTATGGTCGAATCACCTGTGGTTTAAGCATATGCATGATTTACTGTTCCCAGTAAAGTTTTCATCTAATCAAATTCATATTAAACCCCCCCCCCCCCCACCCCAAAGATCTGCCGAGGACGAGATAATGCGCCATTAGCGCTAAAAAAATAAGAATGGCGCAGGAAAATCTGCAGCAAAGGGCCAAGGGCGCATCTAATATCTATGCCAGACTTATAAGAAAACAATACTGTCCGCTAGGTTATTTAGTCATCCAGTCAAAACTGGTACCAACAGCAGCACGTTACCCATTCCCCTGTAATTACGCATATTCTTGAGTTTATCCATTCCCCTAAAGCTTTTGCATGTATTATTTGTTAAGATTTGTGATAACTTTGTCATAAAATTGCTGCACAAAACCTTTACCGTCACAAATACCTAGTGATTATTAATGACCAGTAGATAGCCCCTATTGATTTTTTGGTCACTAGGTCAAAAGTAAGTCCTATTAACCTGACCACATAACTAATTAGCTGCGGATAGGGGGCCTACATGTTTAACAAACATGTCTTGTTTTGATAATTTTCCTTCAAAATACTTTGGAATACGCATTTTGATGTTCTTAAACTGCACTTGTTTTCAGCTTCTCCAGACCCCCTTTTATGGGCCTATGAAAAAAGCTGGCCCTGCAATCAAGCTGTATCATCCTGTGCCATTCTGTATTTAATTCCATATATAACTTTATACTCTATTTATAAACTTTGGAAGAATATTTTTGGAAAAAAAATCGTTCAATATCAAATTTTTGTAATTACCAGTATTAAACTATGACATAATTATTTATTCTATTAAAAAATGCCAAATATGCACTTATGTATGATTTATTATTACTTCTATAATGCCGGGTGGGGCTTATCAAAAATAATTATCAAGTGTTATCGGGCAGTTACCATAGCAGTTGCATGATAAATATAGAACATCAGGGAACAGGTCAGTGTATGAATTAGGATGGGTTCAGTTAAGATTAGGAATGGGTTTAGTTTCTGGACCAATGTTAGAAAGGTTAAAAGATGTTGAAAAGTTCAAGCTAGAGCTAATAACAAAAGAATTAATGAACTCTATTGAAATGTATTATAGATTGTTAGGTACATGTAGCACCAAAAAATTCTTTTTAGCTCCACTTTTTAGAGAAAAAAGGTGATAGAGTTGTGACCCTCTTGTCAGCCTTGTTAATCTTTTAAATGTCCATTTTCTGAGATAACAGCAATTTACTTCAAACTCTGACAGTGGATGTAGAGTTGTCAGATTTTGACATGTGTTCTTAAAGCGTCATTATATCTTAAATGATAATAACCTATATACAAAGCATAATGTAATGGAGTTTCATCTGGCAAATTTTGAATAACATGTGTAATCATTTCAAGTTGCAATTCTACCAACTTGCATTCAAATACCTTTGGGATTTAAACCCACACTCTATTTAAACTCTTTTCTCTTCACTGAAAAAAAAATACATGTACTCTTAATATCTACCATAATTGACATGTCTGAGTCTAAAAGTTCAGTATATAAAACATTTTATGTGTTGTTTTTTTAGGTTTTATTATTATTATTTTATACATGTATTTGAAATTCTATTTTTAGGTTGGCTCTAGAAGGTCATCATGGCGTGTCCTCTCCAGTGTGGAAAATAAAACAGACCCTGCTTCAGAAAAGAAAAAAATGGCGGCCACAGACTACCGCCAGAAAATTGAAAAAGAGCTCACAGATATTTGTTCAGATGTTTTAAAGTTAATTGACAACCATTTGCTCAAAGGAAAATCTGATGATGGCCATGACAGTGAAAGCCAGGTCTTCTATTTGAAAATGAAGGGGGATTACTTCCGTTACCTTGCCGAGGTCTCACTTAATAATGACCACAAAAAGGAAGTCACCGAAAAATCAGAAGAAGCCTATAAAGCAGCAATGGAGACGGCCAGTGCTTTACCTACAACACATCCTATTCGTCTCGGGCTTGCTCTAAACTTCTCTGTATTTTACTATGAGATCATGAATAATCCAAGCAAAGCATGCGATCTTGCAAAGAAAGCTTTTGATGATGCGATTAATGAACTGGATAATTTGAAGGAAGAAACGTATAAAGATAGCACTCTGATCATGCAATTGCTGCGAGACAACCTCACATTGTGGACATCGGATCACGGAGAAAATAACGCAGATGATGATCAAGATGAATAAGGACACAAATGTTTCGATACTTTCTTCATATATGGACATAACAAAATGAATGTTTGAATTTTACTATTGAAGCATTTTTGCTTAATTGGCTTTTACCTGTCACATTAAGCCATTGTTTATTCGTATATGGACACAAAGTAGTAGAGAAAATGAAGTTTACAAACATAGTACTAAATAGGTTATATTAGCAGACTTTGTTCTTTTAAGTTATGACATTAATTTTGTGAGTTTGATATGATATGGACTTTTATAAAATGATAAGTGTGTAGGTTAGTGTTCAGTATCACACTGGCTCAGAACTTCAAAACAAGATTATACTAGTTTAAGAAAGTGAAATTTAATAAACGTGTACATGGTTAACTTGAATTTTAAAAGTCGCATGAAATTTAAGATTTGAACTTAATCAGTGGAACTGGTACAAGCACAGAAGCATGTGGTATTGTGACTCCTGAATTTTATATGATAACCTCATTATGTACTCTATAATTATCTGTATATCTTAATATCTGTATATCTTAATTGTATATTCAGATTTTGATGTTTTTGAGGTTGTTTTCCATACACTGTATGAAACTTATAAGTACTTTGCCTAAAGATCTGTTTTCATAACAAAATTGCATATTTAAACTAATAGTCAATACAATAGAATATGATACAATTTCTGTATTGCTTCATAAGCCACCATGCAAAAACAAAACCTATTTTACAAGTAATTTGTTTACATATTAACAGAAAACTCGGTGTAGATGTATATCTTAAATGGAACAGAAATAATGTCAAATTTGAGTTAATATCCTGTATAAACTTTTATTAATCTAGTTGACTTTTTTGCATGGTTGAGTGACTTATCATTGAACCACCATTGATTGGTCTTTTTGGAATATAGATTTTATCTACAGGTTAAAATCTGAGTACTTGTAAGCTTCATCAAGTTTATGTGTGATTAATATTGGAATATTTATAAGTCAGTTTATTTTAGTAGTTAAAGAGTGAAAATAAGAGTGATAGATTATGTATTTAAGTTTGACAAAGGCAGTGTGTGACACAGACAGTGCATTACATGTTGTAAAATGATGATTGTATCTCAATGGTTTTGTAACCTATCATCCCAACGATGAACTGCAGTATTCTATGGCCAAAAACAAGAAAATGATGCCAGTTTTAGTTTTGAAATGAACAATTTCCTAAGTCATGAAAATCTTTAAGAAGCATGTACTTATTAAGTACTGGCCAACATACAGAAAGGAAATATCCAGTTTTTGTAAGATAGTAACATACATAAAATTGGTAAAAGTGTATCCAGAAGAAAATTATTTGGTGTTAAGTAAAAAAAATGAACAGTTCATTAATACCAGTGTTGAAAGTGATCATTGTAATTGATATTTAATTGGTATTTAATTGTAATGTTATATGTTGTAATGATATGATTGACATTTTATAAATGATTTGTTAAAAGAAAGCTTATTGCTTAAGAGCTTAGAAATCTTAACTTCTGGCTTATAGAATCTTTGATTAGGCAAGCGCACATGTACTTCTACTTTGTGTTAGTTACTATGAAATGCAGTTCATATTTATTTGTGTAAGTAGAATGTATTTTTGTCAGACTTCTTGGATTTTAAGGCGTGATAGGTTGTTAGTGATGCTGATATATGTTCCATCAATGACATGTCTGTAAAACGTTAAATGTTTTAATGAAGGGATCGGGGTATTTGTTAAAAACAGTCTGAAATATGATATCTATGACTTAAAAGGGTGATTAAAGTTTAAGCTTTTCAGTTCTAAACATTAGGAATTAAGGGCGATACAGAACCTGTGCATTGTTAATGATCAAAGAAATCTTTATTGTCAATTAATAGCCAGTTAACTTGAATTTTGTTCATCTTTTGATTATAACTTTTTATCGTTGAATGTAAAAATTAATTTGTTTGTTTTTGTTTCAAGTTGCTTTTATTGGTAAGAAATTCATTTTTAAAACACGATTATTTCTTTACTATTTTGTTGTTAGATGTATTTCAAGATATTTTTTATCAAAGATATCTAAGTGTTCTTAAATTGTCTCTAAGGTCAAGGTCAAAGTGTTTTTCCTCACAGCATGATTGAGATTCTCAATACGGAGTGTTATGTTGGCCAATCATTGGCCCTTTGGCCCGTTCAAATTCTACCTGGGATTCTGTTTGTTTGACTCTTGAGCTAGCTGTACCTGTGTGATTGTGGCTTACAGTGAGTCTAACATGAAAAAACAAAAACAAATCAGTTTCATTGTATATTTGAAATCAAATAAAAAGAATACAACAATTCATGTATAAATTATTTGATAAAGATGTGGGGTATTGTGTTCAGAAAGTCAGCAAATTGTACTTGAGTGTTCAAGTTTGCCCCCGGTCTGAAACCTTCATTCAAACCAATAATTATTTTATCGGGAATACAACCATTTTATATGGTGTTCATGCATTTTATATTACACATAGGCTGCATTATATACTATTATATATATAATTTTATACTCATATATATCTAAAGCATAAACATGATAAAGCATAATAGTTATTGAATCTCTATCTGTTTTGTTATTCTTTTAATCAAAGCATTGTTTGTTTAATTGTTGAAAGAGACTGAAAAAAAATATTTTTTTGTAGTATTTCCTAGAAAATAGTGAAAATACTTTCAAAATGTTTTCTTTTTAAATGCATCATTTTCTTGGAATGGTTTTGTGTTTTTTATTATTTCTTTAAATAGATTAATATTGTCATGGTTTTTCTTTTCGCCAGCATTTAGGCAGCTACAATATTTTGTTCACTTTCATTAATTTTTAATCAATCAGATAACATAGATCAATATCTCAATTTAAAAGTTACATAACATTTTCATGAATATAAAGAAGAGCTACTTAGCAAAAGAATGCTTATTTATCATATAAATCAGCTTACAATTATCTTAACTTGGAGAACGATCTAGGACAATTTAGAAATTGGCTCTCAATTTTTTCAAATTTTCTTTATTTATAAATGTAGACAGTACATGTATGTAGTTGTAGTTATTTATATTAGTTATTTTTTGTTTGTATTCTGAGGAACTCACAAGGATATACCAACTTTAACAAGATTACTCTTTAAATTATGTCCTTTAACATTTTATAAGAGACAGTGAACCTGAGGCTGTGAGTGGCAATTTTTGCTTTAATGACTGTATTACATGCTTTATATTAATTTTTAAGCAGTAATGTTCATTACTTTGATATTTTGTGAAACTGAGACCAGTCTTGATAGCTAAAACCTGGTTACTTATCTTCCTCTAAGATTTTAAATTGACCAATGATAAGAATCCATTTTGAAAGACTGGCTCCCCTTAGTTTTGGACATGAACTTATCTTTATATAAAGAATAAACAGTTCTCACAGTCATACATTAATTTAAGAAATGTAATAATAAAGGAAAGATAATTTATTTCCATTGAATATTACACAAGATGCTCACCATGACAGGGAAAGAAGAATCCGCAAATATTTTTGGACATTGTTTTAGAACTAATTTGAACAATAATAAGTAATCTATGTGTATTTCTTTCAAAATTAAACTCTGTGTTTTGAAATATTTGTGTATGGTGTTTGATATATCTATAAAACATAACTGAAAATGTTGTCTTGTAATGATACATAGTCATTGTCTCGCCATTAAAATATTATCAATGGATTTGATGTTGTTATTGTTTGTATTAGATTAACAGTACTAATTAGTTTACATAGCCATACACGAAACACCAGCCTCTTACCTTTAATTAGCTGAGTGTGTGCTTGATGTCATTGAAGACAAATGTCATTGGATTTTACAACAGCCCCTTGTTAGTTGTTATGTTGTTTTTAAATATTCTCTATGCATGGATGTTATCTATCTAGCATATGAATGTTGATGATCTCTGGCTGAAAGTTGAAATGGTTCTAGGTTTTAATGCCGACATGTTTAGGTCATTTCCTCCGTTATCAAAATGTCAGCTGAAGAAAGGGAAATATGTATTGACATTTTAAATTAACGAGTTGATTCACGAATTAGTTCATTATAGTAAGGATACATGTAGGTCTTCCTTCATCACAAGTCTATGCAGGGAAGGTTCATTATGAACAAGTCTGAGTTGTATAATTGTGTGCGTGAAATCGCTTCAATAAAATGAAGAAAAATATTTCTCTCGTATGTACTCCAGTGATGAAAATGTATGTTGGTAGACATCAATTTTTTATTTTTTTTGAAAATTACAAAATGTACAAATCAATAAGTATTTACTTTGAAAATAAGGTATTTAAAGTATTCAATATACTTTATGTCTGATTGATTAAATATAAAAGTTACATACCAGAGGGTAAGTACCATAAATGATGTGCAATGCCTAAGGTCATAGTTCATAAATCATAAGTAGATCTGCATTAAATTCTTTGTATACCTTGTGTGTTAAATTATTACAGGTAAAATCATTGACAATAAATATCATTTTGAACTATAATCATATATAATTGTAATATATTTAACTGTCACATTACTGACTAGCATTTGTAAATGATTGCCAATATTTCCAGTGACAGAAGCATCAATGACTTGCCCATGCCAACAGTTCAGCATGTAAATTCATACAGTTTGACCTGGTTATATACTATTAAAAAAAAAATTTTGCTCCTTAACATCTCTATAATTATAGAGAGTAAAATTGTAATAGGTAATCCCCAAACTGACAACGGGGTTAAATCCATTTCACAAATCTAGTGGATATTGCCTTATTGAAAGCAAGGAAATCACAAATTGAGTAGGTAAATGTAAACAGTCTCCTGGATCATTAGGTAAATTGTTCAGCAGGTACGTGTATTCTGCTAATGTTGAAGCTTTTCAGAAACTAAACCATAAATTACTGAATTTCATTTACATTAAATATTTCATTCGGCAGATTTTTGCTTTGAAATAACTGACATGGAAACCCACACAATAGGGTAAAATCTCACCAGATTGCTGGTGAAATAAGCCTTTTATCTAATGTTATCAAAGTATGGTTTCATTTGAATTTTGTATACTAAATATATGTACAAGTAGAACCAGCTTATGTATCATTTGCATAACCATCAGTAAATATCATATCGCTATGTTCAAAATATTCAAAACTAGTTCCGCTTAACTGACCTTGAATATGCATTGAAGGAGAAAAAATCTACTAAATAAAAACTTAATCCAAGCATGGGTTATTCAATCAATTAAGGATCTACTGGTCCATAAAATGAGTGCAAAATGGTATTTAATTTGGGCTCTTATGTCTTTAATTATTCAATTACGTTCTAATATATAGTTATCAAAAAATAATCTGTACATCAACTTTTTTCTCTTAACCAGATGAATAATGTGTATAATGGACTGGCCCTGATGCTGGAACAATCCATTTGAATTTTAAGGGATTTCAATACCCAAATTATGCTAAACCAACAGTAGTCTAGCCAGACAGCACCAAGTGCCTCTATGCAGGTAATAAAAGCTAATCACTTTCAGTTCACACAGGATTAGAGTTAAACTGATAGTTAATTTAAGGAAGTATTAACAAAATCCAAAAAGAATCATGTTTATCTCACAATCTGAGTAAAATCAGCTATAAACAAGGCTCCGCTTTGAGATCCGAGCATGACCAATTCCAGTTATTTTATAGTGACCTTTCACACTGCCAATCATCGGTTACTTTCATAATTTTGAAAGCGATGCAGTTTCTAATAAACCAATACTGAGAAGGTAATTTTCACAATTTCGAGAACATACATGGCGTTGTTCATACTGCTGACAGGCAAACTGGCGAAACAATCTTGCCAATTTAAAATTGACTCCATTATTTCGAGTTAATTTGTTAAAAATTACTGCAAACATTTTTTTTTCTAACAAAAATCAACAATTTCTTCAACTTCCACGGATAACGATATTTTGATACTTCTTCTAATGCCTTTGCAAAAACTTGTTTGATGCACGACCAAAAACAGCTTTATTGGGAAATCTGAATATTAAAGAAGGCAAACATATATGGTCGTCATAAGATTTACATGAAAGAAATAAGTAGATCTGATCTATAGTCAGACTGGTTTATCTCATAATGGGTTTACAATCTATCGGAATTATAGAAATATTAACTTCAGAAAACTTTTTCTCCATGTCTAAATATGATCTTGACCTTTGCCAAAGCAATAAGGTTTTTATTTTGCATGGGACAAATAAACAGGATGACATTTTGTTAATACAACTGTAGTCATTTCTTGAATCAATTTTGGACAGGACAGCTCTTTTAATGTTACAAGTAAAAATAAAAATACAACAAACAACATCCTATTCCCATTTTGTTAGATTTATTTTCTTTTACATTATTTCATTACCTTTCATTCAACATACACAAGTTTACAGTGCAGCAATCATACTCTCATAATAGTGGTCATAATATATTGTTGGAACATTAACCCTTCACCTGCTGATCTTGTGCAATGAATTTCTCCTGCTTTGAATTTTGTACAGCCAATTTTCAATGTTACAGGAATTTAAATATCAAAATACAAATATAGAAAGAGTGTTATCAGATGGCATGGATGTGCAGGTTGGCCAGGCTTTACACTGGTGGTAAA
This sequence comes from Ruditapes philippinarum, assembly GCF_026571515.1. Classification (NCBI taxonomy): domain Eukaryota; kingdom Metazoa; phylum Mollusca; class Bivalvia; order Venerida; family Veneridae; genus Ruditapes; species Ruditapes philippinarum. Next base: position 252,204 of record NW_026853760.1, on the reverse strand, counting down.
GGCTAATCAATTTATGCCTTGGCAGGTTATGGGTAAAATGCTTTTCTGTTCATTTTACTTTCTCAATCGGTAAATTAATATCTGCAACAGGGTAGGTAACTCTTTAAATAGTTGGACTTACAGTACTATTTACTCCATTTTGAAAAATAAGTGATTCAGCAATTTTTATATGTTAGTTGATGAAAAACAATATATGTTTTCATAAAATAATAAACAATTTAAATAAATTGCATCTCACTAGTGAAACCCAGTGTTTTATTTCTTTGAATGCAAATCAAAGAAGGACACATGTAATTATTATTTGACAGTGATGATATACAGCGCAAATACTACATTAATTTTATTTTATATACAGTGTAATTCTCAATTAAATTTTTCCAATTTATTTTTTCAAAATATAACAGCCAGCTTTTCTACCTTACATCATTTGAAGCGAATAAAATTTGACCAATCCATCAATCCTATAAATTTATGATTTTTTTCCTTCATTGAACCTTGATTAAAAAAAATGTTCATAACAAGTTCATATCCACTAACAAGAGAAATACAGAATATACATAGATAAATAACAAGATAATAACATCACATTCAGCTAATTTTTACTGTAGCTTTAAATTTGCTTCTCATTTCCAACATAAAACGTCTCAAATTATTTGTTTTGTTCAACTCTGTTACCAGTTCTTCAACCCCATCAACTGATGGTTCAACATCACTTACTGGAAAATAATGATATACAAAATTGTTAAACATTTTTATCCTGTTATTTAATGATTTAAGACCATTGATACCCTAATCTGCTGAAATTTTTAAAAGAACAATTCTAGAGTCCTTTTTGGGGCCCTTCTTAGGTCAAAACAATTATTCCTGCTTAGATCCAGGAAGTACACTCAAAGGTGGTTCAAATAGGTTCAAAGCTTTCATAACAATTGAACTTATAATATTATAAAGGATATTAAAGTTGGCTCAATACAAATTTTTTAAATCATATTTTGCAAGCCTCTGGCAAGCATAATGTTGTTTTATTTAACAAATTCAATAAATTTAGTGTTTAACTAATCTATTTATCACATATCCAAATAAGAATAGATACAGACAAGAAATAGTCATTTTTTTTATTAATGCACCTACAGCATAATGCTTATAATTTTTATAAGTGTACCTTTATGCTATGTTTTATACACAATAATTTGTGTATTAAGAATAAATAATACTTTAAGTATGAGTAACTAAATGCATCTTTTCAGACAACATTTTTCTGTGTGCAAAAGTCAGCAGTTACAGTCTTTCAGTTATATACTAGAAACATGTTAATCAAAGCAGTGTTTTACTCTAACTTTTGTGAGCTGGCAGGAAATTTAGAAACTGTTAATTTATTTTAAGCATGTGAATACAACAAAAACAACATTTTTTTTATATCAGCAACAAAAGAACATTTGATGTCCTTCACTTTTAAGTTACCACTGAAATCACTGTTACAAATGTTCTTGGATTCTGTACCAATACTTTTCGTATTGTTTACATTTTGTAACTGCCAAACATTGCCACATGTATCATTAGCAACAGCAGGGGTTAATAAATGATATCAAACATGTAACAAATGTATTGTGAAACAAATTGACACTACTAAGAATTTAAAAAATACATTTGTAGACCAACTCAAGAGACTTAGTTCATGATATCTGTAAACCACACAAGACCTGTCTTACATGATGATTTGAAGATGTCAAAGTTATACATACCAACATATTTCCTACTAGGACCTTGAATTTGAAGGAAGAAATAAAAAGCCATCAGTGGATCTTTTTCATCAATATGAGTGAAAATAACTTGAATTCTACCACCTGAAGATAAAATCATAGATATATAAGTACCTACTGACAGACTAAGCACTACACACCTTACTCCAAATACTAGCATGTACACATCAAAGAGACATTTCCACTCAGGCAAACATTTTACCATTGAAGTTCAATATGACACATATGATATTAGGTTATTTGTGCATTTGGTCAACTTTAAAGCCTCTGGCAGATGACTTTTGAGTCTTTTAAGAATCATTATCTGCACATGTAATATAAATCTTGACAACCTTTAATTTATTTACATTAAAAAGTTTTCTATTTAATTTCTTTTGTTAGTTTTAGGAAACAAAAAACAACTGTTGGTATAAACTTTAAAGCTTTTACTGATGGAGGAAGACAACAGAATGATGGCCTTACATGCATTACTTCAAACACAGACAGATACCTGGGTAAAAATATTGACTCCATGCAAGCTTAATATCTTTCAGCAGTGAATCTACAGAATCCTGGTGAGATTCAAATCCAACAGCAACAACAGACAAACCTTTAATAGTCTGACAGTGTATTAAACCATATGGTCATAGACAGCCTATCTAAATTATATAAATTCTGAAAATAATACAAATGTGATGTGAAGATAGTATTTTCACAATGATGTGACTTAACCTACCATGTGTTTTCTTGAAGGACAATCCCAACATACTGCTGAATACATCACTTGCTTTATTCAGGTAATTTAACTCTTGTTTAGCTTGTGTTGGAGCATCTATGTCTGTAAAATCATCAACTTTTCATTATGATGTGTTCAAAATACAGCATCATCCCTACTTTTCATTTAACTTTAAGATGATGTGCAAAAAAGTGATACAGAACTAGTATATACAAGTAGAAACATTTAGTTTTAAATTTTGGTCTTGTGCTTTGAAATGGTTAAATATTATGCTCATTTTCCTATATTCATGTGCAATCAATATTTGATCAATATTTAGCCTAACACTCTTTTCCCTATATTTAAATGAGATTAATTTTCAGCCTAACAATCTGATCCTGCATAATGTATATTCAGATATTCATTTTACAGCCCAACCCACACCCCCCCTCCCCCTCCTATAGCAGGGGCCATTCACGGGTGTTTACCTAGGACTTTGTGCAGTTCTTTTTATTTTTATTATATTTCTTTTCTTTTTTCATATAAATCTAATGATGTAATGGTAAATTGCAATAAAATATGGATCTTAGTCACTGTATGTTTTTTTTTTTTTTTTTTTTTTTTTTAATTTTCAGTTGCCATTGGTGATAGTACCAAATGTAAACTGTATTAAATGTATATAAGATTATAATGGTGAGTTACCTTTCTTGATCTGCTCAATATCTGTTATCACTGACCTATTTTCTGCCTCATATTTAGCTTTTGTAGTATGCAGCTCTTGTGATATTGTGTAGAGCTTCTCAAGTTCTGTCTTCAAACTCTCCAACTGGGCACATTTCTCTTCCAATTCTGACAATAACAGATACCATTCTAGTTATATCTATAGAAAAATTCTCTTTTTTAACTTCCTGTTATTATATGATGATGGACAGTATTCCTAGATGTTATAGTTGTACATGTACTAAGCGGACAGTATTCCTTGATGTTATAGTTGTACATGTACTAAGCGGACAGTATTCCTAGATGTTATAGTTGTACATGTACTAAGCGGACAGTATTCCTATGTGTTATAGTTGTACATGTACTAAGCGGACAGTATTCCTAGATGTTATAGTTGTACATGTACTAAGCGGACAGTATTCCTAGATGTTATAGTTGTACATGTACTAAGCGGACAGTATTCCTAGATGTTATAGTTGTACATGTACTAAGCGGACAGTATTCCTAGATGTTATAGTTGTACATGTACTAAGCGGACAGTATTCCTAGATGTTATTGTTGAGCATGTACTAAGCTGACAGTATTCCTAGATGTTATAGTTGTACATGTACTAAGCGGACAGTATTCCTAGATGTTATAGTTGTACATGTACTAAGCGGACAGTATTCCTAGATGTTATAGTTGTACATGTACTAAGCGGACAGTATTCCTAGATGTTATAGTTGTACATGTACTAAGCGGACAGTATTCCTAGATGTTATAGTTGTACATGTACTAAGCGGACAGTATTCCTAGATGTTATAGTTGTACATGTACTAAGCGGACAGTATTCCTAGATATTATAGTTGTACATGTACTAAGCGGACAATATTCCTAGATGTTATTGTTGTACATGTACTAAGCGGACAGTATTCCTAGTAGGGATGGCAACGAATACAAAAATCAATACTCGAGTACTCGGTCATTTTTCCGATCGAGTACTCGGTTACTCGGATGATTTCCAGTGATCTTCAAAGTTTATCTCACAGTATCAACACCGTCCGCATGCTACTTTCGTTTTCTATTTAAATTCATAGAATTCGTAACTATAAATAGAATTGCACGGGAGACAAATTAATTAAAATTAATTCAACAACATTATATTTTACAACGTTTTAATTAATGCAATATCAAGTTTAAACATGTATCACAGTTCATATATATTTTTTCGTCTTGAAATAATATAGACTGATCGGCGGCAAGAAAAGTTTAAAAGGGGTCTAACATTCATAATAGCAATCGGCCCTTTGTTGTTTTCAAAACTGTTACTTCCGCTACAAACTGTTACACAATTAAAGGTAATTGAATATCATAAAAGCTGGATGACATAAGCGACACAGGTGCGCGTGTCAAACTGTTGATCGCCTCGTTAAATTTATGATATACTTTTCGCACCTCTGCAAGGATGTTTTGATTGCATTGAACAGGTATTATGAAGATATCTGCACATTTCCCAATTTCTGAACTAATTGGACACACCAATCTTTCTAAATCGTTAAAAATATAAATAATATAATTTCCGAGTAATCGAATATCAATTTTGTTAACCGATATTCGGACGTTCGATCGAGTACTCGGTTAACCGGTTACTCGTTGCCATCCCTAATTCCTAGATATTATAGTTGTACATGTACTAAGCGGACAGTATTCCTAGATGTTATAGTTGTACATGTACTAAGCGGACAGTATTCCTAGATGTTATAGTTGTACATGTACTAAGCGGACAGTATTCCTAGATATTATTGTTGTACATGTACTAAGCGGACAGTATTCCTAGATGTTATTGTTGTACATGTACTAAGCGGACAGTATTCCTAGATGTTATAGTTGTACATGTACTAAGCGGACAGTATTCCTAGATATTATTGTTGTACATGTACTAAGCGGACAGTATTCCTAGATGTTATAGTTGTACATGTACTAAGCGGACAGTATTCCTAGATATTATTGTTGTACATGTACTAAGCGGACAGTATTCCTAGATGTTATAGTTGTACATGTACTAAGCGGACAGTATTCCTAGATATTATTGTTGTACATGTACTAAGCGGACAGTATTCCTAGATGTTATAGTTGTACATGTACTAAGCGGACAGTATTCCTAGATGTTATTGTTGTACATGTACTAAGCGGACAGTATTCCTAGATGTTATAGTTGTACATGTACTAAGCGGACAGTATTCCTAGATATTATTGTTGTACATGTACTAAGCGGACAGTATTCCTAGATGTTATAGTTGTACATGTACTAACCTATTCATTATTTTCTAGTGTCAGACATATTGTTTTTAATAAAATCATATTGGAAAAACTCACAGGTGTGGAGTCCTCCAACTAAAGATGACAGATGGAGAATAAAACTAGTAGCATGATTATTTCATTTGGGCAACACCATGAAGACATTGACAAAACACTTTTTATTCAGATGATTCATTCTGCTTCCTAAACAAAGTATCCAGTAGAAGTGATACTGATAAATGAAGAAACCTGGTTTTGACACAAATAAGTCGAGAACCAAATATCTCCCAATATAAAAAATGGCTGCAAAATGATTATACTAACTTAAATAATAATAATTATTGATAATTATATATGCACTATTGCTCTACAGTTAAAAACAATACAAAGGTCACAAAATTGCACTTATTTATCAAGATTCCATAGATAGTGATAGGGAAAAATATATCTATTATATAAGGAGACAACTTTTAAAACAAGCAATTATCATAGTATTGCAAGCAATCCATAAGTCCCCACCGGTTAGAACCCCATCAACATTCTGAAGGGCCATTGGCCATTCACTAATGTTTCAATTTTTCTCTATTTTAAGTAAATTTGTTGGAAAAGTTCTTTAAAAGTGATCACAGGAAACAGTTTTTATGAACAGACAGACGGACTGAAGGACACTCTAAAGTTAATATTTGAAACATCCCTGTTACCAAAATATAACATTTTAAAAGCAAAAATTCTTAAAGAGGAGATAACTCTTGAATTAAAGATGCAATTTCATAAAAATTTTCAGCTCTTTTTGACTAATCACAAACATTGTTATATTTGCCATGTTTTAAGCCTATTTGTTGCCAAGGCAACTGATATTTTATCAAAATAGGAAGAACGGATAAGACATGCATAATCTCAAGACTGCTATCTACCCATATGTCAAGTTTCATAAAAATATTTCCAGTACTTTTTGAGTTATAACTGGATTCAGTTTATGTGTAAAATTTGCCATATTTTCAGTCTATGTGTTGCCATAGCAACCAGAATTTTCAACATAGGAAGAAAAGAAAAAGACATGCATAATCTCAAAACTGCCATCTACCCATACGTCAAGTTTCATAAAAATATTTCCAGTACTTTTTGCGTTATCACTGGATCCAGTTTATGTGTAAAATTTGCCATATTTTCAGCCTATTTGTTGCCATAGCAACCAGAATTTTCAACATAGGAAGAAAAGAAAAAGACGTGCATAATCTCCATACTGCCATCTATCCATATACCAAGTTTCATAAAAATATTTTCAGTACTTTTCAAGTTATCGCAAGATCCAGTTTATGTGTAAAATTTGCCATATTTTCAGCCTATTTGTTGCCATAGCAACCAGAATTTTCAACATAGGAAGAAAAGAAAAAGACGTGCATAATCTCCATACTGCCATCTATCCATATACCAAGTTTCATAAAAATATTTTCAGTACTTTTCAAGTAATCGTGGGATCCAGTTTTGTGGACGGACGGACTGACAGACGGACGGACGGACGTTCTCACAGGACAGTAATTATGTGGCTACTCTATTGTTCTCTCTATTGTTCTTTTAGCCACGCAAAAGAAAAATAGCCACATAAAAGCATTACGGAATGAATGACATCAAAGAGAACCTATTGTCCCTCTAGCCACATAATTACTCTCCTGTGAGTGCGGACGGACGGAAGGAGGGTAAACCTAAAGTCCCCTCCGGTAAACCGGTAGGGGACTAATAAACCAATACCATTGGTTGATAACTCCTAAGAATCAGTATTTTCTAAAAACAAAAAACTTACTTTTATCAGTTATAATATTCTCTTTTAGTTTGCTGGACATGATGTGCTCATATTTCTCCTTTTGATCTGAAATAATAAAAATATCAATACCAAAACAAAACTGTGTTGACAACCTTTCTCAACATACAAAAGTGAAGTTGATTGGATATATTCATCTCTACTAATGAAGAGAACTACAAAATAGAAGAATCAAAACTAGACAAACAATATTGGTAATAATTAAATTAATAGTATCAATTAATTTTGGAAATGGTCTCATGCCATGTACAGCTTAATTTAATGTCACTTGTCCATGCATAAATCTTCCAGTTTACATGTCTTTAATCAGAAGTGGAAAGAAACAAGAGGGCCATGATGGCCCTGAAATTGCTCACCTGTATATAGGCCCCTGGGCCATGGAAATTTTAAACCAGGGGCTTTTATTTGAACATATTTGGTAGACACCCACTAGAAGATTTTTCATGATAAATATCTAAGCTCTAGCTCTTTGGGATTTTTATGAGATGTTTTAAAGTTTTTAATACATACATATAGGGAAAAACAATGCCCCCCTTGGAGGGGCCAATTTTAACCCCATGTTTTTTATTTGAAAAAACTTGGTAGACACTCACTAGAAGATATTTCATGCTTAGTATCTAAACTCTAGCTCTTTGGGTTTTTTATAAGAAGATTTTTTAAGTGTTTACTATACACATTATGACATATAAGGGGCGGGGCCAATTTTAACCCAAGGGCCCTTATTTGAACAAACTTGGTAGACATCCATTAGAAGATGTTTCATGCTAAATATCTTAGCTCTTTGGGGATTTTAAAAGAAGATTTTTTAAGTTTTTACTATATACATAGAGGGAAAAACAATGACCCCCTGGGGCAAGCCAATTTTTACCCAAGGGCTTTTATTTGAACAAACTTGGTAGACCCCAACAAGAAGATGTTTCATGCTTAATATCTAAGCTCTAGCAATTTTGTTTTTTTAAAAGAGGACTTTTTAAAGTTTTTACTATATATACAAATAAGGAAAATCAATGACCCCCTGGGTCTGGGCAAATTTTTACCCCAGGGCTTTTATTTTAACAAACTTGGTAGACACCCACTAGAGGATGTTTCATGCCTAATATCTAAGCTCTAGCTATTTGGGTTTTTTAAAACAAGATTTCAGGGCATTTATTTGAACAAACTAGGTGGACACTGACTAGATGATGTTTCATGAAAAATATTTAAGCTCTAGCTTTTTCGGTTTTCTAAAAGAAGATATTTTATGTTTTTTCTTTCGGTTGCCATGGCAACCAGAGTTCTGCTTGGAATTAAATTCTTTGAACAATTTTTAAAGTTGACTACCAAAGGAACATTCCTGCGAAGTTTGGATGAAACTGGCTTAGCAGTTTATGAGGAGATGTTGTTTAAAGTAAATGTTTACGGATGGACACCGGACCGACGCTGGACAAAAAGCGATCACAAAAGCTCAACATGTCACTTTGTGACAGGTGAGCTAAATATAACCATTTACTGATTTACCATTGATTTATAACAGAAATTACCATTCAGGTCTTTAAGCACTTGTTCATGTTTGATACTTTGATTGGCAGCAAGTTGTTTGATTTCCTCCTTCATCCAAAAGTCTGTTTTATCTTGAGCCTGTTTCAATCTGACTTGTAACGTTTGTAGCTCATCATCTAGATCTGCAGCACCTGCCATCACTATCTGCAATTAGTTCATACACATGTTGAATTTAAACATAATATTAATTCAGCACAATGTTGTAGGCAAATTTCTAAACCACATTTAACTTTTTCATAACATCACAACCGATTGACAAAAATATGATTCACACTTTCAAAATTTTGTTCTATACTTGTGATTTAATTAAGAAATAATATATCCCCAACCGAGTGACTTTGCACTGCCAATTCTAAGATGCGAGAAATTATATCACGGTTATAGCTACGCATCCAAACAACAGTGATTTTATTCAGAAATTATTTCCTAAATAGGGGAAATTCGGGTTGTGTTATTAGAATATCATATAACGCAAGCAACTACCAACATGTGTCTGATAAAAACAAATTTTCATAAATATTCTAAGTTAAAATGGGGAATGACCAGTGACTTTTTTCCAAATTTCAGAACAATCTGTGGCTTTCTGAGAGGGGAAATATAGCGCAATAAATGAGAAAAAGGGGAACATCGGAAATCAAATTCCAAAAACTGAGAATGGAATTTACCCACACATTTTATAAAATTTTCTGTTTCTGAATCAATTAAATTTAACATCCATTTTACATAGCAATGGCTATCTATAGGGACAGCTTTCTGTCTTCTAGCTGATGCAAGTTACATGCTGTAAGTCATGGTTCTGGTGAAAAAGTGTGTGGGGCATTTAAGGGGAAAATATTAGCATTTATAGGGGAAAATATACCTATTTTGGGCTAGGGGAAACAGCCTTTATTCGGCTGTAAAATATAGGAATAAAATCACTGATAACTCATAAAACATTGATAACAGGATAATTCCCCTTGTCCTAGTCTTACTTTGTTCCTTGTCATTCTGCAAATTTCATGTTGATAACTTTGATAATTTGGAAATCATCCCATCATTTAGTATTAGATCTACCAATATTTTATAAATGTGACCCATGCCGAGTTTGTGTAGGGCTAAAATGAGTATGGGCAAATTACATATGATAATGAGGGTCAAACCAAAGATATTCTACTGTTCATTTACATTTGTGGAGCTCACTCCAATTAAGCATGAACAGTCCAACCCAATTATAGACAGTTAGGCTAAATCATAAAATCAATATTCAATTCCGTCAAACTAGTGTTGAAAAAGACTCAAAAATATGTTGAGAATTCTCTTTTTACCATTCTAAATCAAATTTTTAGTTGGAAGTCGGATTAATCCCGATTGTATGTCCAATAGTTACATGAATAATTTGTATAAATAATATGTTTTTATATATTGATCAGTCGAATTTGACATAGCCGAACACCATAACAGAAGATAATTAGTACATCATTAGCTTTTTTTACCCTGCGTCCAATATATTTGACATACACGAAAAGTATCTATAAATTCTAATACACCTTAAAAATCGCTGTACTTAATTGAAAATCTTAATAACATAAAAAGTCAGTTTTATATAGATTCTTACTAATTTTGTTTTTCAAAACAACCGCTCTTTGCAAAAACACACACCTTCCTGTAGTCGTCTCTTATACGGAAACTAACGGAAAGATACGAGTTCAATCATTAGTTGACCAATCAAAAGTCTCGTAGATGGGGAATACCATTGTGACGTCATTGTTGTATTCTCCATTTCCAGTCTGGAATGACAACAATACAACTTTTACGCAGCTGATAAAATAAACATATTCTGAGTTGTGGAAAGGATGGGAGACCCTGATGTGCTGACAACTTTAAAGATACTGATCATTGGAGAGAGTGGAGTTGGAAAATCCAGGTAAAGAATGGACCATTTTTGGACAATATCATGCCAGAAAAAGAAAGTAGGCCAAATTTTGGATTTTGGCAGATCTATCACAATCAGATAATGGTTCTAAATTAATGAATGATAAATCTGAGTATGAATACTGTAATGTAGAATCTTGTCTTAACTTATATGCAAACATGAAGTTTAGCGGACTCAAGAAGATAAATATTATTTAGCACACAAGTTTGCTTATGACAAATCAGCTTTAAGTTATATTTACTCTAACTCTATATTATCGGCGCAACTCTATTATCGACGTACACTCAGTATTTTGTCATGTGTCGTCATGTATACATAGAAATTAAAAAAAAATTGACCTCATTCAATAAAAAATGTAATGATTAGTTGAATTTGTACTGCTTTACACAGAATATGGATTATTAAACTCATCAATGAAATTGAATGCAGACATATAGGAAAAGTTAAGTACGCCGATAATACGGAGTCCCATGCTAACAACATAGCTACTATAAATATGAAGTAAAGTAATTGAAATGCCCTATTTGATTTTAGAAAATACTGCTAGAAAATGTAGAAAGGAATTGATCACGTATTTAAAATGAAACAAACAAAAAATCCCTACATTGGTAAAATTGTGGCTCAGCTTATTGAATAGCCCAACAAATTGTGCCCTTTAGGGCTTTTTATTATATAGACGATGCTCGCCCTAAAGACAGACATCTATGAAATATCAGATTATAAAATCAGTCTGTCTTGCAGTCGAATATTGAGACTACTTGTAAAAGCTACCTAGTCAAAAAAATTGACGTGCCAAAGCTTTATTCTGAGAGCAGAATCTCGCTTATAGCATGTCAGACTCCTAAGTCAGGGTAATGGTTTCTAATATCACAAGTGTTGATATTCTCTTGGTATGATTTAGATAAGTGGTTATGATACCTGTAAAGTGACTTAAAGCACATGTCTAAATTCCCAAAATGAGGTTTGACATTAATGAGAGGGGGATGTAATTCGCTTTGTCCAATAAAAAGGTCCTGAACTACTTTTGTTTGCTTTGTTCAATATTATATGGATCTTCACCTATGTCTTGTTAAAAATGTGATGTCGTGTAAATGTTTAACAATGATAAAAAACAACATATAGATTGTTGTAGGCCATTAACAGCAAATAGGTTACTACATACATGTACCAAGAATACCATTTAGATTTTTCTCAGCTAAATTGCTTACACCAGCAAAGTCTGGGTATTTAAATATATGGATTAATATATTTAAACAAATATGCTATGATGTTTTTCAGTCTGTTATTGAGATTTACAGATGATACATTTGACCCTGAACAATCTGCCACAATTGGTAAGATAATATTTATTTTGATTATATATCTTAGGTGTAGATTTTAAAAGCAACTTTATTTTTCTTCTCATTCTTATCCTGTTTTTGATGCCAGCAGATCATATTATTTTAATATTATATACCCTTTAGTGACTAAATTGATCGTTGGTGTCAGATGACTTCTCATCACTAAAATCAATAAATTTCATGTATGAAAATACCTGATATTCAGCTGGTTGTAGATAGGTTTTAGAAAAAGCTAGTGTTTCAATTTAGGTATTAGCCTGAAATAGTTCTTGGAGAGGCATCTTGGTCTTTAGATACCTAGTATGTTGCACTGTGACTACAACAATTATGATGTGAGTCTAAACTGGCTACCAACATGGGATGATATTATTATGAATAAAAAATCTTAACAACATAAATGCAATAAAATGTATATAATTATCAAGGTTATGCACAGTTATTGCAATTTTTAAATACACACCAATGTAAGACTTGTTTCTTTAATATTTGAGATGTAAAACTTTAATTACCTGTTTCTTTTATTTAGGTGTTGATTTTAAAGTGAAGAATTTGACAGTAGATGGAAACAAAACTAAGCTTGCAATATGGGTGAGTTTGATATTTCTCTGTCCCCAACAACTCAACTCTTTTATTTCATAGTTAAAGGCCTCCGGCCCAAAATATATATCAAACAATATAGCAGCATTTGTAACAGGTTATGTCAATATAGTATCAGTATTTATGACATTGTCTATTAACTTCAATATAATAGCAGCATTTAATGATTTATGACATTGTCTATTAACTTCAATATAATAGCAGTATTTATGACATTGTCTATTAACTTCAATATAATATCTGTATTTATGATATTGTCTATTAACTTCAATATAGTAGCAGTATTTATGATATTGTCTATTAACTTCAATATAATATCTGTATTTATGATATTGTCTATTAACTTCAATATAATAGCAGTATTTATGACATTGTCTACTAACTTCAATATAATAGCAGTATTTATGACATTGTCTACTAACTTCAATATAATAGCAGTATTTATGACATTGTCTATTAACTTCAATATAATAGCAGCATTTATGACATTGTCTATTAACTTCAATATAATAGCAATATATTATATGACATTGCCTACTAACTTCAATATAATAGCAGTATTTATGACATTGTCTACTAACTTCAATATAATAGCAGTATTTATGACATTGTCTACTAACTTCAATATAATAGCAGTATTTATGACATTGTCTACTAACTTCAATATAATAGCAGTATTTATGACATTGTCTACTAACTTCAATATAATAGCAGTATTTATGACATTGTCTATTAACTTCAATATAATAGCAGTATTTATGACATTGTCTACTAACTTCAATATAATAGCAGTATTTATGACATTGTCTACTAACTTCAATATAATAGCAGTATTTATGACATTGTCTATTAACTTCAATATAATAGCAGCATTTATGACATTGTCTATTAACTTCAATATAATAGCAATATATTATATGACATTGCCTACTAACTTCAATATAATAGCAGCATTTATGACATTGTCTAATAACTTCAATATAATAGCAGTATTTATGACATTGTCTAATAACTTCAATATAATAGCAGTATTTATGACATTGCCTACTAACTTCAATATAATAGCAGTAATTATGACATTGTCTATTAACTTCAATATAATAGCAATATATTATATGACATTGCCTACTAACTTCAATATAATAGCAGCATTTATGACATTGTCTATTAACTTCAATATAATAGCAATATATTATATGACATTGCCTACTAACTTCAATATAATAGCAGTATTTATGACATTGTCTACTAACTTCAATATAATAGCAGTATTTATGACATTGTCTACTGACGCCAATATAATAGCAGTATTTATGACAAATGTATACACAATAGCAGATGATAGGTTGTCCAAATTGCCCACCATATTTCTGTCTTTCTGCCTACAAATTATGTGATCACATGGTTTATGAATAAATAATCAACAACATGTAGATAAAATATGTCACATTATTTTCTCTATTGAATTGATGTGTCTATTATCATAACCTATATTATTTTCCTTCATATAAGTTTGAAATTTTGTTCAGAAAATTCAGACTTGTATAAAATAGATTTTTGGTATTTTACGTATATTTTACCAAGCTTGTGAAAAAGTACCAGTTCCTTCCACTGTTTCTAAACTATTCACAAACTTTTGAATGCAAAATCTTTACTTACAAACTACTTTTTGTATGGGTACATGGTGTTATGTTTTACCAGATAAATGTGACATAATAATGAATAATAATATATGTAATAATAAAGTCTTTTATTTTAAGAAGCTACACAGTTGCAACAAAGGCAATCTACCATGTGAGCCTCATAAAATTTACATATTTACAATCATGTTGTTTAGAATCTAATGGTTATCATATATATAAAACACTATTGCAGAAAGTTAATGCAAAATATATAGACTGTCAAAATGTTTTTGATTTAAGACAAAAAGTGCACAGACTATATTAAAGGAAATAAGTATCAAGAATTGCTCTCCCAATAGATCTAACCATCAATAATCTAAATTTTATCATTGATAATTGTTCTTTAAATGATATACATTGAACATTGTGTAATGAATATTTGGATAAAATATTATTAATGTTTTTTTTTTCAGTTAACTAATTGCTAGCAAATGCTATTAAGTTTAATTTGCTTTAAAGTTAAATTATCTTCTATAAGTTGTTAATACATACAATTTAATGGGGAATAAAATATGTACATATATTTTATGTTATGTTTTAACATGTGCAGGATACTGCCGGACAAGAGAGGTTTCGTACATTGACACCAAGTTACTACAGAGGTGCCCAGGGTGTTATCTTAGGTATGACTATAGTTGTCTTATACATCTGTACATTAGGTATAAATATAGTTGTCCTATACATCTGTACATTAGGTATAACTAAAGTTGTCTTATACAGCTGTACATTAGGAATAACTATAGTTATCTTATACATCTGTACATTAGGTATAAATATAGTTGTCTTATATATCTGTACATTAGGTATAACTATAGTTGTCTAATACATCTGTACATTAGGTATAACTATAGTTGTCTTATACATCTGTACATTAGGTATAACTATAGTTGTCTTATACATCTGTACATTAGGTATAACTATAGTTGTCTTATACATCTGTACATTAGGTATAACTGTAGTTGTCTTATACATCTGTACATTAGGTATAACTATAGTTGTCTTATACATCTGTACATTAGGTATAACTATAGTTGTCTAATGCGTCTGTACATTAGGTATAACTAAAGTTGTCTTATACGTCTGTACATTAGGTATAACTATAGTTGTCTAATGCGTCTGTACATTAGGTATAACTAAAGTTGTCTTATACGTCTGTACATTAGGTATAACTATAGTTGTCTTATACGTCTGTACATTAGGTATAACTATAGTTGTTTATACATCTGTACATTAGGTATAACTATAGTTGTCTAATGCGTCTGTACATTAGGTATAACTAAAGTTGTCTTATACGTCTGTACATTAGGTATAACTATAGTTGTCTAATGCGTCTGTACATTAGGTATAACTAAAGTTGTCTTATACGTCTGTACATTAGGTATAACTATAGTTGTCTTATACGTCTGTACATTAGGTATAACTATAGTTGTCTTATACATCTGTACATTAGGTACAACTATAGTTGTCTAATGCGTCTGTACATTAGGTATAACTAAAGTTGTCTTATACGTCTGTACATTAGGTATAACTAAAGTTGTCTTATACGTCTGTACATTAGGATAACTATAGTTGTCTAATACGTCTGTACATTAGGTATAACTATAGTTGTCTTATACATCTGTACATTAGGTATAACTTTAGTTGTCTTATACATCTGTACATTAGGTAATTAGGTTCAATGAAAGACAGAACTGTTGTGCATTCCAAAGGTCACAATTTAGAGGTGGCTTATGGTTAAGGTATCTGCCAGTTCACCCACAGATTTATGATTAAAGCCTGTCTGAGCTCACATGCATGTTTCTTGATACAACTCCATTTAGTTCCAGAGAAAAGACTTAAGTGAATTGAATAAGCTAAAAACTTTCTTAAGTTAATAACTTGAATAAAATGTAGCATTCTGTGTTTCACATTACATCATGTACAAAACATGTATTGGAAAATGCTTTATTTAGCATGAGTCTGTGAGGTAAGAAATATTATATGTCTGACTAACAGAGTTAAAGCATCTCTTGTTACATGTTACTTGTTACATGTTTTAACATGCTTATACATTGAGGGTGCATTAATTATTGATGTTTACATGCATTAACATACATACTCTTAAAAGAACCAAAAAAGTAGTATAAAAGACCATGAGGGGAAAAGTTTAATCTCTATGAAGAGAAAAAACAGAAATAATTTAAAGAAAAAATGCCAAGAATGTTTTGTGTCAAGCAAAAATATAAAAATTGGTAAGAAAACTAGTCTTGAAAATATAAAATTATAAGAATGTTTACTTATTTTATTTGACAGTGTATGATGTATGCAGCAAAAGTTCTTTCAACAAATTAGAGGCCTGGTTAAATGAGCTGGAAACCTTCTCAACCAAACACGATCTCATCAAAATGTTAGTGGGCAATAAAATTGACCAGGTAACTATTAACAGTAAACTATTGTACATTTATTCTTAGTTTGAAATATTCATTTATTGCTTTTCAATCAGATTTCAGTCACTCCTTACATAGTAAAACTATAACTTTTTGGCATTCTTCAGTGAAAAGGATTTTCCGAATTTAAAAAGTGATTTTGTGAAGATATGATTTAAATTCACCTTAAGTTTAAAAATCATAATGAATCAAATGCTCTAAAGAACAAATACTTCATTGATGTATATGAGCCTCAAATTTATTCAGTTACATTGTATCAAGTGTGGTAAATAAACAATTAAACATTAAAGGGAAGCTATAGTGTGTTAAATGACTAAATGATGAGTGATCCACTGTGTCTGGTCACTTGCATGTTTCCTAATTGACAACATTGTTTGTAATACAATGTATGATATATTATCTTGGTTATGATTAGTTTCAAATAACCGCCTCCGTGGTCGAGGGGTTAGAGTCGATGACTTCTAATCCAGTTACCTCTCTGGTGTGGGTTCGATCCCCGGGAGATGTTTTGGTAGTTTAGCGCGGAGGAAGGTAGTCCAGTACTGGTGTAACTCTCCAGGAACGATGGTTAGGAAACTACCCGCCTATATGACTGAAATACTGTTGGGAAAAGGCGTAAAATGAAACAAACAAACAAACAAGTTTTAAATAATTAAAGTGGCAAGAACTTTTTTCACAATATTGAATAAAGTTTGAATAATATATGTTAGAAATGACAGGCATAAAATATTTTGTTTAAAAAAAGCATTTAATAGTTTCTTTGAATATTTGTTGTCAAATCATAGGTTGAAAGAGGTATGCATGACATTTTGAGGTAGATCGGTATCACATTTTTCTGTCTGTCTTGTTTATTTAGCCAAAACGTGAAGTTAGTAAAGAAGATGGTTTAAAGTTTGCCAGAAAACACCAAATGTTGTTCATAGAAGCCAGTGCTAAAACAAAAGAAGGAGTACAATGTGCCTTTGAAGAATTGGTTGAAAAGGTAAATTACATTTTACTTATATAAAAACTTAAACTGTGCTTTTATTTGGCTTACAAAATCCATACTTTAACACAGTATGAAAGTATGTTTTGACAAAGTGTTCTGTAAATTTATAACATAGCATTATTATCTCTCTGAATGACAAAATTTAAAGAAAAAAATACAAGTGTAAAATTGATTTGAAACAGGCATATGCGTCAAATTCAGTCAAGCTTATCATTTTTGAATATATAAGGAGAACTTTTGTTTCTTATCTGTCTAATATTTTTGTTGTAACTTAAGAAGCAAAAAAATTATGTGAATTTGTATGGCAGCAAAGGAATAGCAAAATAATTTTATTCTATTTCACAGATTATACAAACTCCTGGTCTCTGGGAAACAGACACTAGACAGGGCTTTAACTTGGCAGGGAACCAGGGAGAGGCAGGTGCTGGGGCATGTGGGGGATATTGTGTCATATGATATGTCACATGCTTATAAATGGACCAATCATCATTAAGAATAATATAAAATAAAACAATAGATGTGGATATATTTTAGCAGAATTTGCTTACATTGTGTAAAAAGAAAGAATTTGGTGTTTTAAAGAAATTTGGAATAGTGGTTTTAAACTTATCATGGCATGAAGTGGTTATGTTTAGAGTGTGTTAAAAAAGCAAAAACAATTCTGATACATTTGAAATGCAATATTTGTTGAAACTATGGTAGATTATGTATATATTAGGTAAAAGATACAGTACAGTATACAATTTTAAAAATGATTGGAATTAACTGGAAAATATAATGATGAAAGAAGGGTAGTCTTACCATCAGGTATTTGCTATTGGAACAAATCTTTACCTACATTAATATGATTTTATTTCTTCTTATAATCAGCGATGGTGTATTAACATTTTTTCAGTTGATAGGAAGCAAAAACCTTTTCATTAAACATTTTGACCAAAAGTTCAGCAAAAATCTATAAATAGATATTTATTACTACATTTAGAATTATTTTGAAATTTGCTTGCATACAAAGATATATATTAAACTTGTACATAATGTTATAACAGCTAGCAACATAATTGAAATCGTATTTAGTGGACCAAAGCATGCACCCAAAAAATGCTGCACATTTTAAAATTGTAAGAATAGCGAAGAATAATGATAATATAGCACAATGTAATAATGATTTATAAAGAAAAATTATTTCATTGCATTGATATTACACTCACAGTAATATGGCACACTGGTGTAAGACAATTATTTTCTTGATTAATGGACTAATGGAATAAATTGGTTTGTTAGTACCAAAACTATAACGGCATCGGTCTTGATATATCTTAGATATATCTTATATAGTTGAATGTATATGATAAGCTCTGTCTCATCATGTTTGAAAAGTACTACTGTTGAGCTAGTCTTGACGTCATGGTTTTTATGTCATACAGTTTCATGATGTCATACATGACATCATGATGGTTTGACAACTATTGTTCCTTAAGATCATGATTAAGTGAAGGGTAACCTAAACCCTAGACACACTAGATAATCTTAAATGGATTTGTCTATCCCTCAAGCTGGACAAAACCAGTCATCGTTTGTAAGCGAAAAATTCAAAATAAATGCTGACAGACTTATGTGCTGGCTGTTAATTGTCTGCACTAGTGGCATGAATGAAGGTTTATGAGAGATTAGTAAGTAAGTAAGTAAGTAAGTAGCGACTTTATTTAATGAGGCTAGCACATTTGGTTTCCCGATCTTCCATGTGGGTCTCAAGCTGAACTATTGTAAACAGAGGAGGAAAGTGAAATACATGTATGTAAGACTATGATAGAATTTCTGGATGTAAAATAGCGAAATATAAGAGAAACTCTTGCTATAAGATGATTACTATTAGTGCTCGAGTGATTGTAATGTTTAGAAGAGACCGGTGATGGTTTGGGGCAGTGTAATTTCCTTTTATGTCAAAAGGAGTTATCACAGTCTGGCACCAATCCCTAGGTGCACACATTTATTATAATGACCTATCTGTACTTAAGATTGGGTGTAAATACCTATACCATACCATGCATTCTCATATTACCAATATGTTTTATGCTTTACAGGAATGATATTTCTGTGGAGATTTTAATCTGTGAAGGTGTAATTGTTGTACATAATTTTTATTTTATCACAAAGTTTTACTTTTTAAATGTATTCACAAAGTTTTACTTTTTAAATGTATGGGTAGGAAAAGAGAGATATAGTTCTTTTTGTAAATTATTTTTATTATATTGGAATAGATTCTATAGTTTGGAAACAGTTATGTTAAGTGCATATAGTTATAAAAGTAGTGCTTTGTTGATCATAGCCATGTAGCATTTCCATGATATATGTGACATCAGTTTAACTCTCTGATAATGAATGTTTAAATTAAAATCATCTACAACATGTACATGTAAACATCTGATCAGTTTTAAGATCTATTTTTGGTTTAAACATGATACATAGAATTGACGCTTTTTGTTGATCAACATGTAAACATGATAAACTCAAGAAAAAATGTTCCCAAAATATTTTTATTTTTTAAATAATAATTTGTTAATTTATTTATCTAAGTGGCATTGGTATTTTTATTTATTTGATTTTCAAAAGATGTTGAGTTAGAATGTTGAAGAATGCATAACTCTTACGAGCAAATGATGTTTCAATATCCAATGTTATTGTAGTTTTAAGCTCATACAAATAAGTTGAATTGTGCATTATCAGATTTTATTATTGTATTTGAATAAATTCAAGAGGAGCAGTGGTAAAGTTGTCTGTCTCTCCGCCAGTGACTGTGGGTTCAAGTCTTACGAACTTCACAACCATGGCTCTTCAAATGACATCAGTACTGGTTATTAGTTCCAGGCAAAAAAATTTCCCCTTTGTTTAAATTTACATAAAGAAAAAATCTTCTTTTTTAAAATGTAAAATAAAAAACCCTAACCCCCCCTTTTAACCCAAAAGACATCAGCCTTTGCCCCAAAATAAACCCGGCTCTATATCTGCTGGTCCCCTAAATTTTTTGCCCTTTGAAATTAAAAATCCCTTTATTTTTAAAATGGACGGGGTCCCTTTCAAAAGAAAGGGAAAATCTATACAAAAATACAGTGGTTGAGGGTTAAATTTCCCAAAACCCTTTTTAATTTTAATTAAAAAAATTGCTATATTTTAATTTTAAAAATGTAAACACGTACCCAGATGTAGCAGACTTCCTTAAGGAGTATATTTTAACTTGCCCTTGAAACAAATTTGTTTATGTTTCATATTTATCGATAGTTTGTTTGTTTTCTATTTTACTTTTAGCTTGTAGTGTTCAGGGTTTGTTTTATTTAACTAAAACCATATTTTAGGTGCTGTATTTTCTCCAATATCTCTGTTACATAAAAAGTTTCTAAACAACTTTATGTTGTATTGGAAAGTTTTGAATTTGTTAAGAATGTTATAGTCAGTGGAAATAACCTCACATGTTTTGAAGCAAAATTTAGTTATATGATGTCATGGTAAAGAAGCTTTTCTCTGAGAGAAAAAATCTTTCTCTTTGAATTGTGTTCTGTATTCATTCAAAGTATATACTAGTAAATTTTGCATTGGTATTATTTTGTTTTTGACTTGTTTTTCACTTTTATGTATGAAAATTTAATAGTTGTAATAAATTGATTAAGTTTCTATATTAAGTTATTGTCATGTTCAAGTATATACAAATGTACATGTACAAGTATGTAATTTTGACTCAAGTTGTTGGACACATTGTTTTTTAGCTACCCATTTTTTGGTTTGGAAATTTGGGTTTTTTAGGGGTTTAACAAAAATAGAAAAAAGGAAAAACAAAACCCTTTTTGCTAAATGTCAAGATTATTTGTAAACAGAAAAATTCCCTTTTTTCTCAAGTAAAAACCACAAACCACGGGATTAAAAATTTGGTGCTTCCCTGTAAAGGGGAATTTGGGCGGGACATTTAAAAGGAAAAATACATGAAAAAAATATTTAGGGATTTTACAAAAAGGATGTTTTTTCATATAGATTACTTAATTTTTTTAAAGAATATTTTAAGGTTTTTTTTTAATTTATAAAAAAAACCTGGGGAAATTTTTGTTTGAAAAGTTTTTTAAAAAGGGTTACTTTTGATCTACTTTTAGGGGGGTTTTAAAACGTAGGTCTGTAATAAATGACAAGAAATGCATTTTCATCACATGATAAAATTATTGTCAGATATTGCTTGGAAAATACAGCAAATCAATGTTTCTCAGGCTAATTTTTTATTACACATGTATAAAGAAATACTCAATGGTACATTACTATCAACAATGAAAACAAAAGCGATGTTATTTGATGAAATTGTTAAGAATTTGCTTCTATATTTCTTAAATTATGCAATGTAGTATATATATGTATATATTGTAAATGTCGATATTAAAAGTCACTGTTAATACTTAACTAGTCACGTAAAATAAAGAATAAAATTTCAAATATTAAAGCTTCATAAGTTAAATTTGAATATCACAGATTAAGCACTTAATAAAAAAACTGGGCGTACAATTGCATTATCCTTCTCTAGTTATCTATGACTTTTTACCGGGTTCTGAAAGTTTTTTGAAACATATGAAAATAGGGCTTTCAATAACAGGAAGACACTTTTTGTTTCTTTATATAATTTCTGCCCTATCAGCTCTTGGCCGATACTATTTAAATTTAAAAGTGCTTTCATTTTTGCCATTTAATTTAATAAATAAATAAAAGTTTCAACTAGAAATTAAACCATTACAATTTTTTATCATCTAGAATAAGCTCTACATTTCTTGTACTTTGGGGAGGGGGTTGGTTGAGGGACGGTTATTTATGTAATATTTACATAAAAGTACTGAAAGAAATTTGTCAGTTGTCATATTTTAGTGTGGAATCATGATATGTTAATTATTGGTCTAAAGTCACATTGACAATATGAAAATTTTGTGTGTTTTGGCCTTAAATTCATAGTTTATCACATCTGTCAAAAAAGTTCTAGGAGTAAGGAATGACTTTACTTGATGAGCAAAGAAAAAAGAATGATATTGGTTTTCTCAAATACATACAACTGAACAGCATCAGTTTTCTCACATTTACACAGATTTCATTTTAACCTTCTGGAACTTGAATACTAGTATAAAGCCAGGCCAGCCTGCATATTCCTGCAGTCTGACCATACTGTTTGCAGCTCAATTTTTAGCTTGTCTGTTTCCCATTATATGATCCCTGCTGCACCGTAATCATCAGGCAAAAGCTAAAATGTAGCCCAATTTTTCAAACATTTTAAAAGTTATCAATATAAACACTTGATTATGGTTAAAATTTAAGATGTAAGGCTAGTCATGCATGCTGTACAGAAAGATTTTTTTTTTGTCACTGAAATGTTAATGGCTAGCTTTTAAAGGGAAAAATTATGTAACTGTGTGTAACATAAGAGCGTAGCAGTGTTGTGTTTATAATATCAAGTGTATATTTTAAAGCTTTCAAATTAAATAATTTGTTAATCGATAGTGTTTGTTTTATATTCTTTACAGATTTAGCTGATACTTAACAGTATTCATGTTAGAGTCACAGCATAACCAAGTGGTTGATACGTTAGACTAAGGATTGCTGGCCACTTGGGGTTCAAACCCAGTCAGCAAACCATAATTTCCATGAACAAGAAACTAGACTCATTGCTTAGAACTGGTTGGTTCCAGGAACAGATTAAAGTGTGTTTGAATAAGCTTATAGCTTCCAACACATGTAGTCAAACTAAAAGATATTAGCATACGCTTACACTCCAGCACAATTCAGTTTAAACCCTTACTTTGCTAAACATCTTAAACGGAACAATCTGGACAAAACCATTCATTATAATTATCAGGGAACCTTTTAACATATGTAGTGTCACAGTAGTGATTGAATTGAATAGCGAGAAGTGCAGATTTTTTATGATCAGACAGCATGGATATGTTGGTCTACACTAGTCCCCTTGGTAGATTTATCTTTGTACTGGTCACCTGAGGAGATTTATCTTGGTCACCTGGGTAGATTTATTTTGGTCACCTGGGTAGATTTATTTTGGTCACCTGGGTAGATTTATTTTGGTCACCTGGGTAGATGCAGACTTGAGGTTAATACATTCACTTGTCAGGTTAATACATTCGATTTTTCTTGTCTGATCCGACTTCAGATTTCGATACAAGTTAATACTGCTCTCTTTGGATAATATATCTATACCTGCACACTTATGTTGCAAGGAATTGAGGGCTGAAATCTTGTTGCTATAGCTCTTCAGCCGTCAGGTTTTTTTTGTAAGGGGTGGAGAAGATTCACTAAGGGATAGTTCACATAGTTATAAGAGAAAATTAAATGCTGCACATAAAAATGTAAAACTTCGGATATATTGCCCATTTGATTTTTCATACTGTATTTATTATTGTCCAGAGCATAAATTGAAAAATTACTGAAGGTACATCAGCTTCACAAATGGATAGGTACACTGTACACTTTTTGAGTTAGCTGTTGTAATTAATTTTTCATACTTAATTTTTGTCTAGACTGTTTCGTCAAGACAAAATCATGTATCACAGAAAATCTCATAATATCCGTATGACAAGGTAATGGCACTATTTGTTGACCCACCATTAAAGCATTGTAACATGATATCTTGGCCAGGACAAAACTGTTGTGGTTCTCAAAACTGCAAAAACCTGTTCTGTACATCATTAAAACCAATTTAGAAAATTTCATTTATAAAAAAAACTGATAATGGAGTGTATCTAAATGGAAGTTGGAGAAGTCAATTCATGAACAAGTTTGGGGCTTATTAAACAAGAGCTGTCCGTAAGACAACGCGCTGTATTTTATTGCTTGCCAATAAAAAAAGTTTTTGCAGTAAAAGGCAATACAAGAATCTCTGTATTTTTAAAGTGAACAATGGCCATGAGCATTAAGATATTTGTGAAGAATTTATTTTATTATGACATAATTTATGGTAAAGTGAACAAGTGGATAGGAATGAATTTTTTTAGATTTTTTAAGTTTTTTAGTGCTTGCCTATAATACAAAACATTGACAGTTAAGGGCCATAATTCAAATAAAATCTTTGACAGAATTACCTTCTCCTGGACATGTTTGGGAATCATGATTGTAAACAAGTATTCCAACTTTCAAATTAATATCTCAAAACAGTTCAGTCAAAAAGTGGACTGGTACTAAAAACTTAACCAAGATTCTAAGTCGATAAAAGGCCTTAATTTTTTAAAACAAATCCTTGACAGAGTTACCTTCTCTTGCGTACAGATGGGGGGTAATGATGTGAAATAGCATTAAAAGTTTCAAAGCAATATCTCAAAGGGTTAAGGCAATAAGTGGATTTTACCCATATTCAATGTATTTTCTAAGTCAAAAAGGGGCATAATTCTGTCAAAAACCTTGACAGAGTTATGTCCTCTTGTCTGTTGATGAAGGTCGTGATGGTAAACAAGTATGGTCAGTTTCAAAGCAATACCTCCAATGGTTTTGAAATAAATGAGGTGGTACAAAAAACTTAACCAAGCTCAATACACTTTCTAAGTCAAAAAAGGGCCATAATTCTGTCAAAAACCTTGACAGAGTTATGTACTCTTGTCTGTAGATGGAGGTTATGATGGTGAACAAGTATGGTAAGTTTCAAAGCCATACTTGTAATACTTCTGAAATAAAGTGGGGTGGTACGAAAAACTTAACCAAGGTGTGACGCCAACGCCGACGCCGGGGCGAGTAGGATAGCTCCCCTTTTCATAGAAAAGTCGAGCTAAAAAATGTTTGTAGCATAGCAAGAATGTTGTACTATAATGATAACATGTATATGCCAGAGAACTTTCAAAATTGTTAACTCTTCACTTCAACAAATTTGAG
The DNA here is from genome assembly GCF_026571515.1 of Ruditapes philippinarum. NCBI lineage: Eukaryota > Metazoa > Mollusca > Bivalvia > Venerida > Veneridae > Ruditapes > Ruditapes philippinarum. The sequence goes on along the minus strand of NW_026853760.1, from coordinate 226,566 downwards.
GCTACATAAGTATTAAGCCTTGCCTTAGATGTTATCAGAACCAGGCAAACGGTGGGTTTTCTCAGCTGATACAATCACAGTACACATATGGTTTAACCAGAGGCATTGTCCATTTCCCAAATCACCTCTTTATTTAGAAAGAGACTTTTAAAAATGTTGCTTTATTTTCAGAGAAAGATTTATTTACATTCTAGCCCTAACTCCTGTGTTTTGAGCCAATTCACAGTATTTGTAGCTTTCAAAATTTAAATTTGAAAAGGTTAATGGTATGTATGACAAGAAAAAATGCCAATCAAGTTATAAAATATATAATATTATAACCTCTAATCAATGCAATAAAGCATGATATTGAATTTCAAGTACTAATCTTCTAAAGTTTTTATATAAGAGATTATTGCACCAATTGCTGTTATACAACATTTTATACCTTACATAAGTGCAGCTAGACTTGTTATCTAACCAAGGTACCCTTAGGCATTCTTTATTTAACACATTTACATTGGTAACTAGGGGGTATATGTGGTAATATTGCTCAACAAAAGATCTTGAAACACACAATGTCCATTATGACAGCTGGTCAATAATTTATGGTGTTATTATATACCAGTAGGTATTGGTCAAAACCAGAAAAATGATGATCAACATATATTGTTTTTTTTTAAAGATTTTTTTCTTCTGCTTACTTTACTTCATAACATTAAATTTTTTTTCTTTTACAAGTTAATAATCAGAATATAATTGTAGTAAGACTACATGTATGTGCAGTTGATGAATGGTGGAGGGCATAATTATGTAAACAAATTTCTTCTTTGAGTAAACTTTCTACATAAATGCTATTTTTTAAGTGTCATAATGCAGGCATCTATATTTACCGTAGACTTAAATTGTAACGCCATCAGAATGAACGATTTCAAGACAAATACATCAACACAATGGATGATTATTTGTATCAAAATATTGTATTGAGCTAAACAAGGGTTCTGCTTCATTGCCAACGAAAAAAAAATTGGAATAGGTCAAAGTAAATTAAAGCGGCTTTCATTCATGGACCTTTCCGGTTTTTCGTAGCGGAACATTTATCTACACCTTTTCAATTCATTTCTAGGTCAACTGCTCACAAACAGTAACACAACCATGTGTTTTTTTGTGCAAACCAGGTCAGCCAGTGACTATGTATTATCTCAGTGTAGCAATTGGATAACAAGTAAGCCAATTTACATAAAACTGTAAACACTGGAATGGTCCATTCGACTTCAACTCCAATCCCGACATAAATATCATTACGTAAGCTTTACAACATTCTAGCTTGGTTCTTGGCCAAGGAGTACATCTGACACAGAAAGTAATTTAAAAAGAAGAGCACCGCATGCAGTGTTAACGCTTGTCTGTTAAGGGCAAAAAACATTTTTCATAAAATATATAGAGGATATTTGTTTAGTTCAGTGTAAGATCGGAATACATTTCACCGAGTGAGCACCAAAAGGAAAATTTCACGAGTGGCGCAGCTAAACAAATTTTCTTTTTATTATATGCAAAGAAACGTTTTAAAAAGACATATAACCTAATACTGAATGAAAAGCGCGCCAAATAATAATACAACGTGACGTCATTTACGACGTCACATCATTAAGTTGGTACCCAGTATTGTGCACGCTGGTATTTCACTGAAACAACGTAAAGGGCTTAAATCAGTGAAATTATCAAAGTTGTAATTCTTCTGTTTCAAACAGTGAAATTACCAGTTTTATATCACTGATATATTTCTATAAACCACCGAAAAGCATGTAATAAAGAGACTTAATTCCTATAATTATTGCTTTCAGGACAATGCCCCTTGGCTTACAACTGTACAATATCAAGATAAACAAATAATTCATGTTGATATATGCCCATGTTTTTAAATCATTCTACTTAATAGGTAATTTTGACCAAAAAAAATCTATGTTAAAAGGGGCATTACAACAAATGCCTTTTTTTTGAAAAACAAAAATTTCAAGTTCCATGTTGATACCTTTTATTCTTTTTAAAAGATTCTTAGTTGAAAAGGGGCATAACTCCATAAATATAGGTTTCAGAATATTACCCCTAGTCTTACACCTGCCTCTTGTTGTGATAAGCAAGCCTTTCAAGTTTCATATTGAGTAAGGGGCTTGATTAAAGTTTCTGCATGAATATGACGCAGCGATCATTATAGCTAGACTTTTTCTTCGAAAACAGACAAGCTGAAAACTGAAAAATAAATAAGGTGGAATCTATATAATGTTCAAAAAAACTGAAAAATAATCATTCTCATGATCCTACTGTCAAACAACTAAATGTTTCCAAGAATCAGAAAAGCCTCGAAAATCAGATCTCTCCTAGAACCATCTTGACATCAGGGACTTTTTTTTTGCAGTTTTAAGTTTATGCTGTCATATAATTTTGATGTTTGGATTGGAACATTCAGATCTGAACCGCAAACAGGTTAAGATATTTTTTGCTGCATATTCTACCATATTCCATCATATAATAAATTCTTTACTGTACATCAACACTACAATTTTCCATGAAATGAATCATGTCATTACACTCAAAACTATTTTCTGACAAGATAACTTATGAAGTTACAACTTCATTCATAACGGCAAATTTATGTCATCCTAAGCATGCATTTTAACTCAGTTCATTGATAAAATATCATTAAATGACGCCATTGCATAGCACACCACTCAACTGGCAACCCCCATGCCAGTTGAAATTTCCAGCTTGGGCAAAAATAAAGACTTCTTCACAGGTGATCACTGGTCAACTTGTACAGTACACTCCAATGAATATGATGGCAGTGCACTAATAAAATACATTCTTGAAATACAGACATCAAATGATCCCCAAAGCTCACTAGCACTGACTGCCTAAAATGAACTTACATAATGATATAAGTGAATGTGAAAACTACAAGTAGTAATAAAAATTCAAATTTATTCACACATATAAATTACACTTATTAAAACAAATGATTTAGTTCTTTTAAAAACAGAGTACAAGTTAAGAGAGAAACATTTTAACCACTCAGTGGCTTACAAGATGATGTAAAATGATGTGGCAAGCCTTAGTTAACATATTAAAATGCTATGTATATAACTGGGTATGCAAGTAACAGCAGATTGTTAAGGTTTCTGTACTTTTATTATTTAAACATTAACAAAGACTCAACATTTGAAACCAGCAGCCATTATGAGTATTACCTAACAAAGAAAAATTATGTCAAGATGTCCAAATATTTTCTTTAAAAAAAAAAAGATGCCACTGTAAAAACAAATATATCACTGATCTTGTTTAAATTAAAAATCTTCAAAGTTTTTAAATTTGTTGCTAAATTGAGTCACGTTATTTTGTTGATTGTTCGAGATATGCAATCAGGTCCAGTCGTTCACTCTTCTTTTTCAGTCCAGCGAAAACCATCTTTGTTCCTGGGATGTATTTTTTCGGGTTTTCCAAGTATTCAAATAAAGTGTCTTTGCCCCATACAATTCCTAAAATAGAATGATAATTTCAATAAAATGTATGATCCTGGTCAAGTTCAAAAATATGTATGATACTGGTATTAAAGTTTTGATCAAGTAAATTTTTCTGATTTAGTGATATGCTTTCTTCTGCATAATGGCAAATTTAACCTCGGCTCAAACTACACTGGAATTCATTATTTTCATCAAACATGCAAGCTGTTTATTATTCAACAGTTTATATGTTCTTCATAACCAGTATCATTAACTTTTGATATATGTGTTAACACTAAAATTTGAACTTTTCATATTTAACAAAAAGAAAAAGTATATTGAAATTCTATACAATTAGCAATTATGTAAACTGTAAAGCACATTTACAATTGCAACACCTATTTCATATACTTTTGTTAATGATAATGACAAAGTTTCTATTTTTTTAAGATTTTATTGCAGTGCAAAGAACTAATACTTTAATGATTAACTTTAAAATCAATTAAACAAAACTTTATTTGACACTGCGACAAATTAAAGCTAATTTTATTTGTATAGCTTCTCTCCTGAAAGAAACTTGTCTCTAAAATATTTCTTTCACTTTTGGAACATATTTCAACCTTTGTGGTAAATTCAGTTAGACATTTTGACAGTCAATTTTACATTTAGTAATACTTTTCAATGAAACTGCTGGGTTTTTTTTAACCAGACAATATTCAATAAAGTGACATGCAGATCTTAAACATTCCAATATTTTCCAATTTTATTTAGTTATATCAGCAATAAGCCTAGGTTAAAAATTCCTAATGGCCAAAATGGCTATGCATCAAGTTTGATTGTAACATTACCTTTGTTTACATTAGCTGCTGTATAAGAAAAGTCTGCTGCCTGTCCAGTTTTTCTTCCAAAGAGACCATTTAAATTTGGTCCTGTCTTGTGCTTTCCTCCTTTTTCAACAGTATGGCACTGTGCACATTTCTGTATAAAGGTCTTTTTTCCCTTTTCTGCATCACCCATCTGCAAACCAAAAATACAAAAACATTGTTTGTGGTCTAGAAGATAACAATTTCAACATAATAATGTTATGAAATTTAACATTAATAACACTGAACAACATTTACATTCAGTAGTGCCAGAAAACCTGAAAACACTGTATGAGCATTGAGCATTATTTATATTGATGAAAAACATTTCCAGAAAGTTTTAAATATGTACTTGAGGCAAATGCCTGACAGCATGACTGTCACTTTTGTCTTTTGACTTCATCATTACCATTATTTTTGGCATGCACATTGACTCCTATCTTTATATCTTTTGATATTGAAAGATCCTGCTCATAAATATATAAGTATATTAACAGTATTGCAGCGTGTAAAAGGTACACAATCGAATAATGATTCTTCTTGATTTCTATTTGCTCACTAATTCATTCAGTCCAAATGGTTTATATTTACCAATGAATGTAATCATTATAGCATGTATAACAGATTACATTAACCAGGTCTAGTATATCGCCTGATTAGTGCATTATGGCCATTATGCACCAGTATGTGTATGATGCACTAATTGTTGTATTTTATGATGCACCAATTGGTGTACCAGACTTTCATTCAAATATTTGAAGACCCATTATTTTGTAAATATAGCAGTGTGAATTGTGGCACCTGCACTTACTATAGATAATATTCATAGAAATATCCTGAACTTAAAGCTATTGATGTAAACACTGGCAATTCTTGCACTTTTTTTGAAAATCTGCATGATACACTAATTGGTGCATCCCAAAATTGGAAGTGCTTATTTTTTTACTTTCCAGGCAAGAGACTATTTAAAAACTAAGTATACCTGATCAGAATAATAAGTTAAATACCTAGATATGAAATATGGAAATGAATTTATGTCTGCAAGTTACAATTTTTCAGTGGATGAAAACATTAAAATCTCCTGAAGTTCATTTAAATCAGAAGTGGTGTTTATTCTTTGTCAATAATACAGACTATCACCAATGTAATGTGCAGGTGCCAAAACATGATTATAAATAAACAAAGAATTATTTACAGACAAACATTTATCAAAATTTTATTCACTGATCGGTGTATGATTAAATACATCAATTTGTGTATAATGTACCAATTTGTGCATCATGCACTAATCTGGCGATATACTAGACCTGTTAACTTTCTGTTACATAAACAAGGTCTTATTTTCAAGTCATGTATTAACATAGGTACATGTAGATCTGCGATCATTTATGATGTAATAAATTAATATTTTATCAACGTACTTATTCAAATGAAAGGATAATTAAGATCTCTTTTATATAACAATACTGTTCAGCAACATTATAACAAATACGTGAAGTTACCTTTTAAAAAAATGTATGTATCCAACAAAAATAACAGGTTTATGCTTCACAAAATTAGACCAATTTTAAATAAGTGTTCTTCACCACTTGGAACTTAAATTTAACTTTAATGACCTTGAATCAATTCATGAATGAAAAAATCTTCTCTTTTCCACATAAACTTCTGAAAACAAGTAATTATTCTACACTGAAGATTGCTTTATATAAAGCAAAGCGGAATATGTTACGAAACAGTATCGTTGAATATTTATGTAACAAAAACCAAGCATTTCGTCAGATCAAGTTCGATGGAAAAAAGGTTCACCTTGGAACGTTTCCGCCGAAGTCTAAAACACCTTCCATGTTTTAACTTCAACGAACTAAAAACACTTATCTAGCCATTTCTGACTGAAATGAAAGCATTAAAAACGTATACTGAACGTAAAATCACTTACTTTTTCGGCTTGATGGTAACCCAAACGTGCGAGTTAGATATGCCGGATAAAAGGTCGAACAACAGTTGTGACGTCACAGATAAAGGATTCACTTAATTCATGAAGCAATAGGGGTGTAAGGAAATATTGATGAAAAATAAACATGCTTTTGCTTTGGTGACAGCAGATTTTGCTATATAAATATATAAACGTTTTGATTAATTACTAAATTAAATGTTTTCTTTATTGCAGTTTTTTGTGGAGAAGGTTTATTAAAACGTAAAGCAAAAATATGAACTGTATACCCCTTAATATAATAGAAGCGCCGAAATAACACGCATGCTTATTCGCGTTTTCCGGGCACGCGAAAAAGCTCTACCGTACTTCAATTTTTAATACTTCGGCAATTTCCGTCATACACTCATCGTCTATGGTATTGAGCGTGGCTATTTCATTGAGCATATAATATTTTGTCATTTAAGATCGACATTTTGATATGAACAGGAAACAAGAAACTTTACATACATAAAGTGCTTCATTAATAATTCGTACAGCCACGATATGGAACAGCTTACCTGCCTCCGTTGCAGAGGCCCCTGCTTGGTATCCTTCAAGCCGGGCTATCAGCCTCACATTTCTAAGTCCCTTAGGGGCCCAGCTACAAGTACCCACTAGTGATTATCCAAGGCTGTGCCGGCAGCGGCCACCGTAACCGGAGAGGTTTGGGTTGAAGAGGCGAAATATAGCTGGCCATACTTTTTGTCTATATCTCTATCTTTGTACTATCCAACCTCTTCTTACTTTCTATCATTTCTTGTATATTTCTTTTTCTTGACCTAGCACCACCCGTCGCGTCATAATCAAGTGTGATTGCGCCGACGTACAATGTAGATGTAGATCAACCGACACGATCAATACAATTTTAAATCTAACTAGAAAGTATGAATTTGAATATATAATGTACTCAACGTCACTAATTATGCGTCATCACTTATTTCATGTTATCACATAAAACACGGCGCAGGAGTGTAATAAAGTCATTTAATAAAAACGATATTACACTAGTGTAATAACACTTTGACGTGACGTCATTTGCGCTATATAGAAACATAGCGTTAAAGCGCGCTAATGTTAGCGTTACACTATAGGCGCGTCATTCGTGCAGAAAATTACTCATTTTAACAGTTTTACTGTTCTTAAATTTTATATAATGTGATAAAAGAATATTTTATTACATGCTTTTCGGTGGTTTATAGAAATACTATCAGTGATATAGAAACTGGTAGTTTCACTGTTTGAAACAGTGAAATTACCACTTTGGATAATTTCACTGTTTTGAATTTAAAGCCCCTTACGTTTGTTTCAGTGAAATACCAGCGTGCACAAGTACTGGTACCAACTTAATGACGTGACGTCCTAAATGACGTCACGTTGTATTATTATTTGGCGCGTTTTTCATTCAGTATAAGGTTTAATGTCTTTTTAAAATGTTTCTTTGCATATAATAAAAAGAAAATTTGTTTAATTTAGTGTAAGGTCGAAATATATTTCACCTTGTGAACACCAAAAGTTCATATTTCACTCGTGGCTGCGCCACTCGTGAAATATACCTTTTGGTGCTCACTCGGTGAAATATATTCCAATCGTACACTGAATTAAACAAATATCCTCTATATATTCGTGCAGATTCAATACTAAATTTATTGAACTCGTTAAATAAAACAATATTATGCTCGCCAGAGGCTCGCATAATATGATTTTATTCAACTCGTTCAATAAATTTAGTATCAAACTATACTCATTTAATATCCTCTATTTATTTCATGCTTTCCAGTGTTTTATTGTAATATATCAGATGATTATATTCTGATAAACCACTAGAGAAATTTATAAAATATAATTTTCACTGTAGCCGGACTATATATATCTGAATGCGGATGAAAAGAAAATCATAACTTTATGGAATAGCAGGCAGAAATAAATGCTGTCATACATAAATTTTGCTTCTTTAGGAAAAGAAAGTCGATGTCCCCATACATCATGTTAAAAATGTAACAAAATTAGAGAAATTTAACAGAACTATTTTTCAAAATTGATGATGTGACGTCATGATGCGATGACGTCACAAAGGAGAATGCGCGACGTTACGCGGCAATATCAGTAAAAAAAATACTTAAAATCACTTAAAAAGCATGAAATAAAAAGAAAATTTATTTGTTTTACATGTAAGATTGAAATATATTTCATTCGTGAACACCAGCTAATATATTTTCACTCGTGGCTACGTCACTCGTGAAAATATTGCATCTGGTGTTCACTCAGTGAAATTATATTTCAATCTTACATGCAAAACAAACAAATATCCTCTATGTATGTGACTTTTGTTAATATTGGTAAAAATTTACATGTTTTAGTCATACACCTTAACAACAAAGTTTTTGTGCAAAATGTTTTAAATTTGTAGATTTTTACGTAAAACAACACCATCTTACTAATTACTGCGCAAAATCACAATATCATAGTTACGTCTCATTAAACAATCGCCATTTTCTATACGTTCTTGTTTGTTGAAAAAACAAATGACTTTGAGATACAAAGTAAAGACAGTTTTAATATTTAAAATTTAACAATATTAATTAAATTTAGTCATTTTAACAACGTCCATTTAATGTGATTAATTTTTATTGAATATGTTGTTGTTTCCATGTGTCATACAGCAGAAAATTATGGCGGCTGATTTGGTACGCCTTTGTGCGCTATGTTGGCGGCTAGCGACAAACGAAAGCGCCAAAGCGCGCATTGTTGGACTTTTCGTTAGTGGTCCGTCGCTAGCCAACACGACAAAAGCACGAAAAGGCGGCGGGTTGTCGTCCTGTCTTTAGCGCGGGCACGCCAAATGGCCCTTTTGTTGCGGACGCGTTGTCGCCATTTCGCTTGGGCTTTTAAGGCCAATCTTCAATTTGAACCCGAAAGCGACATTAATCGGGACAACATGCCCGCACGACAACGCCCATTTGGTGGTGGCCGCCGCTATTTAAAGACGGCAAGACACAAGCGCGGACAGAGCGCCGCACAAAAAGCGTAAGCAAGAATCACTACCAACTAGAAAAATACCTAAAATGTTACAGCTTATAACAATTTTTCTTACTGTAAGTTCATTTCAAAATCGTTAAGTGCCGTGAATTAATTTAAGAGAAGCAAAGCATATAATGCTCTGAAAAAAGTACATCTTTTAAGATTCTTAACCGATAATTGCTTCTCCGGTCGCATCTTGGTTTCTTTTATTTTATAAGAATACCTTGGAAATTTGCTCTAAATTAGAGATATAGATAACTCTTATCTACATCTCTGATTAAATAAATAAGACATGTAATGTACCAATAGTTTTAATAGCATGATGAATATATGAATGTATCTACATTTTTCTTCAATATAATTATATTTGGCTTGTCCTGCATTCAAACGTTATAAGGGATATACAAATTATATCATTTCTACAGTATTGGAAGAAACATTTTTTCCTTCGACGATCTTTAAAACACACAGAATTAAATAAGAAAGGTAGAAAAATCGACCAGAATATAGGAAGCTGTATTTAAAAAACTGAGTTTTAAATGTTTGGGGCATATTAAAAAAAATTTTTTTTTTTAAAAAATTTAAACATAAAAGGGGCCCACCCTATTTGGGCCCCAAAAAAGGAAGGTATAATAAAATTTGCATGACTTTTTGGTCAATTTTCCCAAACCATTTTTTTTCTTTGAATAATGTGTCCCAGCCATTTCACGTCCCGCCCCCTGTTTTATATCAACAGATTTTTTGGGTTTCCCACAGCAAAATTTGGGCATTTATAAACTTTTTTTTCTAATTTTTGCTTGCCCAAAACGAAAAAAATTTACTTATTCCCCTTAAAAAACCTTTCTTTTGGGAACAAAAAGGAAAAGGGGTTGGTTTTTGGCCCAAATCATTGCTTTATCATATCTAAAAGCACACACCTGAATTCAAACAAAAATCATGTGATGAACTTTGCCAACTCACATCATAATACTTAAATTATAACATGTTAAATTTGGGAAATTGCATATCACATGTATTTAAACGAAGAAAATTAAATCAATTGAATATAAAAAATGTTATCTTGTTAGTAATATTACTTTATTTCCTTTCATTCTCCATGTGTTGTTATTATGTACAGTTCAAAGATGTATTTGTATCATTGCATGACACTTTGCTACTAAATAACACAGAATTGTATACAATCCATGTAAAAAATATAAACTTTGAGGATTACGTTTAATTTTATTTGAATGTAACATTTTATGCATTTTGTACACGTCTTATATGTTAGAAAAATATAGTTTCATCATCATCATAATGAGCTGTTTAGGGGAATTCCCCCTGGTAGATTAAATGTAAAAAAAAATTGTAGACTTTAACCTATGCATTAGCTGTTAAAATATTTTCTTTTTTTCTTCCAATATTAAGAATGATTGCTGTACAATCACAAAGCTATATTTAGAGAGTATTAAAAGACTCTAGTACAATTCATTTTTAGCGTTTGAAATGCAGATCGGCTAATGTCTTACGTTTATTCTTTCATCTGGGAAGACGTTAAAAGTCTTCCAAGATATTATAAGACTTAAATAAAGCGCTGACCGAAGGTGGCGCGATAGCTCAGTTGGTTAGCCCACTGACTGTCCACTGATTGTCACTCCTGGGGTTCCTGGTTCGATCCTGGGTAACACCCTTGGGATTTTTCAGAAACACTTTCCACCTAACTAGGTTTACTGGTACGAAACCCAGGTTATCCTTGTAGATCAGCATATATGTGTATCAGTGAGCACTATACACTGGGCATGTGAAAGAACCAAGGAATCTATTCAATAAGAGCTAGGGACTGGTTTCCGGATTCCCTTTTATCTCATAGCTGTCTAAAAAATCAATCAATCAATCCAAATTGTAAGCCCTTGTAGACTGAACTCTGTAGCTTACCCAATTGATATTCAAGGGGCTTAGACAAACTACGCACGATAAGTATCTAATCATGTAAGGGGAGGTCACTGCATGTGAGATTGTCTTTAAAAGTGAAAGGAGTTGTCTCTCTTTCTTATCCGTCATAAAACTCGAAAACGAGGCTCGTGTATCAGCGGCTCCTTTGAAGTTTGCACTTATTGTGTTGATAGTGTGTTTGACGGATGGATAAAATGTAGTGCTTTTGTGAATTTAAAAGTTTATTTGGTGCTTTGAAGAAATGAAATTAATTTCAGGGTATTTCTTGTTTCTAGCGATTGGATTTATATTTCCTGATACGGAATGTTTGAAAATTAGTAAGTATTAATTCGCATCATTATCAAATTAATTGATGGATAATTGATTTATTGATCGCGAAATCACATTACATATGTGAAAGTGTCATTTGTAAGCATGACTCACATGGTTGGAAAAGCGTGTACATTTGTTTTTAAAAGTTATTAATTTTTAATTTGCATGTTGTTATTTATTTTGTCGTATATGATTAATGCAATTGTTAAAACAATTTACTACCATGTTACTGACATATATAGTAACTAATTTGCACTAATTTTAGAGACTTACATATCCCCGGTAATATGATATTTTTACATATCCTGATTGGTAATTAACAATAAGATTTAAAATTGTATAATCAAATGTGTTTAATATTTAATTATGATTTTCTGATTCTATCAAACTTCAAAGAATAATCTGGTGCTCATTCAATCTAAATATTGGTCACCTTGGTAAATAAATTGGTTCAGTAACAGGTTAACTCCTATTGAATGGTATAAGGAGTTAACCCATTACTTCACTAAGAATATGTAATTACTTTAGCTATGACTATGAGCTAGATTTACAACTGCATAATGCATTGGCTAGCATCACACATATTTCATTTATTTATTTATTTATTTTGTTTTATTATTTATTTATTTATTTTGTTTTGACATATTTAGCCATTTCAAATCTTGTATAGTTTGGACAAAGTCTTCTTTACAAAGGGTTATCTATAAAAAATGTGCATTTTTTTCTTTTAAGCCAAAATACTGAAGATTCAATAGGTGCAAATGATATCAAAATAGCGGCTTACAATAAATATGGCTGGGTTGCACTGTGCAATTTGAATTTTACTGAAATTATTTGACTTCCATTTAAGTTTATATTCAGATCCTTATCTAGGCTTAATAGGCAATTATTTTAAACAGGTGTCATTAAGATTTCTTTTAATGATCAATAATAATGTTACGGAAATATTTTATCTTTTATATGTAGGAAAACAATTATCATTTTCATTAAAGAGATATCATTTTAAGTGTATTATATTTAAGAAAATTAACATACTATTACCTGTGCCTTTTTATCTATTTTATCTGCTATTCATTACCTGTGTATGGTGTAGAAATTACCAGTCATGTTATCAGTGATCAAAGAATTACATAATTGTTGATTGATTATTAGTTAAATCAATTATCTGATCATCTAACGTTTGAGGTAAGAAATTAAGGAACTTGATATCAATAATTGGCCACATAAATAATGGAAAAACGGGCAGGGTATTTTGCTTTTCTTGGATGATTTGTTTATACATTTTATTCTTTAATATATTTTATTACTGCGGGTATGAAGACATTAAAATTCACAGAATTTTTAAAAATATTTAATTTGACTTTGTGACTATAAATAAATTATTGATGCGTAAAAGCAATTTTTTCTATATGATTCATGTTCTACATTTTTAATCTACCTACATTTTTTGATTCAGCTAACATATATTAGATCTACCTAGTTTTTTTCTTGTTTTTTTTTTCTTAATTTTTTTCCTTTGGAAGTACTGGTATTAACTTCAAAATAGGTTGAAGGTGTAATTCTTAACCCACATTATGTATATAATAATTACAGAAGTTTCAAATTAAACAAAAATCAGATTTTGTAAATGAATTCTTTTTTTTTTGAAATTAGGGAAAAATAAAATAATTTTGGATAGAGTAAAATTGCCATGTATAGAAAAGGTTTTAACCTTTGTGGTAGACTTGTATACATGCCTGTACTAATTAATGTAAATATTAATATAGACAGGTCAATCTTATTCAAACATCTAATGATGCTGATAAGGGGATCTGTGCCCCCCTGTGTGCTTGTTATGCAAGTGGATTTACTAAAGACAGCATGTAACTCTTCCCTTTCATCATTTGTATTTATGACAGGAACATCTGATGTTCCTTACCTGCTGTTTCAGTCAGTTCAGTTGGTAAAATGCATTGTTTGTACAAGATTATAACACAATTAATTCTATTGAAAGATGATTTTCATGGAGTGCAGTGGAGGAAATGAATTGTATGAACTAGCTGACCAGTAATACCTATATACTTTCTTATACAATTACAATAATCTATCTCTGCACATTTGGTTTAATATGTCATGTACAGACTAGATCAAGCAGATTCTGAAGTCTGCATATTTTACCTATTTCTTAATAAAAAAAATATCTCCCTTTTCAACCAGTGTTCTATTCTGTGTTCAGGTACATGTAACTTTGTTAATTAAAAATATAACCTCTGGCAGGAAAAGTCATGTGACAGGCACCTGCTTTAAAACATGATAGTGTTTGCAGAACTCAAGTTCTCTATTTCATTTAATTCACAAAGAAATATGTTTATTTTATAAACCTAGCTGTGATCAAAATGCATCCTTGACAATTGACAATTGGCTGTATCCTGCGACATACTGTATTATGGCATTTATGAATCTGTTTTGATATTTGACTTTTTTGAGCTGCATTTGGAAAATTAATATGGAATGCTAGGGAAGCCCAAAAGTGCCACCTTAACAATAACATTTTTCAAAATTAATGTATTATGCTATGGCCATTAAAGATATTGTTTTAACTATTAATGTTTACAGTCAAGTCCAAGAATAATTTAGTTTTACCAGGTGTGGTTATAAAAGTCTCATCCTTTAATTAATTGACAATATGGTGCACAACAACATTATTATTATTATTACACGATTTGGAAAATTTTATGGAAAAGAAAATTGAAGCCTTGTAAATTAAGCATATAACTAGCCACCTTCGGTCTAATTTTATTATTGTTAACCACAATTTCAATCATATATAAACCAAAAAGAGAAAATCTCTTCCACTGGAAGCAAGATTGAAAACCAGTTTTAGAACTTCATATTTTCTGTAATGAATGGTTTCTATGGCAATTGCCAGTTTTGTTACTTTTACCACATGTGTTTTGTAAGTTATTGAAAGCTTTGATGTATTTTCCTCAGCTCATCCTCTCTTCACCTCAGAGTTTTCTATTCTATTCTCTTCATCTGTAAAAACTTCATACCCTTCGTGCATCTAGTAATTAATTCTTAGAAAGTACATAAAATTACCCTGTCTATGATACCTGCAAATTTATTCTTATGTGATATGAATTAATGACAGAGTTTTCAAAGAATATAAAACATGTGCATTATGAATCATTCTTTTAATGAACATGCAGATAATTATACTCTCTCTCTCTCTTGCAGCTATCGTAATAAGGAAAATGATAAAATTTCTCTTAAATTTTAGCTTTTCAGGCTTAATTATCTGTTGTTTTAATTGATGGATTTTGTATTCATGTTTCTTCATTTAATAATTCTTATATACCATGCAGATATCAAGAAATTTCTAACTAATTAATTATACAGAGAAAGACCTCACATGTAGGCTGACAATAATAAAAAAAACAAAACAAAAAAAACAACAATATTTTCATCTTAGTTTGGAGATAAAAAAATACATGTAGCAGATGTCGTAAGCCAGTCACGAGTCACGATGCACTGGATCAATCTAAGTAACAAGATTGATTTTTTTTATCAATACCAGTATTTCATTATTAAGATCACAGTTTTCTTCACAGATTTAATAGAAAAGTTGTTTTTTTAAAACAGGTAAAATCAGTTAATTACAGGAACAAATTATTCAGGTTAATCAGTTTCCACCAGATGTAAGTCATCATGGACATAGAAATACTGTGGAACTTCGTAAATGTAGGTTTTTCCCACCTAATCCTGGGATTCAAGTATAGGTCTAGTACGTATTTACAAAATTAAATTGGTCAGACCGACGCAGCCCAGCGACCAATTTTTGATTTTGTAAATTTTGTTTGTTTGTTTGTGTCATTTTACGCCTTTTTCCAACAGTATTTCAGTCATATAGGCGGGTAGTTTCCTAACCATCGTTCCTGGAGAGTTAAACCAGTACTTGACTACCTTCCTCCGCGCTAAACTACCAAAGCATCTCCCGGGGATCGAACCCACGCCAGAGAGGTAACTGGATTAGAAGTCATCGACTCTAACCACTCGACCACGGAGGCGGTTTATTTTTTAATACATACCAATAAATTTTAACCAGCTAAGTTTATAAACCGTTGATTTACTAGACTGATTGATTAACAGTTTGCTGATTTACCAAAGTAAATGTGTTGCATTCATTTGAAATACTGCAATCCCATTGGACAAAAAATTATTTCAAACACTAAACAGACTTTAATTGTTACAACTTGGTAAAACATCGATAATAAGCTCATCAGGTTCATCACTTAATTATGAACAGTAGTTCACCATGAAGCATATGGTGCAAAGTTGTTTGTACCCTTGTCCCGAAATTAGATGGGAAAAACCCATATTTTGTTGGGTTCCGGATACTTTTAATTTACATTCTCTTTAATATCTGAAGCCACAGTGACATGTAAAATCAGGAACCTTTTACCTGTGGGTTCAAAAATTAAATGGTGTGGAATTTTTTTTTAACAACGTACAAAACTCATATCCATCTCTGCAGCTGGAAAATTTGTGATGCTACTCAGCAATAACTGTCTTCTTGTTTTGTTTTTGTGTTTTGTTTTATTTTGTGTTCATCATTCATTTTGCTTTTTCTTCACAGTTCAGTCTGTCTGAAAAATCTTCAATGTTATGACATGATTATTGTCAGACTGTGATTTTAAAGTAAAGTAGTAAAGAAAGTGATATCTGAGCTATAATGAATAATCAGGCTAATGTACAAAATGTACCTCAGCATGCAATTGTTGCTTTTTTATCCAGCAATGATCAGTATATTGATCTCAAACTGAGAACCAACTGCCACTGACTCCAGCTTGTAACTCCTTACTAATTGTTGTTCTTGACAGATTTATGGATCAGTAGAGTCAATGAGTTATAATGTCAGCCAGCTTGATATTGTTTGTTGGAAGATTTGTTCCAGCAGCCAATAAATCAATGTGAAGTATTAAAATTGACACCAGCTGTGTGTAGGATTCATTAAATACAAACAGTATTAAAGTCATAGTCAAATACACCATATCCTGGGTGGTATTAAAAAAGAGTTAAACTCTGACCTTCTCAATAGATTTAATTCAAGTCAAATGAGCAAATTGTAAAACAGCTAGAAAAAAATTTACATAAAATTTAATTTAATTTATATTAAAGGAATTAACTCTTTTTTTGAAGACCTTGATACTACTTTATAATCAAGAAAACAAAACAAAACAGCAACATGTCGAAAAACATAAACAAAATGTATTTAGAATTAAAATACAGAATAAGATAAATATATAATACATATATTAAATTGGTAAGGTCTTTTGGAGACTGTATCTTCAAAGTTTTTAATTGTTTTATGTAAAGTATGAAGAACTAATTATGGCAATCTTTAAATTGTCATGTTTTGTACAATAAGGTAGGTTTGGGCTGTTGGAATGTAATTTAACTAATTATAGCATTGATTAGTATATTTTAATTTTTATTTCCAAAGCTTTTTGTTGTTTTAATATTTTATAAAAAAAAGTCTACAAATATGTATGAGAATTTAACATGCAGACTGTGAATCAAATTCTGTAATATTTAATGTGCCTCATTAAAATGCAGTATAATTATGTGCATGTTATCATTTGATCATATGATTATGATATCATTAATAATGTGACATCAATTAATATGTGACAATGTTATACATTTACCTTTCATTTAGAATCAAGTCCTTTTTTTGGAACAAAAAATTGTCACTAAAAATTGTTAAAAGCAACCAACGTGACTAATTAACTGCACAAGTGCTTGGTCAATACAACTTCAATGTCATGTACTAGCACTATTAGTGGAATATTTCAGGTACAGTGTTAATGCTTCATTAAAATTTACTAGTTGTTCATTGTGAAAACATCACCATCTGAATCAGCTCTTTTGTGTGAGTTCTTGCTATATAGATATTCCCTCAAAGTGTTTAAATCAATACAGAATATCCTGACAAAAGTGAGCTGAACTAACCATTATACCATCAATGCCATTTGTAATATTTGGGATGCAGTAGGAGATAAATACCATTACAGGCATTGATCTATGTCTTAAATCATGCAAGAGATGATGAGAGGAAT
This sequence comes from Ruditapes philippinarum, assembly GCF_026571515.1. Classification (NCBI taxonomy): domain Eukaryota; kingdom Metazoa; phylum Mollusca; class Bivalvia; order Venerida; family Veneridae; genus Ruditapes; species Ruditapes philippinarum. The sequence goes on along the minus strand of NW_026853760.1, from coordinate 208,895 downwards.
TGTTTTGACCTGTAGTCTGAATTTCTGAATCTTCGCGGCTCCAGAGGGGGATTTTCTTGTCTAGGGGTTCTTAAAATTCTGTGACTCGCATTATTTTAGCATACATTTTGTGTATCGTATAATTAATTTATCATCCTGTAATAATTTAATTTATCTCTTGATTTTGGGTTGCTTGATTTCTATTATCTTGATACCTATTCTGAATTTTAACACTTTTAAGTTGTAGATCTACTGTAAAACCCATGGTTTACAATTCCAGAGTTTCCAGTAACGCAGCTTCTTGCATCCTTCACATGAAATTAAACAAAAAGGTCATTAAATTACAAAGTAATCTCTCCACAAAGCGTTCATAGTACAACGATTCCATTCATAACTTAATATACTTATAAAAAATACAATAAATAAAGAAAGTATTTTCGACAATTAAGTTCTAAAAATGCAATTCTTGAATGTAATACATGTATCTATTATGAGATGTTGTGACCAATGCCTTTTGAGTTGTGCTGGTGCTTGTTAGATAATCAAGTTTTTTTCAAGTACTGTTTGCTGTGTATTATTTATATTATATAACATACATGTACTATATTATGTTTCAGTCAAGGAGTCAAGACCTTTAAAAATGGTGAAATATTCAGGGTTTATATAATTATAAATGTTCATGTATTTATCTTATTTATATACTTGTTATTCATTTCAGAACGTGATGTAGGGAGATTAATGCAAGAATACCCTTTTAACCAGTTCTTGTTGAGAATGGTTCCCAAACCATTCCAGATAGTGTTTGTTAAGCAAGTAAAGAAACACAGTCTGGAACCAGTCTCAACAAGAGTGCGGGACATTGGACATGTAAGTTTTGTATTTAATTGGCTTACTACTTAAAATTATTTATCATTTATTACTACATTCTACCACTTTGGAGTGTATAGTATTATGAGTGGTCCAGATATTGCAGTTGAGATGGTTTAACTTTTAGTGATCTATTTTAGTGTCCCAGAGCCTAGACCCTACCCCAGAGCCTTAGACTTACCATGCACCATTATATAAAGACAGCTCACTGAGCTTTATAAATCACCATAGTTGTATGTTGAACACAGCCATTTACATGTACCAAACTCCTTTGGTTTAATGTGGATTTTAAATTTTTATTGATTGTTTCTTTTGTTAATTTTAACTGTAACATTGTAACAAAGTTGTCTTTTCTGTGACCACACAGTAGCATCAAAACATATTTAAAATTGTGTATTGAGAACCTACTAGTTTCAGGTATACACTATCCTTTTTCAGGGTGAAATAAAAGATATGTCACTTATATTTCAGGGAATGTATGAGCATATCCAGCAACTGACATTACAGATTATTATAGACAAAAAGAAGCACAAACTCAAATTACAGAGAAATGAGTAAGTAACTAGTACTGTGAATATAATTAAATGCCTCTATCTTTACCTGATGACATTGCCCAACATCACATTTAACCCATACTGATGGTAAACGCACATTTAACCCATACTGATGGTAAACGCACATTTAACCCATACTGATGGTAAACGCACATTTAACCCATACTGATGGTAAATGCACATTTAACCCATACTGATGGTAAACGCACATTTAACCCATACTGATGGTAAACGCACATTTAACCCATACTGATGGTAAACGCACATTTAACCCATACTGATGGTAAACGCACATTTAACCCATACTGATGGTAAACGCACATTTAACCCATACTGATGGTAAACGCACATTTAACCCACACTGATGGTAAACGCACATTTAACCCACACTGATGGTAAACCCACATTTAACCCACACTGATGGTAAACGCACATTTAACCCACACTGATGGTAAACGCACATTTAACCCACACTGATGGTAAAACGCACATTTAACCCACACTGATGGTAAACGCACATTTAACCCATACTGATGGTAAACGCACATTTAACCCATACTGATGGTAAACGCACATTTAACCCATACTGATGGTAAACGCACATTTAACCCATACTGATGGTAAACGCACATTTAACCCACACTGATGGTAAATGCACATTTAACCCACACTGATGGTAAACGCACATTTAACCCATACTGATGGTAAACGCACATTTAACCCACACTGATGGTAAACGCACATTTAACCCACACTGATGGTAAACGCACATTTAACCCACACTGATGGTAAACGCACATTTAACCCATACTGATGGTAAACGCACATTTAACCCATACTGATGGTAAACGCACATTTAACCCATACTGATGGTAAACGCACATTTAACCCACACTGATGGTAAACGCACATTTAACCCACACTGATGGTAAACGCACATTTAACCCACACTGATGGTAAACGCACATTTAACCCACACTGATGGTAAACGCACATTTAACCCATACTGATGGTAAACGCACATTTAACCCATACTGATGGTAAACGCACATTTAACCCATACTGATGGTAAACGCACATTTAACCCATACTGATGTTAAACGCACATTTAACCCAAACTGATGGTAAACATAAATTTTAGCCCAAACTGATGGCAAACGCACATAAATTTTAGCCCCAACTGATGGCAAAGGCACATAAATTTTAGCCCAAACTGATGACAAAAGCACATAAATTTTCACCCATACTGATGGCAAAAGCACATAAATTTATGGCAAAAGCACATAAATTTTCGTCCATACTAGAGCTGTCATGGATATCGACAATATCGATGTATCGTTGATATTTTTTTGTCGATTAAAAATCGATACACATTTTAAAAAATCGATACTTTTGACTTATATATTAAATGTCTAGAAATTATACAATTCACCCAAAATATATGCAGAAACAGTTAAGCTATGCTTATGTTATATAGTGGAATTATTTCATAGCAATGGTGACAAAAAATATATTGTCTGGTAAAAATTCATGCAGTGGACAAGACACTGTACAGGACATGTTTTTAACTGAAATCATTGAAACAGGTATGAAAGTGAATGACAGACAAGTGAGTATAGGATAATATCGATATATCGGTGTATCGTTGATTTTAGTCACTTGATATCGATATATCGTTGATATGCTTTGCACTGAATCAATGACAGCTCTAGTCCATACTGATGGCAAAAGCACATAAATTTTAGCCCAAACTGATGGCAAAAGCACATAAATTTTAGCCCAAACTGATGGCAAAAGCACATAAATTTTAGCCCAAACTGATGACAAAAGCACATAAATTTTAGCCCAAACTGATCGCAAGAGCACATAAATTTTCGCCCATACTGATGGCAAAAGCACATAAATTGATGGCAAAAGCACATAAATTTTTGCCCATACTGATGGCAAAAGCACATAAATTTTTGCCCATACTGAGTGAGTGTAAAAGCACATAGAATTTTAATAACAGCAATGCTGGCATCTATATACGGTACATGTATTATCTTTGCCACCAGTGTAGATCATTCATGTACTCTGAATTGTCACCTGTATTTTAATAAGAAGTGAGTGGATACTGCCAAATTTAGAAGCCAGTTAAATGGTTGGGTATAAGTCTTAGCCAGGGCCTTTGAAGTTTTTTCTCAATTAAGATGAACTTAATTGCTTACACAGGAACTTGCTCTGCGGGCAGTTGTATAATGAGAAAATCCAGGCTTGTTTGCCTCCAGGTTGCCTGGCTAGTGACCAGATATTTCTATTAATCTTTGTTTTTTCTTCATAAACAGTTCTTTTCTCTCTGAATCGAAGAATGATATATTTAGTAAACTGTAAATAACTCTGAACTTCTTACCTTCTTATGGTGTTAAATATAAGAGACAAGATAGAATTATAATCATGAAGATGTGATGCACTTTTGTTTTGAGGTCTTAAAGATTTACTTTAACAGTCAGAGCCAAAATGTTTTCCACGAGCCAACTAAGAATTGTAGATAAAAGTGTTGCAGCAACTGTGCTGACTCAGGGCAATAGCACATAAAATTTTAATGTATGCTCACAGCTTTAGCAAATTTGATCTATGTTGACAAAAATTAATCTCTCATTATGTAAAATATAATGTAAAATTCTTTATTTAGGTAAAATTATAAGTTATTAAAATTGTCAAACATCTTGTAAAATTTAACCAAACTGACGATCAGATGATCAAAAACATAGATATTCACTTTCCAAATTCTGTATAAGATGGCATGTAACTTTATATAATAATAGTGAGTAATTATGACAATATATCAGCTTTCATTCTGTGGAGTTGTAAAATATTGAATAATTAATAAATCAGTGTGTTCAAAAGCTTGTCCTTAGATCGTATAAACTATTTATTAATAGTAATTGCGGTCATACGGTCATATGTTCACCTGAAGTAAGGTCAAATTTTTGTAAAACTATTCCGTTCATAGCAAACAATCTGACTGGTGGCATTATCCAGCAACAACAGGCTGAAACAAAAAAACTGACTGTTATACATGAATAATTTACGTGAATACTGCCAGATTACCTTATGAATATTTGAACAATTCTTCTACTACAGACTGTGATGACAGCCATTAGAATAGGGGGGAAAAAAATCAGAAAACAAGAACCAGTCTGTTTTGATCTGGCAGTAATTAGCATTCTAGGATATTGTTTTTGAAAGTATTCAATCAGGGTGCAGTGTAATGAGCTAATTTAATTGAATTCATATATATATATAATATAATATATATAATCTTTATCTGGCTATAGAGGCCTCCAATCTAAGCCCAGGGGTTAATTAGAGGAGCATATTGCAGATCATTTGCTCTTGAATCTGGGGATTTGAATCTTGCTTTGGTCATTGCATCCAGGCAGCTTGTTAGCTTTGGTTGGTGGTTCTTAACTGAGGTGCATGCCTTAGCTTGAAATAACTAACAAGCAGAGTGTCATATAAGATCTTCCTTCAAATGTAAATCAATTGTTTAAGTTAAAGTGGTTGAGTAGAGTAGTCTACATCAAAGGGTCATGTTTATTGGCAGCAAATTATTTGTCATTCAATTTTCTCTAAAATTCAGAGGGTTTATCCAATAATATTGTGAGTCATGTATGAAATTTTAATTAGTTTAAAACAAATCGATTTCATTGAATCTGGTATTGTAACTTAAGTAATGCTATGTTATATTACTTATAATGGGTAGGGTGATTGTATGATGTTTCTCCTAAACACTGTATTTATAGCAGTTTTTTGAATGAGACTTAAAAACCAAGATGTCTATATGATTCCGTCAAAGAAATTCAAGTCTTGATATTTTTCTAAAACAGAGAAGATCTGCACTTGCATTTTCCTTTAAAAGTAAAAGATAACTATAAATACTACAACATATTGAATTAGTTTTCTGTATTTGTATTCTAGCTATGAATAGATGTATCTACAATGTACTTATTTTTGATACCAATTATTAATAACCGTTATTTTATAATTATGTGATGTAAAAGTTATGAAAATTTTAAAACTCATGAGTTGAAATGTGAATAAAAAAAAATGTTTCATTGACCTATATTAGTAACGTTAACTGTCAGTTTCATTGACTGGATGTATTCTTGACATTAAGTTATAAACTTATTCATGTTAATAGTTTATGATACAGTAATGTTCAGTGAAAGTAAGATCAAAGTAGATAATGTACATTTAAAAACAATTTAAGATGAAATTTAATAAAAGATACCAGAATGTGTTCATCAAATATTTATACTGTTCTAAAAGCTTAATGGAGAAATTTCAATAGTTTACAATTTATTGAAGGCTTTCAATTAATACAGTCATCTGATATAAAACGGAAAAAACTTCAGGGCATATTTTGTGTTTAAAAATAGCTTTTTTCTAGGTAAATATTTGATGTCTGGTGAAAAGAGCAATAAATGAATCGGTAATAAATTGTTTTTCCTGGCAATATCATGCATGAATACAACAAGTTTAAACAGTTTTTATTTGGCAATACACCAGAGGTGATGGAACTTCTTAAATTCTCGGAAACTTGTCAAACCTGACACCAAATTTGTGATCTGCTTGGCAATATTTCAGATGTTTTTTAAGATGAGAGGGCTGTAAAGGTATATTATAAAGGGTAATATCTGATTAAATCATATTTTGTTGTAAAATTTAAAATGAATTTTAATTTCAAAGTGGATAAGTCTACAATGAGCTCATTTTCCATAAGTATTTAAAATACATGTAATATATCAAACAGTAGAAATGTATAATTTGGATATTCTTATAAAATATTTCTTGAAAAAAAAAATGTTGATGAAGTTCTAAGTGATTAAGTATGAACTATGATGAAAAATAAAGTATTTTGTTCTGCTTTAAGTAACTTAGCCATTTCATTTGATTTTTGTGATGACTGTTTAAGTAAAGAATGGTGACCTGCAGGATGTCCTAAATACTGCTGACGTTTATGATGCTTTGTATGTTCTTTATACATACTTTTATGGATGGTTAAATGGATTAATTATCAAAGTTGAAATACACATATGTTATGTAGGTTGAAATTGTAAGGCTCTTGAGACAAAATTATTTTTTCAACAAGCAGTAATTTTGTTGCCTAAACAATGTAGTTTGTTTTGCCTTGTTTCACATTTTTTAGAAAAGACAGTTTGGCAGACAATCAGAGAAGCAAAATTTTCTCTTAAAAACATTATCTAACAGGAAATTATCAGATTAGACTTGTAAAATGTTACCCCCCCCCCCCCCCCCCAACAGGCAACCAACTCTAAAAAAAAATAACATTCAGATCATTAGTTAAGTCTGTATAGCGATGGCATGCTGGTATTTAGTCCTATTAACTATACTTTATTGGCTGATAAGTCTTTAATACAGTTTACTTTCACAACCCCACACTTCACAGAGGAAATAAGATGGGATTGATTAAGTGCTAGTTAATTAAGATTATGATGAAAATAGCAAGCATGTTTTCTCTCAGAGATATTCCTCAGCTTTTATAGTTCACTGTAAATTTTATATATAAAGTTTCATAATGTTATATTTTCCTATGTGTTTTAAAAAAATAAATACTTTAAAAGTTAAAGATAAAATAGTTTATAAATAAAAAGTTAGACCTCTGCCAAAAATCACCTTTAATTATAAATACCGTATGATATGCTAGAAAATTAAGTAAAACAACTGTCTTCAAATGATACAAATTTTTGTTTTCATTGCTTTACAAAACTAAAATTGATTGTAAAAATTATAGAATTAATAGTAACAAAAATAATATGTAAGATATTGCAAATTTGAAAAGAAACAACCCCTTGTTTGGATTGAAATTTACAAATAACAAAACAAATACAAAAATAACAGGATCAAAATAAGCAAGAATTAATATTTGGATCAACTGTAAAATATCCATAATTTGTAAAAATAACAATAAATTTATTCTAAACTTTCATAAACATATTGCTATTTCAAGTCTAATTTTATCAAGTTGATGGAGAATACTTGAGTTTTTAAATTTGGTGAACACGATAGAATTTTCAACAATCTTCTGCATGTAATTATAAGATCCATGCATTAAAATTTGCATTTTTAGCTCGACTTTTCTATGAAAAGGGGAGCTATCCTACTCGCCCCGGCGTCGGCGTCGGCGTTAGCGTTGGCGTCACACCTTGGTTAAGTTTTTCGTACCACCCCACTTTATTTCAGAAGTATTACAAGTATGGCTTTGAAACTTACCATACTTGTTCACCATCATAACCTCCATCTACAGACAAGAGTACATAACTCTGTCAAGGTTTTTGACAGAATTATGGCCCTTTTTTGACTTAGAAAGTGTATTGAGCTTGGTTAAGTTTTTTGTACCACCTCACTTTATTTCAAAACCATTGGAGGTATTGCTTTGAAACTGACCATACTTGTTAACCATCACGACCTTCATCAACAGACAAGAGGACATAACTCTGTCAAGGTTTTTGACAGAATTATGCCCCTTTTTGACTTAGAAAATACATTGAATATGGGTAAAATCCACTTATTGCCTTAACCCTTTGAGATATTGCTTTGAAACTTTTAATGCTATTTCACATCATTACCCCCATCTGTACGCAAGAGAAGGTAACTCTGTCAAGGATTTTTTTTAAAAATTAAGGCCTTTTATCGGCTTAGAATCTTGGTTAAGTTTTTAGTACCAGTCCACTTTTTGACTGAACTGTTTGAGATATTAATTTGAAAGTTGGAATACTTGTTTACCATCATGGTCCCAAAACATGGGCAGGAGAAGGTAATTCTGTTAAGGATTTTATTTGAATTATGGCCCTTTTTGACTTAGAAACTCAGTTAAGATTTTCATTCTTGTCCACTTGTTGACTTAACCATTTGAGATATTACTTTGGAAGTTGGAGTTCTTATGTGCCATCATGAGACCTATCTGTAAGCAAGAGAAGATAACTCTGTGAAAATGTTTCTTGATTTGTACTTAGAAATTCCTAGTTAAAGTCTTGTGTGCCCTTAACTGTCAAAGTTTTGTTTTATAGGCAAGCACTAAAAAAGTCGAGCGCGCTGTCCTTCTGACAGCTCTTGTTATTTGCTTTGTCTCAGTGTCTTCTAGTGTAATAATGCTCGACTATAAATCAATTTATTCCAGGAAATTTCTAGCATGAAGATCATTATATAATTTGCATGATTATTCACATTGTCTGTGTTTACTTGAGTTTGTTTTTTTGTGATTTGGCCGTGAATTGACTGGGAGACTAATGTCATTGAAGGCATGACATTTTGTTTACTAAAATTGGGAAGGAGCCAAATAAAAAATCCTTATTACCCTCAGTCTCAAGTCTTTAATTTCATTCTTAATTGGTTTATTTTACTTTACATGCTTCAAATTTTCCACTACCGGTATCCAATTTAAATGTAAAAATATCTTTAATCATGATGACCTGAGTGGCTGTGAGCCTGTACCAGTAGCTCTCTATTTTGGTGTGTGGTGGTCATTATTTATATTCTTTTTGTCTCTCTAGCATTTCATTCTTTAAATATTTAAGGAGCTATTAACTAACTGGCACAGAAGCCTAAAACATAAAAATTAAAATTTCTACATCAAATGGTGTTCTTTAAATCAAATAAATATGCAAGAGATATAGAGAATAACATGCTACTGTCTTCTTTTGGTATATGTCAGGCTGGTAATGGCTGGAAGGGGCAAAGCTTGAAATTGAAAAAAAAATTGTGGGGTTTTTAGTATAATTTGAGTTAAATATTAATTAAATGTTTTCAATTTTGATCATTTTGTACAGTTTAAAATTTTTTTTCTTAAAAAAAAAACTATAAGGGAGCGAATTATCTGAAAGTTTGCACACAATTCATGTAATTGGTCCAGGCCTACATCAAATTGTACACATCTTGGAAAAAAGTTTATCCAGTCCGTTTTATTTAAAAAAAACTCCATTGCATAGAGTCCTTTTTAAGATCAGTAGCTTTAATATTGAGTACAAATATAGAAGATGTTCAAATATCTCACTTAAATGGTGCCATTTCTGCCAAGTTGTATACATTAGAGCCATATCAATTGTTGTTTGGAGTGGCAATTTAGTGCTTCTTTTAAGCAAACTATTACCAAGGCTGGACTGACAAAGAATCTGATTAAACCATCAAATGTCTATGATGAAACATTGATTACAATTAACATTCACTCATAGATAAAAATCTGCAGAAAATTGTCGAGTAGGCAGAAAATTGTGGAGTCAGGAATAGCCGCAGACAATGAAAACTTTGATATATTATATATACAAGTACTGTACAAGAACATAGGTTTAATATACAATTCAGGGTATTATTACTCCGTGTTGTCATATAAATCACAAATTTTGTCAATAATAAATCAGATAAACGTATGTTTTAGTTTATATTTTAAGATGTTTTAGATATAAACATTCATGTTAAAAGATATGATTGGTCTTTTCTGTATATTAATAATATATAATGTTTATGAAAGGAAATTCTGAACACATGGTTATTTTCATTTTATACCAAAGATTTATATTTATCAGGAAATATATATGTAAAATTACTTCCTCTTACTTATAAGTATAATAAGATGTTTAATTCCTAAAAGGGATATAAAATATGAAATTACCTTGTAACTCCAGGGCATGATTTTAGTTACATCTCGTCTTCTTAATTTCACATTCATATACGTACCTGTAATTAATTTTCTTGGATTTTAACAGCAACACTGTAAAGATCATACTGCATCTTTCCATTACTTTATTGGTGAAGAAACACCAGACAGGTGCCCCTTGATCTTTAAGCATTTGTTATGCTATAAAAAATTAGCTATTTTCTTGTTATATTTTATATTGTGTATATTAAATAAGTGAGTGAAATATTTGTATTGAATTTCATTTTAAATTTTATTTTGTATTTTCTGATTTCAAAAAATTTATATATGATAAAAATAAATTATACCTTTTTTTCTTTGTTAAATCTCAAGTACATTTATGTGGTCAATTAGAATGTCTCAAACAGGTGACATGTTGTTACAGAGAAGCCAATGTGCTAAAAACCTTTTACACTAGACAAAGAATTGCAAAATGCTTGTTATATTAACATCTGTGATAAACTTTATTCTTTTAAAAACATAGACAATTAAATTTACTAATAGTGATTAGAAAATATGTAAGTTATTTCTCAAGTATTTTCAGAATTAAGCCAGATCTTGTAGTTCCGCCTCTCCAGAAATAATGTTTAATCATTGGTCAACTAACGTGTTATGCTATAAAAAATTAGCTATTTTCTTGTTATATTTTATATTGTGTATATTAAATAAGTGAGTGAAATATTTGTATTGAATTTCATTTTAAATTTTATTTTGTATTTTCTGATTTCAAAAAATTTATATATGATAAAAATAAATTATACCTTTTTTTCTTTGTTAAATCTCAAGTACATTTATGTGGTCAATTAGAATGTCTCAAACAGGTGACATGTTGTTACAGAGAAGCCAATGTGCTAAAAACCTTTTACACTAGACAAAGAATTGCAAAATGCTTGTTATATTAACATCTGTGATAAACTTTATTCTTTTAAAAACATAGACAATTAAATTTACTAATAGTGATTAGAAAATATGTAAGTTATTTCTCAAGTATTTTCAGAATTAAGCCAGATCTTGTAGTTCCGCCTCTCCAGAAATAATGTTTAATCATTGGTCAACTAAGTTAAACCAATGGACAGTGAGAGAACCCCTTAAAAGATCCCTTTTCCAGCTGGCAGATTCTGCCTGATTAGTAACTATATGTGTTGACAAATTAAATAAAAGCTGGAAAAGTGGATTAAACTTTCTTATATTTTTATATCTAGGTAAGTTGTATTTTTATTCTATGTACATTTTGTAAATGTTTGATGTTAAACAACTAAAATTTAGTTAAGAACACTAAGCTGTTCTTATTTTGAATACTTGAAAATATAATTATGTTATGTTAAAAACTTTGTTAAAAACTTCAGGTAACAAGATGTTACTTAATATATTTGAATATATTCTATTTTTGTCTTAAAAGCAATTCGAGTAAATGAAAGTAAAACTTACTTTCATTGATATGTCAAAATTTAAATATTATGTTATTATATTAGATCATTCTGCCTGATTAAACTATATGTGTTGACAAATTAAATAAAAGCTGGAAAAGTGGATTAAACTTTCTTATATTTTTATATCTAGATATTCCCCATTGTGAAAGATTGTGGGCTTCTGATTATAAGCACTTTTATAAGCTAAGTAAATATATAAGATTAATCTCATATGAATCATTAAGCAGGATTCAATTGGTGTTTGGACTTTACACCTCCTGGATGTTTCATCCCTGGACGTTTCACCCTCAAAACCCTGGTCTTTTCATCTCCACTTTATAAATTTGATAAATATGAAATAGTGAAAAGAGTCGACATTCACAAATAGTCACTTCAGTGAAAACAGTGAAAAAACAAATGAAAACTTGCAAGGTTGAACTAGTGAAAGTGTACAGTGTACAGTACATATTGTATTATAGTAATCATTGTGATTAGTCCAAAATGTTTTATATTATTATAGATTTTTAATATTTTGTATTATATACACACAGTATTATATAAAAGAAAATTCAATGTTAGTACATTTAATTTATTTACTTACATGATTTTTAATATTTTAACCTTTTTTTACAAGAGAGTATTTTTCTATTAAAGTATTTAATTTGAAATAATTGGTAATTGTTATTGTATAGTGCATACATTGTAGATATAGTAATTGACTATGAATAAAATTTTGTAATAATCTGATCATTTTGTTTTTATCTGTTTTTCATACATTGATACATATTTGGTAAATTTTATTTGAACAAGAATGTCATTTTTTAAATAAAATTTCTTCATTATAAATTTAAAAAAACAAGTATTCTCTCAATGTCTATCATGCAAATTTATATGATATTGAGTTATCTCAATCATCACTCAATATAATCCAATTAAGGTGTAACAACTAAGGTATGTCAAACAAGTTTACTGATATTAATCCATACAGTATACAATATTATTTATAAAAAAAAGTAGCCGAAACGTCTACGAGGTGTACAGACCAAAGGTGAAACGTCCAGGAGGTGTAAAGACCAAAGGTGAAATGTCCAGGAGGTGTAAAGTCCTGAAATCATTCAATTTAACCACAGTGATCAGGACAAGAGCAAGAAATCATGGACTTTGATCACTCTACCAATCTAAAACTTATAATTTAGTTGATTCAGTTATGTTACCAATTAGGGATGCTGAAGATTTTTATAAGGAAAATTATGGCCAAACAATTATATAATAGCTATAATACTTCAATTATACTTTACAGGCTTCTGAAAGAGATGTGTTTTATTTTATGAAAGTTGAGATTATTGACATTTTGTTTTATCCCTATTTTATGGTAGAGAGCACAAAATGTGACATGTTTAACATGGTAGAAAAAGTTAAGGTCCGGTGGTAAAGTAAGCATAATGTTTTAACATTGGGAGAGTATGTTGGGATTATATGATTTGTTGCATGAGAGAACAGATTGCATGTTGGCTATTGATTTCGAGAGTAAACAGCACATTCTGTAAAGAATACATCTGCCCACATCATTATGTTAATACATTTAATTTTAGTTATTGTTATCTGATAAAATGTTTAGCAAATCAGTAAATTTATCCTAATTTTATGTTTGTGTGTTTTTCCTTTTTTCTTTTCTTTCTTCAAAATAAGTAGGTACTGATTGCAAACCATTTACAATGATCAAGAATGTTGTAGTAAAAATAATCCATGGTACATGTATATTCAACTGCATCATGATCATGGTGTATAGCTTCTACCATCTATTAAATGCCTTCATGAAAATTAAAATGTTTTAAAATACCTTAAGATTATAGCCTAAAGTAAATTGGTAACAATTGAGTTAATTCAATGATAAAACGCACCTTTGATGGTGTACACAGACCAGTCATTATTGTGTAATATTATGCACCATTTAATTTGCTGTTCATGCAGTATTGATTGGATTCACCATTTTAACTATAGCTTCTGGAAAAGCACATCTGTGCTTTACATCATATTTAATTGCCAGCTTATAACATTATGACTGTAGGCTGTGTCTCTGATGGATTGATATGATTATTAACTCGCAGGCTCAGAATTTTACTCCCTGAGTTAGCCAAGTTACTGTTACTTTGCAAGCTTTAAAATACAAATGTTGAGTTACTGTTAGTTTGCAAGCTTTAACGTACAAATGTCGGTGATGCGACTATAAAGAATTGATTTTGAGCAAAAATCAATAACATAGTGATCCATGTAGATATTACATGTTTGAGCAGAGCTATTATGCTATTTGTACTTTATTGCTTCAGGAGCAAATTATCCCTGTTGTTGGGATATAGAGAGAAATACATGACTCACCACCAACCTTTGTGATTTTCCAATATAACACTGTCAAAGGGAATGAAATAAGATACACAACAGATAGTTTGAATGTTGCATTAATAAACAATTTAATGTGAAGGAATTCTGGGATTCCCTGAAACAGAATATTGAGTGTCTTCTCCATTTTCATAATGTTTGCATAGCGTCATACTTGATAATAATTTTGTATAATTTGTACATTACTTCTTCTCTATATTAAATTTGAGCAGAAATTGACTGGTTCCAGACAATGTAATTTTTAGTATAGTTATAAACGTATGCTGGCAAGTTTATTTACATAAAAAAAAGAGAAAAAACAGCAGCATCATCAGTCTCAGAAGTCTGACAAAGCTTATAGAAGGTTGTTTTAGTCATTACATCTTGTATTATGAATACAGATCAATACAGGAAACAAAGCTTATTTAAAATCATATGATAACATCACAAAGAATCTCTAATATTCTAAATAAAATCTCTGGTGTATGTAATACCTTAAAATACACCAGTGCCTATGTTGATTTTCAAATTTCAAAGGAGCTTGAAAATAAATGCCTATATCTCAATTTCGATGTTTCATTTACATACAATGAAAGTTCTATTTTAATTTTTGTTATAATTTTGTATATTTTCAGTGGTCTATTCTCCGCTGGGATTCAAACAAAGTACTTCAAGGAGCCGCAATCACAAGTTATAGAAAAGGTAAATTGAACACATATATCATATTGCTTGCAGTCAGGTCTTGTATATGCACAGTTCATCTCACAAATGTAACAAATAACTTGATCATAATTTCTAAATAAGGTATTAGTTTTGGTACTCATGAGTATCTCATTGTGCAATCATTTAGAGTTTTATCCAGCAATAAGTATTTATTTTATAGTGTTTTATCAAAACAAGACAACGTCCCTTTTACAAGAACATGAGGCTTGAAAAAGGTGGTAATTAAAGAGCCTTTTAGACCTCAAGAGTTTGACATGATAGCCACTTAGCTTAATCAGGGGTTCCTGGTTTGATCCTCAGACCTCCGGCAATTTACCTCAAGAGTTTGACATGATAGCCACTTAGCCAATCAGGGGTTCCTGGTTTGATCCTCAGACCTCAGGCAAGGTGTTCTCCATGACATTTGATCTCGAGCAATTAGTCTGATGGTTATTTTTTCTCTCACCAAGTTGGAAGTTTAAATTATGTGTAGGCTCTATATTGAAACACTGTCATCAATAAAGAAACCCTTTTAAAGTTTTAGAAGGTATTTTGATGAGTCTGACTAAAAATTAAAATGATACATCAAATTCGGTGTATGGTATAATTTATATGCATCAAATCAACAGCTTTATGGTCTTTCTCTAAACAACATATTTCTTTAACTTTCTGTCTTAATTGGCATTAAGTCCCTTTTATTAATGCATTATCAGATTTTTATACATTCAATATTAAACATTGAGGTACTTGATATAGATGTATCATTATATCAATATATCAATTATGCAGATTTAATTTACAAAATACCTAGAGAAAGGAATCTGTTACCAGGGAAAAGAATCAGTTACAAATTACCATGTAGAAGAGTACCTAGGGGAAGGTTACAGGTTCATGATGTTGATAACATGTGATATATATCAGCCATCAATGATATATTCTGTCATATATCAGGTACAAAGTTCACATCACTGAACTCATAACTGTCAGCATATCACAATATAAAGGAAATCTATCATTGTATCTAATATATATTTATCCTACAGGCAGTATCATTCTCAGCTTTAATTGCCCTGCAAGAAATTGGCAATTCTTGAAAATTCTACAATTGATTTTTTTTTCAAACTTTTCTTAATATATCTTGAGATTTTAATTGTCTTAACTATTAAATCTGAACCAAACAAGGACCATTGAACTGTGGTCTGTGGTGAATAACTTGTTCCCAAACAGGGCTGTGAAACTGTGGTCTGTAATGAATAACTTAAAAACAAACAAGGACAACTGAACTATGGTCTGAGGTTATTAACTTTGAAACAAGTAAGGACCATGACAGATAAGGTCTGTGAATGACAGAAAAGGACCATGACAAATCGTAAGGACTGTGAATGGCAGAAAAGGACCATGACAGATAAGAACTGTGAATAACAGAAAAGGACCATGACAGATAAGGACTGTGAATGACAGAGAAGGACCATGACAAATCGTAAGGACTGTGAATGGCAGAAAAGGACCATGACTGATAAGAACTGTGAATAACAGAAAAGGACCATGACATATAAGGACTGTGAATGACAGAAAAGGACCATGACAAATTGTAAGGACTGTGAATGACAGAAAAGGACCATGACAAATTGTAAGGACTGTGAATGACAGAAAAGGACCATGACAAATCGTAAGGACTGTGAATGACAGAAAAGGACCATGACAAATCGTAAGGACTGTAAATGATAAGAACTGTGAATAACAGAAAAGGACCATGACAGATAAGGACTGTGAATGACAGAAAAGGACCATGACAAATCGTAAGGATTGTGAATGGCAGAAAAGGACCATGATAGATAAGAACTGGAAATAACAGAAAAGGACCATGACATATAAGGACTGTGAATGACAGAAAAGGACCATGACAAATCGTAAGGACTGTGAATGACAGAAAAGGACCATGACAAATTGTAAGGACTGTGAATGACAGAAAAGGACCATGACAAATCATAAGGACTGTGAATGACAGAAAAGGACCATGACAAATCGTAAGGACTGTGAATGACAGAAAAGGACCATGACAAATTGTAAGGACTGTGAATAACAGAAAAGGACCATGACAGATAAGGACTGTGAATGGCAGAAAAGGACCATGACAGATAAGGACTGTGAATGACAGAAAAGGACCATGACACTATGCTTTATGGTAATGTACTTTGAAACAAACAAGGGGCACAGCAACACTTACAATAGTTTAATTTATAGTTAAAACAACATGATTTTATATCTATCAATTTATCAAACTTTGATTTTTTGTTAACTACTGAGAATCAAACAAGGACCATAAGACTATGGAAAATGATTGAGACTGACTTGTTTCGGGTATATGATTTAAAATTAAATATTTTTATGCCTGTTCTTAACATAAACAAAGAAACCTCTTGAAGTTTTTGGAAGATTTTGGTATTTTGTGGAATAATTTGAGACAAAGGACTTGAAGTTAAATGTGTTTGAACCAAACGATTTCAAAGAGCATTGATTTTAACCAAACTGAAGAATTTCAGTTCATGGTATTAAATGTTTAATTGAAAAAATAAAAATATGACTTTGTCAAATAAATTACATCAACTGAATAAAAAAAGTTTTGTAAATGTTATTTTTTTCCTCTTCAGTTTTCTTTTCAATTTTTATATTCAACAACAATGTTTTGGACATAAATTTTCTAATTTAATGATTAGATTTTAGTGCCATATTTTTATTATTTTATGATTATGTTCACAATTTTAAAGTAAAAAAATGTGTTAACTAAATTAGAAAATATTGTCAGTCAATAGTTTTAATGACAAAATTCTGTCTTATAACCTTTAACATCAATTATGATTCCTACCGTTAACTTGGTGCTCAAATTTCTGTCAGAAATGGAGCACAGCCATCACATCACTCACACTCATAACTGCCAGGCACGCTTGATTATATCTCAGAACAAATTCCATTGTGCTATTAAGTAAAAATTCATTTACTCAGAACAAGAGGAGAAACTTGTGTTTTTGCCCTACAATTTGCTGAAAATTCCAGGCAATCTCGTGTTCTGATGGTTTATGTTTTGTGAAGAAACTGTAAAAACCATCAAAAACACTCCAGTAGTAAGACCCTCTAACTAACAGAGGAAAAAATGGTATGTTTGTGATCTCTTTTATTTCTTACATGTTTGTTGTTTTTTGAGTCTTTTTTTGAGTATAGACACTATACTTTATTATCTTATGAAAAAGGGTAGAGTAGCAACAATGGTTGAATATCTGTTACCTTGCGTAAGGAAATTGTCATGGCAATTAGAACTGTTCACAGATTATTAGGAGCAGCCTGAGGAAACTAAGTTGTAGAGCTGCAGAATGGTAGATTTGAATCCTGGTCAAATTGCACAATTTTGTTGTCTTTCTTTGACATTTAGCATTCAACATTGGTTGGATATAGTATGAAGCTTCGAGTCAATTAACATTCTTAATATAAAAGAAATTCATGTACAAATTTGTACATGTATATAGTTAGGGAATAATGTAACAATATAGAATTTATAATTGGGCAAAAATGTGTAAGCAGCAATTTTAAGTAGCTTAATATATATAGACAGCCAGAAGGTCATGAGTTTGACTCCCAGTCAGCTTGTACATTTTTCTCATCCAGAGGTAAACTTGTCTGCTCACTAAGAAACATCGTCGGATACCCACGGCCGAACCATTAACATTCAGATTGCATGTTATGTAACATGTTTATCAATCGTGGGTATCCGACGATGGCTAAGAAACTGCCATTGATACTTTCAGAAGGTGTTTCTGTATGAAGTATTAATAATTTTTTTTTAGTAAAACAAACATTTGATTGTCTGAGATTAGACTGTGTAGATGTTGAATAATGGAATATTCTGTTGCAAATTGCTGAAGCGGTTATCATTTCTTTTTTTACATTAAAGAAATAACAATTAGGTTTTTGATTCAAAAGCTCGTCAAGCTATGTTTTCAGCACTTACATGATTTTCCACATGTTCATTATAACTTCTCATGAACCAGTGACTGTCTGCAGTCAATATGGTGTAGGACATTAAATAGCATAAGATATCAATATGTCTTAAACTAAGTCTTGCATGGCATTACTGTTTTGAAAAGTCATAAAGTTCACTTTCCAAATATACACGTAGACAGTTATAAATTTTATGTGAAATTCAACTTAGCCAAAAATACACGTGCAGCACCATCTGCAGGATAATTTTTTCTTTGCTTTCAGTAATGAAACGGCTTCTTATCTGAGGCAAAGAATATCAGATCTTTTTGGAAATAAGAAAGGCGTTTTCAAATAAAAAAATATTAATAGAAAAAATATTTTTGTAGGTATCTAGGTTAAAAGATTTATGCCAAGATAAAGGAAAATAGTTTTTTTTTTGTGAAGAAAAAAATGCAAGTTCTGAAAGTCTTTGAGAATTTTCATATCAATAATGTTGAACCTTGGTGCAATTTAGTGAAAACTATACTAGATATTTGCTTCAATATTAAATTTGTTAGTGCATTAAGCAATATCAGATTTGAAAGTCATCTGATTAACTTGAAAAACTATGATTTTCATTGGCTCATATTTTCCTATGTTAGAGTTATGCCAAAGAGATTTTATTGCCCAAGGTTTGTCAAGGTCTTAAAGCTAAAAATGCCATTTTTTTGACATACCTATTTTAAGAATTGATCTGAGATTATGGTCCGTATTGGGAACAAGTTATCCACCACACACTATAGTTTAATGGTCCCTTCTTATATACGTGTTCTCTTAATGATTAATAATGCCTAACACAACTATACAATCATGTTCCATTTATCATGTTTTCTTTATTCTACACAATCATGTTCTTTTTATCATGCCTTAGAAGAATACACAATCATGTTCTTTTTATCATGCCTTAAAAGACTACTCAATCATGTTTTCTTTATTCTACACAATCATGTCCTTTTTATCATGCCTTAGAAGAATACACAATCATGTTCTTTTTATCATGCCTTAGAAGACTACTCAATCCTGTTTTCTTTATTCTACACAATCATGTTATTTTTAGCTCGACTTTTCTATGAAAAGGGGAGCTATCCTACTCGCCCCGGCGTCGGCGTCGGCGTCACACCTTGGTTAAGTTTTTCGTACCACCCCACTTTATTTCAGAAGTATTACAAGTATGGCTTTGAAACTTACCATACTTGTTCACCATCATAACCTCCATCTACAGACAAGAGTACATAACTCTGTCAAGGTTTTTGACAGAATTATGGCCCTTTTTTGACTTAGAAAGTGTATTGAGCTTGGTTAAGTTTTTTGTACCACCTCACTTTATTTCAAAACCATTGGAGGTATTGCTTTGAAACTGACCATACTTGTTTACCATCACGACCTTCATCAACAGACAAGAGGACATAACTCTGTCAAGGTTTTTGACAGAATTATGCCCCTTTTTGACTTAGAAAATACATTGAATATGGGTAAAATCCACTTATTGCCTTAACCCTTTGAGATATTGCTTTGAAACTTTTAATGCTATTTCACATCATTACCCCCATCTGTACGCAAGAGAAGGTAACTCTGTCAAGGATTTGTTTTAAAAATTAAGGCCTTTTATCGACTTAGAATCTTGGTTAAGTTTTTAGTACCAGTCCACTTTTTGACTGAACTGTTTGAGATATTAATTTGAAAGTTGGAATACTTGTTTACAATCATGATTCCCAAACATGTCCAGGAGAAGGTAATTCTGTCAAAGATTTTATTTGAATTATGGCCCTTAACTGTCAATGTTTTGTATTATAGGCAAGCACTAAAAAACTTAAAAAATCTAAAAAAATTCATTCCTATCCACTGAACCTGCAGTGTTCAAGGGTATCACACAATTCAGTAAAATAATTCTTCACTAAATATCTTAATGCTCATGGCCATTGTTCACTTTAAAAATACAGAGATTCTTGTATTGCCTTTTACTGCAAAAACTTTTTTTATTGGCAAGCAATAAAAAAGTCGAGCGCGCTGTCTTACGGACAGCTCTTGTTATCATGCCTTAGAAGAATACACAATCATGTTCTTTTTATCATGCCTTAGAAGACTACTCAATCATGTTTTCTTTATTCTACGTAATCATGTTCTTTTTATCATGCCTTAGAAGAATACACAATCATGTTCTTTTTATCATGCCTTAGAAGAATACACAATCATGTTCTTTTTATCATGCCTTAGAAGAATACACAATCATGTTCTTTTTATCATGCCTTAGAAGAATACACAATCATGTTCTTTTTATCATGCCTTAAAAGACTACTCAATCATGTTCTCTATCATGCTTTAGAAAACTACATAATCATATTCACTAATTATGCCAAAGATTATTTCACATGTTCACTAATTATTCACATCTTCTTTTATTATGCCAAAGAAGACAACACCGTCATGTTCTCTAATTATGCCAAAGAAAACAACATGTTTGAAGACATGTTTGAAGACATGTTTTCATGTTATTCAATTATTTCAAAGAACAGCTTGCATTTTCTTATTTATTGTATGCGAAAATAGAAGCATATCTTATTCTATCAAGTTTAAACATAAGTTGCTTTGATACATTCTGCATTTTTTAACACATCTTTAGCCATAAATTATGCCTGCAAGCAAGTTTTGCATTTAACACTGCAATGATTCTGTTAGAAAGTTAAGAAAGTGATATCTGTTATAACAAAAGAGGAATATCAAGGTATTGATTTAAGGAGATTTTAATCTATTTTAAATGCATTTCTATCAAAGAGGTGTTAGGTATTATCTATGAAATATCTTTGGATACTAGGAATGAAAAATGAGATCAAAGGAATTTTATTTTGAAATGAACTAGACTGTGTAAAGTAATGGCAACCCACAAATTGTCATTGTGCATGTGCACCCATTGTTTTATTGTAATGTACTAGATTAAAATTCATTCTACAAGGTCAATGATTGAAATCTGTTTATCCATGACAAATATTGTTCTGTATTCCATGTATCAGTGTATATATTATGCTGTAAAAAATTTCTTATACATGCCCCTTTTGTGGCTGACATTACCCCTTAACTTGCACTTTTATTTCCATTTATTCAGCTGCATATCGTTTAACTATTTTTGGACATCAAGATAAAAAATTAAAGTTTGTCAGGTAAAAGTAAACAGCAGGCTGACCAGATTGTTTCCTAGCCTGTCTGAATTCCCTGGCAAAGGCTTAGGTCACTTCTCGTTCCAGCAGGGTAGGGTTGTCTTAATTCTATAAGGGTCTAAAACATTGATACACTTTTATGCGCACCCATTTTATTTGATTTTGTTTAATAGATAATGAAGCATAACTAGAAATCTTTTTTATAATTTAAATACAGGTAACTTGTAGTTTTAAAATAACATGTCTTACAATAGTTTTGTGATGAATATATTGTAATATAGTTGAGGAAAATCTCATTTACTTCTTAAAAATTTCATACTGGCATCTTCACAGAGATGTTCATTATTGAATAACCTTAGCCAGTCTGAGAGTACCTGTTAAAGGATAATAAAAAAGCAATCTACTTGAATTTTAATAGAGCAGAAAATAAGTGGTTGCACGAGTTACTAATTGAAGCTAAATTGGCAGAACTGATAAGCCACATTTAAATCAGACGGTAATTGCATTTAAATTACATATACTGTTGTGCTTTATGTTACTACCTGCAGTAAAATCTCTAGTCTGAAAAAAAAAGTCATGGAAGTGTATCATTGGTCCTTGACCTGTTACATTTGTATTATAATTTTGGCTAGCTCCATTTTCAAAGTATGAAAATATTCAATATCAAAATTATCTACAGTAATAGGTGGTTGGGGGATAAAAGAATTGTTTTAGCCTGTCATATTAGCATAGTGAACTTGTAAGGTGTTGATGTTTTACTTGACCAATTGTGGAGGGACATGTACTCATACAGATTGCAGGAACTCTTGTAGGCTGTAGGTATTTTACTTATTCAACAAAAAACTGCATGACCATCCAAATAATTTATTATATTACTGGGAAGACAAAATTATCTGTTATTTATATCATGTTTTTGAGAGATGACCATGATGTTTGGGTGGAATTGAAGACTCACAGGTTTCTGGTGGTGACTACTTGTTGCTCAGGCTGCAATAATAACTTAACCTAATTGCCACAAGTTTAAATTAAATTACATAGAATGTTGATTTTGGAAACATAAGCATTTGATAGTTTCAAATTAAATGACTGCAATTAATAAGACAATGTCAGGTTAAGAAAATTTCTGTGATAGACGTTATCAGATTGTCAGTATTCGGACATGTTCATCATTCGTAGCAAAATGGTTTAAAGATCATCCTTGTATGTAAAAACTATTTCTTTGGCAGTAATTGAGCTTAATGCTTATACATTTGCATATATTTTAGTAGAACTAATTAGTATCTTGTGTGGCAAGTGACCTTTGTGCAGTAATTTCTTCCCCAATAAACACTAATCATTGTTATGATTTCCCCCTGATTTTCTACAATAAAAGATAATTGGTGATAATTAAAACAATTTATCCTATCTATAAACATCAGGTGCTCTCAATTGTTTAGTCCTACATAAATACCTGAGTGAAGACTGACCACCAGCAATGGATAATTGTATAATGCATAACTTTATCAAGTTTATGTATGACCAGCTATTTCAATCAATTTCTTAATTTGATGATAATATAGTCATTCTGTATAATCATCAACAATATACATGTATATTTTTCATAATTGTTTTTCTTAGAATTTTATGATAAAATGTATAGTTCTTGAAAATATGTCTCATTTGTGATTTATTTGTAGTATTATAAATCTTCTGTAAATATTTTTACTATCAAGTAACTGAGATTATTTATTTGAAACTTAACACATTACTTCTAGCTAGTTTATAATTTACATTATGCCGTCTGTAAATCAAACTGAGTAAGTGTGTGTGGGGGGGAGGAACCTTGCATATTATAGCCAGTCAGGGATTTTTGTTATCATTTCACATAAAGATTCCTGTGAAGTCCTTTTCCTATAAGACCAGGTGTATCAGATAATGGTGCAGTAGTATCTTATATTTAAATTATTTCGATTTCCTGTCAAATTTAAAGGTTATCAAATCAGTACAATTACAAGAGGTATACATGTATCTATCTCAGTCACCAAATATCCTGACAGACTGGCATATTGAGTGAGATATATAATTTATAATGCAATTAATGCAAAAATATGTTCAAAAAGTATATTGATATATTTAAAATAATAAATGTTTTATTATTTATGTATACTTCCTTTGGTTATATCAGAAGATGCTGTGTAGCTTGGTAGTCATAAAAACAGTTGAAGCATATTCTAATAGTCCTAGGTTCAAGTCTTGTTCAGGCTTTCCCATTTTGTCCCACCCTTTGACAATCAAAATGTGACACTGTTTGAACCTTGGCACAGCAGCAGGATTGTTCTGAATGTTTTTGCACTGATAGTCATCTACTGGGTTCTTCCTATGTTAGTAAAGCTTGAATGTTGTCACTTGGATTATACTTTTGAATTTCATAAAGGGGAGCTTTTTCATCATTTCATTGTTCAAATTTGTTCTGGTTTAGAAAATTACTGACTGATTATAGTTAGTTTGAATATCAGTCGATTAAAAAAATCATATACTTGTTGATTTAATGAGAATTGTAGATTTTTATGAGGAGTAGTGGAGTCTGGAAGTCTTGACTCTGTTCTCATGGGGACAATTCCTCATTACGTTGCCTCAGTACATCCGTTGTTTGATGGAATTTTAATAGCAGTGTTTTACCAATAACATTCCCATACATCTAAAATGGAACATTTATTTTCACTTCCCATTATGGAAGTAATGTTTATATGCTGAAACAGTATGAAGAAATGAAGATATCAGATCATCCGGGGACTTTGCTGAAGCAATTTATAAACTGTCAGGCAGGAAAAAACAACTCGTAGATACTTCTTGACATTAACCCTAAATCTAAGATCTAAGATCATTTGCTGAAAAAAGAAATCAAGTTTGATGGTCACATTGACACTAGACATCATACGACCACTTTCCAACTTTAGTTTTTGTAAGGTGCCACTTCATATATAAAATAATACATAAATAATTTAATGTCAAAGAGGGACCATAGACGTTCCACAAGATAACTGGATAAGCTTCCTGACATTACCTTATTCCCAAAATATTTTGGGATACATATTGTTTTTGCCTTCACGTCTGTCTGCATTAAGCTTGTCTGGATTTCACAGCTCAATTTCAGTGAAACTTTATTTGAGTGGTCAGTACCATCCCCAGTTGTGCATATTACCGGCTTGTTCCGCTTCACTGCACAAAATGGATGCCAGAGCTATAAATAAAAATATCTTATCTGGCTTTCACAGATCAATTACTGCTGGCGGAATTTCGACCAGACTTCACAGGAGTGATCAGTACAATGCCTAGTTAAGAGACAAAACCCCTTCTAGTTAAAAGGTATGGCAATGAGGGTCAGTGACCCTCAGACCAGTGGGCTATAATAGTAGCTCTGTATTTAATATTGAACTGAAAAGTTACAAGTTAATTTTTACAGTATCAATATGATATTAGAATCAAATCAAAAAAGTAAAATTTATACACAATGCAGGCATATAATACTTCCTAAGAATTCTTTCAATGATCAACAAGAATAGGAAGACCAGCACTTTCTTATAAGAAAGATCAGAATGTTCATGGAAATGTGTGACAGGTTAAATCATTAGCAGTGATAAATTGCCCTCAGCACATGGTATTATTGGATTTTTTATCACACTACAAATCATTTATGGATTGTTAGAATGTGATTTGTGATCATCAACACAATGTTTTTTAAATGAGTCAAGATGAAGATTTTGATGATGGAAAAAAATGTTTTCCAGGCAAAGAATTCTCAAGGGATTGAGCTTTTCTATTACAAGTGATAAACAATTTTCATCATAAGTTGACAAATTTTTCCATTCTTTTTGTTATCTGTCAATTGACTTTTAATGGCTGCCAAGTTTTTATAAATGAATCAGATTTAGTGTCATATTGTTCAGGCTGACAGTTCTGAAATGTAAGACCTGTTGTAGTTTTTAGCCCTGGGGTCCTGGCTGAATGTGTGTGATAGGTTTGCCCAGATTTTAATATAGAAATGTCTAGTAAAAGTTAAAGGGATTTTCATGTCAAAATGGACTGCTGTATTAGTCTGATGGCAAATGCTAAAATCACAGTTGGTTCATGAAGGTTTAGGGTCAAACATATGGATGAATAGATTAAATAATCAGCTATATCAACCTGTTCTATCTGCTGATAGTGACATAATTTAGATTAAAATGAAGGTACATAAAGAATGAAGATTAATAATTTTCAGTTTGGGCATTAAATTTTTAACCATGTTTTGCCCTGTAAAATGTGTGTAATTGGCTGGTCCTGCTTTGAAAATACAAATTTTAGAAATAAAAAAAAATCAAAGTTTTAAAACTGAGCAACCCTATTGTTAAATTCAGGTGTGACATTGTATGTGTGCGTAGTCTATGCTTAATGAGGGTCCAACCACTTGTTAAGGTAAAAAAAGCAGCTTTCGTTGTTGAGTTTGGATCCCAGACTTGCCACCACTTAAGCCATTAAAGGTTTAATTTCGAAGCACAAAGTGGTGATAATGTACCTCCATGCAATTTCCATAGAGCGTAAGCCAAAGATATAAATTTTGAGCCAAACGTTTTGTCACTGTACTATGGTCAATCAGAACCAAATTGTACATTTACCTGAGACAATATGGAAAAAGGAGGTAGACCTTAAAAGGAATGTTGGTGCCAAGCAAAGGGCCTACCTTTCAAGCTGTCATTCGTATTAGGGGCTCATGCACCCTAATGCACCTTCCTCATCATCTTTGCCTACTTTGTAGGGCCACTGAGACAGATCCGTATATTTGTTCTTGTATGTACTATAAATAAATGTTGTTGTTGTTTCAGACTGTAGAACAATGTTACTATCAAGGTGTGGTCAAGAGAGATGAATGGTCTGCTGTTGCTGTGGCAACTTGTGATGGAATCAGGTAACTATTGTATTCCTTTCAGGGTCTTTATAATTTAGTTCTTTGACTGGTTAACTTGGCTAGGTCAAAAATGGTATGCACTGGAATCTTTACTATTACTAATCCTGTATGCCAGTAACTGCCATTTTGTTCAGAATGAATAAACATAAGATAATGAGTGGTTGTTAAAATAATAGACTGAATATGATAAGTGGTTCTCCACATAATAAGCATAATATGATCAGTCACTGTGGTTCTCTACATAGTTCAGACATAAGATGATAACTGGTTATAATTATGCATAATAACAAAAGATAGTAAGTGGTTCTCTATAAATAAAATAGACATAAGAAATAGATATAAGATGATAAGTGGTTTTCTATAAAATAGACATAAGATGATTAGTAGAAGACATATTATAATAAGAGATTTCTTGACATAATAGACATAAGGTGATAAGTGGTTCTCAACAAAGTAGACATAAAATGATAAGAGCTGCACTGCATGATAGTCATAAGATGATCAGTGGTTCTGTACCTGTATTACAGTCCTGCAAGATCTAGAGTCACCAGGTCCATTCTGGTACTGTTCTCCATGTTTCAATATGCTAGAAAATCATTTTAGTACTTATTAAAAAAACTGTAAAAGAACTCATTCAAGATCATCTTATGCATACAAATTCTATTGAATATTATTTTATTGCAATTTTTTTAAGCAGAGAAATTCAAAGAAAAAATCTAACATAGATAATTTCTAAAAAACTTATAAATGAAGTAAGTCCTGTTTACAACAACAACAACAACAGTATCAGTTCGTCCCGAAATAGATTTAACTTTTCTATGGCAACACTTCTATGAGCAACAACCAAAATCCTGATCTACCAAAGAGTGTTGCTCTTGATGTTATACTGTAACTCCCAATGATATAAGATACCTATTTACAAATGAAATTTATCCAAATACAACTGAAATAAAATTTTAAATAGCTGAATGACATTGTTGGGAATTTAATTGAAATCTGGTTTCTATAGTAACCATTTATAAACATTGTTTTTGCTTGAGACCAATGATCTTGCACTGATTCTGATAATGGACAAGTTGAATATAGATATTGTCAATATTTAATTTGTTAGTGCAGAGAATTAATAAAGGTATAAATGAGCCTTATATGTACAAGTGTATGTGTGATGATGTAATTTGCACCACTGTAATTTTTATTGTATCATATTCAATTGAGAAGGAAGGATGCAAATGAAATTATTATAGTAGTTATGACAATATCGTATTTATTGATATTTGATAATCTTACTTATAAGGTCACAATTCAGTTGCATAAGAGACTTATTTCAAAATAACATTTGCAACAGCCAAGAATTGAACTGTCAAATCCAATATCTATGGCCAATTGCATTGAGGTATTCTAATTAAATTTGAAAATGGTCCAAATAAGCAAACAAACTATAGTCCATGTAATGTCAGTTTATTGTCATAGTGTTGTCAGTGAATATGAATATAGTATAGCTAGGGGTGTGGATCGTCGGATAAGTGACGATCCGATCCGAACCACGATTCAGCACTTACGATTCACAAATCGAACCACAAATCTTTTGTTATCAAGACACCCATAAAAACATGTACATTAGTTATAAAAACATGTTTATTTAAGAAAAACAAACAACAATACTAAACATTAAACATATAAACTAGGTTTATGTTTTTATTCTTTGGAGGAGTATTTTTGTTGTGTTTTTTGAAACCAATTACTTCCTAGCTCAGCATCATGGTAAGTGGTCTTTAACCGGCAAATTGTATTTAGTTAAACTTCATATTATCATATAATTTAAACTCAAATAGTATTTTTCTCGATTTTAAGAGTGTGAGAAACAGTAAATGTATATAAAAAAATTAAATCGCGATCCACGATCTCTGGGCTTACGAATATTCAAACTCGATTTTTCACTTTGATTTGTGATTATCCGAGTACTCCGATACTCGCCCCAGCTCTAAGTATAGCATCATTGCCAATGTGTTGTCAGAGAACATGAAACTGACAGCAGCATTGCCAGTGTGCTGTCAGTGAATTTAAATCAGACAGCAGCATTGCAAGTGTGTTGTCAGTGAATATGAAACTGGCGAAGCAGCACATTTCCAGTATATTTTCAGTGAACATGAATCTGTCAACATCATTGCCAGTGTGTTGTCAGTGAATAATTAGAAACTGACATAACAGCATTGCAAATGTGTTTCCATGTGAACATGAAACTGCCATAGCAGCATTGCAAATATCTTGTCAGTGAACATGAGACTGCCATAGCAGCATTCCCAATGTATTGTCAGTGAACATGAAACTGCCATAGCAGCATTGAAAATGTGTTGCCAGTGAACATGAAACTGCCATAGCAGCATTGCAAATATGTTGTCAGTAAACATGAAACTGCCATAGCAGCATTGCAAATGTGTTGTCAGTGAACATGAAACTGCCATAGCAGCATTGCAAATGTGTTGTCAGTGAACATGAAACTGCCATAGCAGCATTGTAAATGTGTTGCCAGTGAACATGAAACTGGCATAGCAGCATTGCAAATGTGTTGTCAGTGATCATGAAACTGCCATAGCTGCATTGCAAATATGTTGTCAGTGAACGTGAAACTGGCATAGCAGCATTGCAAATGTGTTGTCATTGACCATGAAACTGGCATAGCAGCATTGCAAATGTGTTGTCATTGACCATGAAACTGGCATAGCAGCATTGCAAATGTGTTGTCATTGACCATGAAACTGGCATAGCAGCATTGCAAATGTGTTGTCAGTTCATTTACATTTGTCGTCCATCTTATTCAATGAAACATTGTAATTCCAGTGTTGACTGTCAGCATAGTCTTACTATGAAATATTTTTCCATAATATGTTATTTTATCAAATTTGAAAGACTTAGCCTCAGGGTGTTGACATATCATTTTTAGATTTTCATTTTTTTTCATCTCAAATTGCACCTGAATATTTTTTGAGAGATAGAACATTTTGAAAAAACAATGTTTTAAAACTTGTGAAATTATTGTTTGAAACATATTGATAATAATTATGATGAAGTTATTACAAAAGTAATCTATTATGTATTACATAAATATCAATTATGTAGAATTTTCCTTTAATACAGAGTTGCAGCAAATACTGAAACTAAAAGACATCTTTTATTGACAGAGTAGGTGGAAAACACCTGTCACCGTAGCTATCTACTGAGAAGCTGTTGAATAAATTAGAAACATGTTGATTTAATTTATAGAGATTCTGACAATTTTAACCTCTATCATTAATATCATAATTCACGCAATTCTGTTTATAACTCTTGGTTTTCACTTAAAGTCTGTTTAAAAATCGATATGGAAACAGTTTTATCATCTGATACGAACAAAGAACCATCTCTAATGTTATATATGAGTCACCATTCCACTAAAGGAGAACACCTTCTCATCATATCAGGTTATATTTTATGAATAATTTCAATGTTTTCAAAGTTCAATGTAGTAAAGTTATTGTCAAATAAAGTCATGAATTCTAACCGGACACTTTAACTGTTGTTGGTCAAATTAGTCATTTGATACTGAAGTCAAAACCATAATAATTGTTAGGTTTAATTTTAAAACATGACTTTAATACCAAAATTCACTTGTTTGGCGTTAGTGTTAAAACTATTTGAAATAAAAAAGAAGTCTTAGCTTTCCACATATTAACTAAATCTGTTGCATCAAGGTCATGTTCAGTTATGTTGGTTTAAGGCCGTCACCTATTTGATTATTTCCCAGGATTTCTGTAACCTTATAATTACAATTACAAACTGAACTGTTTTCATTTCCTTGAGGAAAGTGTTACATCTGAGGTTACAAATTTCACAAAATGTGTAAAATTTACTACTTCATACACAATATTTTATCCTCAGAGGGAGTAAATTCAAAGTTCAAAGAATCATAGACTCTTTGAAAGAATTCCTGGAACATGTGATGTATCATAGGCCCTTCACAGTGAACATATGGGACGGATTTGTGAGAATTAAAGAAACATTAATAAAATTCAGCAAGTCTTTCCTGGATGGATCTGAACAATTTCTGGCATTACTGAAACTGTCTGAGAGATAGGGGAAAACTTTATCTTATATTGCAGCAGATAGCACTTGAAAATATCTGATTTATGATTTGTTAAAATTTATTTGTTCAGCAGTTAAGATTTTTCTTTTGACTGATTACTTGTTCCAGTTGAAAAAAAGTATCTTTAATGTTACCCAATAATTATTAAAACTATTGTTATTTATTAGAATTATTTGAGAAAATATTGTGGGATAAAAATTTAAAAAATGGTTATTGTTGTTAAGAGAGTGTCAGTTGTTACAGACACAGACAATGTAGATATTCCTTAAATCTATGTGATGATCCCACAGGTAAATTCATAGGTAAATTCCCAAATTTGAGCACAATTTACAGTCAGAAGTGACCTATTGGTCATGTTATACAGAATAATGTCTATTTTATATATACATGTATTATATTTCAACCATTTCTGCCTTTCAAAGGCAAATGTGTGATGGAATTGCTAATTATCTTAGTTTGCAAGATCTGTAGCTGCTTGTAAAATACAACAACTGCAACACCAAGAGCACTACAGCATAGAATCTGGTCAGAATGAAAGTACATGCATGAATCTATTTTGGTGGCATAAACTTGCAGGCATGTTGTGATCAACTGCTTATAAGTCAGGAAATAATAAATTTTATGAGCTGAGATATTCTGTTTAAATGTCACCTAGCATCAGGTGTTTATATGAATTACTTCTGTAAAATAATCAGCCTTCATTTTTTTATTGCTATTTAAGGCAAAAACTTGAGATGGTGAAATGTTTCAACAGTTACATGTGTCACATTAATCTACGTAGGAGGCATGTATACATGATGCCAAACCATCACATTGTTTTAGCTTTATTATCAGCCTGTGCATTATTAAATAGAAAGGATGTAAGGTGTATTTTTAGCTTGACTATAAAAAGAAAAGGGAGAGCTGTTGTAGTCATGTCAGTGTCCACATCGCTGTCACACTTCCGTTAATAAATTTTTGCATGCTAGTTGGTATCTCCAAAACTACTGAAGGGAATTGGATTCTTGTTCTCTGTGATTTTTTAATATGATAGGCACAGGTTGTCTCATAACTTTTGAGTTGCCTTTGAACAGAGTTATGCCCCTTTTTCTTACTGAATAGTCAAGTGCTTTCTTACTGGCAACTCTTGTTTATTGAAGATATTAAATCGTATCTTTGCAAATTTCATGCTTAGTTTCAATCTGGAAAAAATCATTCATTGTTTTGTTTTTGGGAAGATTGTAAAATATATACATTGTACTGATCGAATATCAAAAAATGCTGACCATAATCAGTTGGGGCACACATGCTGGCTATCTTGGTCTGCTCTGGTCCAATGGTAGACAACATGCTGACTGTTTAAAACTCTGAAATCCCTAGTTCCAGGCAGAAATCTTTTAACTTCAATAAATTCATCAATTTATTTCTATGATAAGTTATTACTCTTTATTTTAGCAAAGATAAACAGCTGACCTCAACAACTGAGGTAATCTATCATAAAACAGATAAAAACCTCTCATAATTCTATGTAAGATTCCTCTAGCAAACTGTTAAATCCTATCAGCTCCGGAAATTATAGTATCTGTAGACATATCCTTAACTTTTAACATGATTACCTCATGCTGATCTGTTCCAAATTTTCAGAAATTTAATAACAAGTGTGTTTTGGGATTTTTTTAAGAAGAAAAAAAAAAACTAAACCCTGTTACTTCAGCAGGTTGTATTAGAAAGTGTTGTATTGCTATTTATGCTGTGCATAAATCAAGATTGGAGGAAGATTTAAGTATATCCCGAAAAAAACTCAATTTTTTAAAGTTTTTCTTTGTTCGTAAAGCAATATATTACAATCATAATATTATGACAGTTTGTATTTCCCTGTTGACATAGTTTTTCCTTTTCTTGGTGGACCCTTTATAAACATGTGTGTCAAATTGCTTCTGAGTCCTAATTTTCCAAAAATTTCAATTATCATTCAGTCACAATTTTGCATAATGTTAAAACTCACTTTCCTTATAAATTGGATTTTATGACTAAAAAAATCTTAGGTGGATTGAAAGAAGCTTGGAATTTTCATGTTACAATTTGAGTGCCAAAATCTTTAAGGTATTTCTTTAATAGCACATATAAAGTACTGTAGCCCAAAATGTAATACATATTATAAGTCATACAGTGTATCATATAGTTTACAGTGCTAGCATTTTACCAGACTGAATACAGTACAACCCATGTAGAGCAACAACCTTTGGGAGACCAATATTATGGTTGCTATTGAGAGGTGTTGTCTTAGAGTAGTTAATAAAGTAATTATGAAGTCTAAATTTTTGGCTCAGAGTAGTTAAAGTTATAATTGTGAAGTCTAAATTTTTTAGCCCAGAGTAGTTAAAGTTATTGTGAAGTCTAATTTTTGACTTAGAATACTTAAAGTTATTGTGAAGACTAAATTTTTGCCTTAGGGTAGTTAAACTTATTGTGAAGTCTAAAGTTTTGCCTCAAGAGTAGTTAAAATTATTGTAAAGTCTAAATATTTGCCTCAGAGTAGTTAAAGTTACTGTGAAGTCTAAATTTTTGCCTTAGAGTAGTTAAAGTTATTGTGAAGTCTAAATTTTTGCCTCAGAGTAGTTAAAGTTATTGTGAAGTCTTAATTTTTGCCTTAGAGTAGTTAAAGTTATTGTGAAGTCTAAATTTTTGCTAAGAGTAGTAATTTTTAAAGTTAATGTGAAGTCTAAATTTCTGCCTTAGAATACCGGTAGTTAAAGTTATTGTGAAGTCTATGTTTTTGCCTTAA
Source organism: Ruditapes philippinarum (assembly GCF_026571515.1). NCBI lineage: Eukaryota > Metazoa > Mollusca > Bivalvia > Venerida > Veneridae > Ruditapes > Ruditapes philippinarum. Next base: position 175,339 of record NW_026853760.1, on the reverse strand, counting down.
AATACCTTTTAAAGTCTAAATTTTTGCATCAGAGTAGTTTAAATTATTGCGAAGTCTAAATTTGTTATTTAATTGATACTGTTGTTATGAATTAAGTTTATTGCTTTACTGAGTGCTGCTTTGCAGAAGTTCCACTGTATTAATTAAACTTTGGAAGGAAAATCGTTCTCATTGATGAAAACAAAAATAAAACACCATTGAAATCATTTTTCCCACTGGTATTGAATCTCATTCATTTAAGACAGTGAAATATGGAGGGTTGAATCATTGTAATTGATCACTTTTCTTTGTATCATTGTAAAAATACATGCTGTTGATTATTATCTGAACAATTTCTGCTGGAGATTATGATTAAATCTGTTGTCTCAGAACCGGAAACTTAAAATCACCGCCATTCTTAATAGTGGGAGATCTCAATCACCGCCATTCTTAATAGTGGGAGATCTCAGGGATTCTTTATTTGCATTGTAAACACATTTAATCAAAACTGTAAATGATTGCATTGTGTATTGTATTGGATATAATGCACAAAATTAAATATTTTTTTTTTAAAAAGCGTTTATTCTAATTTACCTTGTGCAAGTTAAATGAAAACACATTGAGATTGAATAATTTTGCTGTTCTTTTATGTCCTATAAATTGATGAAAAAATGTTAATTTTAACTCGAGAAAGATTAATTCAATAACATTGGGAAAAAAATATTAATTTTTTTTTTTGTCGTTTCTTTTATTTCACAGAAATAGTTTGTGCTTGTTATTGAAAAAAGCTTTTACGAAGCACACGTTATTGATTGCAGCAGACGTGACTCACACTCTACAATCCTTTTTAGGTTCACTTGGCTATCAAAGAGTGCGTGTAGCTGGAATACGGCAGATTCACGCAATATCGTAATGAATGCTCCCTCTCTAATAGCAAAAAACACAGCCAGATTTATGTTCTACATAGATGGGGGTACAAAAAAAATCTATGTTATTATTAAAAAGGAGAAAGTCGTGTTACACTACAAAATTAAACAGTATGATACTAGTTTAGATATGTCATGATATGTGAATAGATTACATCTGAATGACATTTTATAAATGAAGGTTTAACAATCTTGAGATTTTTTGTTCAGATGCTTGTACTTTATAGTTTATACTATTTAATTTTAGTTTAACTTAAAACCTCTTAATATAATATGTACCCATGTATAGTGTAAGAAACATAAGTTCATGTGATATAAAAAGTTTCATTAATCATGTAATTGGTTAGAGATTTTGTTGCCCTTCCCTTGCTCTTTGTAGCCATCTTGAACTTTGGTTGTGGCCACAATAAAATTGGCTTGTACCCATGATCCCTAAGTTGAAAGGCAGACACTTGAACCAGTACTCAGCGGCCAGTGCTGTACCAGATTTTACATGAAGAAGATATTTTTCATAGGAGTCACTATCATAATTTAACTATACATGTGTAATAAAGTATGATTGTCAATTTTCTACTCCAAGTAAAATTCTAATTCAAACTTCATTATAATTATGTGCATTTATAGTGTGATAGATTATTATCACACTAATGTTTATTAAATGGTTTATGAGATCAACAAATATGTGTATTAGAAAGATGAGCTTTACTAGGAACATTGCTGCCACTGCCTCTGACATATTTATACATATATAATTCATTATAAATTCTCTAGGGGGTGTTACATTATATCAGCAGTGACATTGCCACCGCCAGCATGTGTCATTATTTCTCAGAAAATAAACAAACAGTATAAATGACTGGATGGCATCAATTAACCTTTACCCTTGAATGTTTATGAAAGTAACATTTACTGCTTTGAATTAAGACCAGTTTATTCAACTTAATTGCCAGTTTTAAGGGAACTTTTTATTATCCCTTAATCACCAAGCTTAACATCTTTAATGAACTTGTTCATCTTTCAATCAGGACAAAATCAGTTATCATTTAAAGCAAACATTAAAATTTTAAAATAATTTACTTATGGAAGTGTCACCTGATCTTGTTCTGCACTGGTCACATGTCAATTTCAGGGTAAGACTTAAAAATACAAATACCAATTACATACTGTACAGAATCAATTCAAATTTGATGCATAGACAGGCTTCTGATATAATAGTTTGTAAAGTTCTTGTATAAAATTATAGAATGAAACCACAGGCAATTTCTTGGCCCTAGATCAATTACAAGATTTCAAACTTTTTGGTACTATCAGTGTGACTTTAAGTGTAAATGAATTGATAATGGTTGGTTAAACACAAATACAACAAAAACTTGAGTACTTATGGAAGAATACATGTGTATCAACATAATTTTATACTGTGTATTATGCATGCTATTATTTTATTAAAAACTTTTATTGAACATCATTACATCATTGACTCAGGTATCAACTTTGACGCAAGAAGTTGAAACTCTTGCTGTGATGTTATTTTGTTTGAAAATTGCTTTCAAGTCATCAAATTCTATAAGAAGAGTCATCAAATACTATAAAAAATTTCTGTCAACATGAAATGTTGCATGTCTGTGTTTCAGTATGGGATTTTAACTATCAGTGTTATTGCCTTTGTATGAATTGCTTTGTATTTATCAAGGTTATGATTAGCTGAATTTAGGACATGATTATAGCTGCATTTAGATCTAGTGGTACAAGAGTAGCTGCCCTTGTCTTTCAAATGATGACAGAATAGTGGCCCTTGGCTTTCAGGCATTACAGTCTGGTAATGGCCCTTTGTTTTTTCAAGTGCTACCAGAGTTGTGGTCCTTGATTTCACAAAGATTTCAGTCAGACTGGTAACATTTTGAGAACATTCAAATATATCAATTTATTTCATGCTTTCCAGTGTTTTATTGTAATATATCAGATGATTATATTCTGATAAACCACTAGTGAAATTTATAAAATATAATTTTCACTGTAGCCGGACTATATCTGAATGCGGATGAAAAGAAAATCATAACTAAATGGAAAAACAGGCAGAAATAAGTGCCGTCATGCGTCAATTTTGCTTCTTTAGGAAAAGAAAGTCGATGTCACCATACATCATGTTAAAAATGTAGCAAAAGTAGAGAAATTTAACAGAACTATATTTCAAAATTGATGATGTGACGCCATGATGTGATGACGTCACAAAGGAGAATGCGCGACGTTACGCGGTAAAATCAGTAAAACAATACTTAAAATCACTTAAAAAGCATGAAATAAAAAGAAAATTTATTTGTTTTACATATAAGATTGAAATATATTTCATTCGTGAACACCAGCTATTATATTTTCACTCGTGGCTACGCCACTCGTGAAAATATTGCATCTGGTGTTCACTCAGTGAAATTATATTTCAATCTTACATGCAAAACAAACAAATATCCTCTATATATTTTATTATTTTTCAGGGGTTTGATTCAGTTAAACAATGAGACATATATTATACAGCCACTGGCACAAGGAGAACAAACAGGGGTATGTTAAATACATTCTTATCAAAGTACTAAAATGATATTATAAATCAGTGAAATAATTATATTAATGACATTTTAGCTTCTTTTGATTCCAACATTCAACAGACCTGGAAGCTATGGTTTTAAGTCTCGATCTTTTGCACAATATTTTTTTCTGGAGAGAGATGTGTTTTTGAAATGTGTTTAGAAATCAATTTAGATCGAATTTTAAACAGCTTTTATTTAATCAGAGAATTACTGTTTGTGATGCAAATTTTTTGGTTATACAATAGATTTATTTAAAACATAAAATTTATGATATATTGGACACTATAGTTGCAACTTATATGATGTATGTGATGATGTACTATGTACAAATCAAAGAAATAAAAGTTCTGTTCTGTTCTATATTCTGATATTTCTTTCAAATGATATTATACATTAATTGTTTTATGATAAACTACATTAAAAGATTGAAGATTATAATAAATAAGTGATAAGTATAATGTAAGTCTGCATGAAAGGTATAGGATTCTTTTAATATGTGATATTGCAAAGAATTAGCAGAATTGAAGAACAAACTGAAGAAAGGCAATATCTGCATTTAACAGATTATTTTCATATCAAAAGTGTGCATAGTACATGTATGTAATAGTTATTTAAAACGGTTTAAATTATAAGATATACATGTAATAGTAATGCATACTTCTTTTTTTCTAGTAATGCATTATAACTCTTGCACAGAATGTAGGAAAGAAATAAAACATGCTATTTCTTTGACTGATTTTTGTTGCTGTATTTTTTTTTCTCAAAGTAATGAACAAATGAGCCGCGTCACGACAAAACCAACATAGTGCGTTTGCGACCAGCATGGATCCAGACCAGCCTGCGCATTCGCGCAGTCTGATCAGGATCCATGCTGTTCGCTATCAGTTTCTCTACTTGTAATAGAGTTGGTAAGCGAACAGCATGGATCCTGATCAGACTGCGCGGATGCGCAGGCTGGTCTGGATCCATGCTGTTCACAAACCCATTATGTTGGTTTTGTCGTGACACGGCTCAAATTATTCACATATAATGGAGAGGCATTGAGTTAATTTCTACAATTAGAGGAAAAATCTCTAGTATTTAGATTCATGATTTGTGTAACAGAGGAAAAATCTGCCAGTATTAAGGTGTGAACAGAATTGAGCGTAAAACTTAAAGAAAATGAAACACAAACATTTAAACACTCCTGGGAAGTTTTATTTCAGTGCAAAGTACTTGGCGGTGAAGTATTTCCAGCAAACATTGCAATTGTTTTTCTACATAAAACACATGGGATATAATAGAAAAAAGTAGCTCCCCCCATTAAGCTTGCTAGACTCTGATCAAACAATAATGATGTTCTATAACTGAAGTAATATCTGGGGAAATTTGTTATCTTATGCAAAATCTATATTGGTTTTTAAACAAAAAAACATTTTGTTTACTTGCATGTGTTTCTTCACATCCTTTGCTGGAATGGCTGGTATAAAGTTTTTTCTTTAAGCAAGTTTTTTCCCCCCAGAAAAATGCTATTATTAAGTAAAAAAGCTGAAAAAGAATGGAAATAATAATTGTAAAATGTATTTCTTTGTATGACTCATATTGAATATAAACAAGACAATTTTGTTGTATTTTTGCCTTTTTCTGGCTTTATAAAAGCATGTGAAAACAATCTTAATTTTTGTTTGTTTTCTAAAGAGTCACTAGATCATGCAAATGGTTTCTAATATGCAGTTTCTGGGCAGTGATATAAGTGCTGGACAATTACAAAAGTATTGGACAATGACGTAAGTACTGGACATTGACAGTGACATTTATTCTGGACCATTACAAAAGTACTGGACAATGACGTAAGTACTGGACATTGACAGTGACATTTATTCTGGACCATTACAAAAGTACTGGACAATGACGTAAGTACTGGACATTGACAGTGACATTTATTCTGGACAATTACAAAAGTACTGGACAATGACGTAAGTCATGGACATTGACAGTGACATTTATTCTGGACAATTACAAAAGTATTGGACAATGACGTAAGTCATGGACATTGACAGTGACATTTATTCTGGACCATTACAAAAGTACTGGACAATGACGTAAGTACTGGACATTGACAGTGACATTTATTCTGGACAATTACAAAAGTACTGGACAATGACGTAAGTACTGGACATTGACAGTGACATTTATTCTGGACAATTACAAAAGTACTGGACAATGACGTAAGTACTGGACATTGACAGTGACATTTATTCTGGACAATTACAAAAGTACTGGACAATGACGTAAGTACTGGACATTGACAGTGACATTTATTCTGGACAATTACAAAAGTACTGGACCATGACGTAAGTCATGGACATTGACAGTGACATTTATTCTGGACAATTACAAAAGTACTGGACAATGACGTAAGTCATGGACATTGACAGTGACATTTATTCTGGACAATTACAAAAGTACTGGACAATGACGTAAGTACTGGACATTGACAGTGACATTTATTCTGGACAATTACAAATATACTGGACAATGATATATTTCTGCACAATGACATAAGTACTGGACAATCACATTATTAGTACTGGACAGTGATGGAGAAAGAATCTAGAACAATTCATATAAGCTTATAGCTTTTGTAACGATTGATGTAAAATAAATATATTTCATGTACTGAATTAGATATTTGATGATTAGTATAAAATTATTGTGATTTTAGGGTGACCGTCCACATATCGTGTACAAAGCTACCAGTTCGGAGAAAGAGAAATGTGGGAATGATCATGGAAAATGGCTGCCATTTCACGAGTTACATAAAGGAGAATTTATAAGAAAGTTGAAATACCTCAATGCACAACGAGTAAGATTTATTTAAACCTTTTGAGCACTATTTGTGCCAATAATAGACCACCATTATGCTGTCAGGTTGGCCTACTCCTCTGTGTGGTCTTATATTAAATTTAGTCCTTTACCTGCTGAATTAATGTTATATATTTTCCCTGCACTTTGGAACAGTCAATTAAAAATTAAAGGGGATTTCGATATCAAAATTTAGCTGCCAACAGTGTAGAGCCTGGTCAGACTGCATGGTTTTGTAGGCTGGTCTGACTATATACTGGTAGTAAAAGCAGGTCACTTTTGGATACAGCAGGAAATATTTTGATACAGAACACCCTTGATATAGTATTGACCTGTCCAAATTCAAAGAAGGAAAAATTCAGTAAAGTTCGGTTAATATTGTCTGTATATATGCCATTGTAGTGAGAAGTTTCTTTAAAATCCTTTAAATCATAATGGATGTTTTGCAATACAAACTTAAAAGCTAAGTCTATCTGCATCTCCATCTAGTCTTGACAAGATGCATTTTCTTTGATGTTGAAATTTGTATTTCTTTGATCTACAATTGTGTACAATTATGTGTGGATCCTTTCAAAGTAAGATGATGGCTTATCTAATATTGAACCAGGCTAGAAATTTGCTAGCATGTAAAGATGCAAACATGCATGTGTCAAAATAAAAGTAATCATAGGATAAAGGTTAGTCTTGTTGCATGTAAGGGAAGTAAGAAAATCTGTAACAAGTTTGTTATTATAGATTTAGCTCCCTTTTAAAATTTTGTTATTTAATATCTTACTGACTCAAGGAGCTTGATTAATTATCAGTATTTATTTTTACATTACAGACTTTAAACAAAGATGCTGCCAAAGTGACAACAAAGTATATAAAACTTGCCTTAATTTTGGATAATACGATGGTGAGTTGATTTATATTAGTACATCAGATATAACGGATTTAACTGTTCTGGGTTACCTTTTTCTCATCAGAGTTCTGTTGCATTAATTCTCATGTATAACTCAGACAGGGGCAGCAATATCAATTGTCAATGTTGCCATGGTTGTCCCACGGTCTGTACGGACAAGTGATATTTTTTCTAGAATTTACTGTATAATTATAAATCATACAAGTAGAAAAAAAAATACTGTGATAAAACAGACAAGTAAGTTAAAATCATATTTTGCAAGCCTAATATTACCTATGTAAATTGTTTATCAGACTGTTGTATATCATGTGAGATAATTAACATAATTATATATTTAGTATTGGTCATTGAATCTGACAGTAAAGCAGGTGTTGGAGTTTGCCATACAAACAACAAATATTGTGGACATGGTATGTGAATATATTGTACTTAATTTAATTTTATTAACATACTTTTTCAGTTATAATCCATGAAAAGGAAGTTGGAAAATCTTGATTTTAATAGTTTAATAAAAAGCTTTTTCTTTTAGCTTTAATTTATAAGGAAATTATGTTCTGATAAGTACAATGTACCATTCTTCTATCTGAGTAAACAAATACTAGTGATAAATAAAGATCCATGATTAAAGTCCCAAATGGGTTTGCACCATGACCTGTGATACCTGGCTTGATAGTTTGTCACATTTCCAGAAGCCATTTAAAATCTATACTTAATTTGAAATGTGGGGCTTTCCTGACAAAATGGTTAAGGTCTCTCCTATCAACCTTTTACCAGTGTAGGTTTGTATCCTGCCAGGGACTTTATATTCTTTCATTTGAGGAATATTCATTTTCTTGAGGAAAAGCTTCCAACACAATTGAGTATCATAACTTAGTATAAACTACTAGTACTGCAGAGTTGCCAAATGGTGTAATATCAGTTTGACTAAAACCGTGACAAATTATATGACTTGAGAATAATAAGTTTATTATATTAATTACAGTACTACAAGGAGTTAAACATACGTGTTGCATTAACATATGTAGAACTCTGGAACCGTGGCAACAGGATACTTATATCTCCAAAGCTCAGGGAAACTCTGGAAAACTTCATGAGATATCAACAACATAATTTACGAGGTGTTGATCACCATGCTGCTCATTTACTCACGTAAGTTTATGTAAATACTCATGTAAATTTATGTAAATATACAAGTTTATGTAAATGTCGTCTTATTAGAAAATATATCGTGCATGTCTGGTTCTACTCTGTTGCTCCCTTGTGTCTAAAATAAAGCCTAGTAGGGCACCCTAGGTATTTTTTCATCAGTAAAGCTGGAAAGTTGCCATATTACTTTAACAATGTCTGTAAAATGTTATATTAGATGATAAAACAAAAATGGAAATTTGCCTTAGAAATAAATTTTTGAGGTAGATATTGAACAAATGTTGTTGGGAAAATCACTTATCATGCCTAGAGAAACACCTTTTAAGTAAAAAAAAAATCAAAAATTGACGGATATGTCACAATATGAAAACGTTGTTATTAAATTGGCACTATGCATGTCACATTGACAATTAACTTGGTTGAGATCCTATTTATATTAGTGGCTTAATGGTTTTGGATTATTTATCCCAGTTATTATGCCCCCATTTCGAAGAAAAGGGGGTATATTGCTTTGCACTTGTCGGTCCGTCGGTCTGTCGGTCCGTCGGTCCGTAGACCAAATGGTTTCCGAGTGATAACTAAAGAACCCTTAGGCCTAGGAACTTCAAACTTGGTATGGTGATTGGTCATGACCAGTAGATGACCCCTATTGATTTTTGGGTCAAGGGGTCAAAGGTCAAGGTCACATTGACCTTGTAAGCGAAAACGGTTTCCGATCAATAACTAAAGAACCTTAAGGCCTAGGAACTTCAAACTTGGTATGGTGATTGGTCATGATCAGTAGATGACCCCTATTGATTTTGGGGTCAAGGGGTCAAAGGTCAAGGTCACATTGACCTATTAAGCAAAAACGGTTTCCGATCAATAACTTAAGAACTTTAAGGCCTAGGAACTTCAAACTTGGTATGGTGATTGGTCATGATCAGTAGATGACCCCTATTGATTTTGGGTCAAGGGTCAAAGGTCAAGGTCACATTGACCTCTTGGGTAAAAACGGTTTCGGATCAATAACAAAAGAACCCTTAGGCCTAGGAACTTCAAACTTGGTATGGTGATTGGTTATGACAAGGATATGACCCCTATTGATTTTGGGGTTAAGGGTCAAAGGTCAAGGTCACATTGACCTTGTAGGTAAAAACGGTTTCGGATCAATAACAAAAGAACCCTTAGGCCTAGGGACTTCAAACTTGATATGGTGATTGGTCATGATCAGTAGATGACCCCTATTGATTTTGGGGTCAAGGGGTCAAAGGTCAAGGTCACATTGACCTCTTAGGTAAAAACGGTTTCCGATCAATAACTAAAGAACCCTTAGGCCTAGGAACTTCAAACTTGGTATGGTGATTGGTCATGACCAGCAGATGACCCCTATTGATATTGGGGTTAAGGGGTCAAAGGGCAAGGTCACATTGACCTTGTATGTTAAAACAGTTTCCGATCAATAACTAAAGAACCCTTAGGCCTAGGAACTTCAAACTTGGTATGGTGATTGGTCGTGACCAGCAGATGACCTATTGATTTTGGGGTCAAAGGTCAAGGTCACATTGACCTTGTAGGTAAAAACGGTTTCCGATCAATTAACTAAAAACGCTTAGGCCTAGGAACTTCAAACTTTGTATGATGATTGGTCGTGACCAGCAGATGACCCCTATTGAGTTTTGGGTCAAGGTGTCAAAGGTTAAGGTCATGACCAGTAGATACTTGATAACCCTTATTAATTGTTTGATCACTGGGTCAGAAGTCATGCATAATAACCTTATCACATGACTAATTGGCTGCTGATAGGGGGCATACATGTTTTACAAACATATCTTGTTTATATTTATCATAATCAATTGTATTTTTTGGAACATTTTGTTATAAATAACATTCTGTGAAACTTATATTTTGATATTTCAGTCGTCGGAAGTTTGAAGATAGTACCATAGGAATGTCAATTCCTGATTCAGTGTGTACAGGAAGAGCTGGTGGTATCAATACAGTAAGTACATCTCCTCTCATGTTCCTATGAAAATAAATTAATTACAAAAATGTACTCTATGTCTGTATAATGCAAATTACATCACGTCAAAATATATGCACTGCCATGTAACACCATTTTTACGGAGTCACAAAAGTGTCATGGGTATCTGAGAGATAATGCTTCTTGATATATAGTTCATTTTTATTAAGCATGTTTAATTAATGATAAAGTCAAGAATTTTGCAAGTGCGTTAAAAAAGTAAATCCAAAGCTCTTCTTAAGGCATTATTTGTGTTATTAGCCAATTTAATAGTTTTAAATATAACCGAAATGAGGTATTTTGAATTATGCACATTTTTTGTTTTCCTTTAGAATCCCAGTTATCTAGAGCCACAGAAAGGGGCAACTATTCTATCTCACATGATTGGACATAATCTCGGAATAAAGCATGATGAAGATGGTACGAATATTTATTCTATTTTTAGATAAAATTTGGGGGAGATACATGTATATGTAAAAAATGCGGGGAATTTCACTGCCTAGATTAGATTAGATATAATGCTTTTGGTGGTCTTAGAATAGAAAGTAGTTTTACACTTGCAAGCACCTTATGTGATACAATGTACATAGAAAATAACATTGTTTTAACATATTTTCAGTTGAAACATGTGTTTTGTTAATCAAAATGTTTTAAGGAAAATTATTTACTGTTGTTTAAATAAAAGCAAACTTTTTAGAACTGTTTGTTTATAACTTTAAGATAGTAAAGTATTAAAGGTTGTTTATTTGTGTTAGTTTTTTCTATCAAAATAAATATTTCAAAACATGTAGATTTAAATGTAGAATGGTCAACAAAATCTTAAGATAATAATGTTTAAATGATTTTGTATCTCCTTGTTGTCTTACCAGTCTATGTGTAGATAGTGAAAATTCAATTTTCTCTGTTTTTATTCAATGAAAATTAATTCAATGTATTTGAATTGAAATGTGTTATGATGACTTGTTACTAATAAAATGATAACACTCTAATATAAAATTATGTCAAAGACTTTCTTTGTATACCTCAGTCCTTTGTTTAACTTACTTTCTTATCAAGTTTGTATGTTGGTGAAAGTAATCCTGACAAAGTCAAGTTTTAAAACTGTTAATACTTTCTTTTACTTTTTCTGTTGGGAGGGGTAGGGATGCAAACAAAAGTAAAAAGACCCTTATGTTTCAACTACTACAAATTCATTGTCATCGCCACACTAAACTTTAACATGCTGGAAGAAAGCAGTCCAAATGTTTACAATAATGGCTAATCTTAGAAAGGCTTGCACGAAAATACTGAAAATGAGATGTCATTGATATATATAATAATTATTGATTTTTTTGTAAGACAAAATAAAACATTGAAAGGGTAGAGTGAATAAAAAGCAAAGAAATGTTTTTTTGGGTTTGTCTGAAACCATGTATAACTAATATGTGATGTATTTTTTAAACTGCTAACAGTGGACTGGAGATATTTGTATCATGAAGGTATTGTTATATTGTGATGGCTTTTATGTTGTTTTGATGTTGTTTTTCTGCACTATAAACAGTAACTGAAAGGAAACAGGAAAAAAGATACAGTGTAGTGGACAAATTTAGTGTTAAGATTATGTTATGAATATGTCCTGCTTTGACATGCCAGATGATTTAATTATCATAATTTCTAAAACCTGACCAACAGTATAAGGGTCTGGTCAGACCGGAGACAGATGTGCAAAGTCATCACGGCTCTATACTGAAGACTGAGAACTGGTTCTGTGTGTTCTTTGCTTAATTAGGATATATCTATCTAGGGAGTACAACATATAGCATTATACTATCAAGTACATATATCCCTGACACCTGTTTTTTTTAGCTCGACTATTCGAAGAATATGAGAGCTATTGTAGTCGTAGTCAGCGTCCGCGTCGGCGTCTGCGTTGGTTAAAGTTTTTTGTAAAGTCAAATATCTCAATTATTGCTTGAGATATTCAATTGAAACTTACAATACTTATTTATAGTAACAAGGTACATCAGATTGACAAGTTGGATAACTACCTACAATATTGACAGAATTATGCCCCTTTTTAACTTAGAAATTTTGGTTAAAGTTTTTTGTAAAGTCAAATATCTCAATTATTGCTTGAGATATTCAATTGAAACTTACAATACTTATTTATAATAACAAGGTACATCAGATTGACAAGTTGGATAACTCTGCCTACATTATTGACAGAATTATGCCCCTTTGAAACTTAGAAATTTTTGTTAAAGTTTTTTTGTAAAGTCAAATATCTCAATTATTGCTTGAGATATTCAATTGAAATTTACAATACTTTTTTATAGTAACAATGTTCATCATTTTGCAAAATTGCATAACTCTGTCTGCAATATTTGCAGAATTATTTGCCCCTTTGAAACTTAGAAATTTTGGTTAAAGGTCTTCAAAGATATTTACTTGAAACTTTACACAATCATGTACTTAGGGTCATAATTTGAGGGTCATAATTGTATGTCACTGACCAAGTTCCATAACTCTATCTTGCATTAAGGCTGATTCATATCCCCTTTTCTACTTAGTCTCCTGGTTAATGTTTACATGCAAGTTTTACATATCTCAATAACTATTAAAGATATTTATTTAAAACTTCACATATGCATTAAGGGTCAGAATTGTAGGTCACTGACAAAGATACATAATTCTATCTTGCATTTAGGCTGATTTTTCTTCCCTTTTTCAACTTAGAAATTCATGGTAAAGTTTTGCTTGTAAGCTGTTATCTCCATAACTACTAAAGGGTTTGTGCCTTTTTTGGGACAATTTTATGCATTCATAATAATAAAGCAGTGATTTACTTGATAAAACATCTTAATAACAAGCCTTTGTACCTTTTCTGTCAATTTTATGTATTCATAGGTAATTAGTATTATTATACTCAATAAAACACCATTGTGACATTACCTTCCAAATAGTCAAACCAATACTGTAATTAGACTCTCTCTAAGGCCTATTACATGAATTTATAAAAAAATTTAGCCCTTTTGTGAACTTAGAAAATTTAACATTGTCAAGGCTCTTTTACTATCAAGCACTTAGAATAGTCGAGCGTGCTGTCCTACCGACAGCTCTTGTTATTGCCATATGGTTTCAAAAAGTTGATTTATTACAGTGTTAAAGAATGGTAGAAGTTTTTGTGTTTGGTGTTAGTGGAAGGTATCAACATGTACTGGTGTTTGTATAAGTGGTGTTTCCTGCATATAATCTCATGCTTCCTTTCTTACAAATCTTCTCCTTCTTTCATAATGCAATATAATAGGCTTACAGTGCTGTTAAAGGAAACAGACTTCTTTCATAATATAATATAATAGGCTTACAGTGCTGTTAAAGGAAACAGACTTATTTCTTAACACCTCTTATTTACTATTATAATTGTGTACATAAGTTACAATTTATTTACATCCTTTGTCTAGGGACTTATTGAAATTTAAGTTTATATAATCCTGTAATTATGGTAACATACTGTAAAACAGAGATGAGACAACAATGAGAAATAATCTTTTGCAAAAGAAAATGTTATTTCTGCTTAATATTAAGAATATTTGCTAACTTAAATGATACTTAGAAAGCTTTCATTGCTTGCCTTGCCAAGCTTCAATGCCTACATTTTCTGTAGTATTTTGAACATACTTTTGAAAGAAATTCTTATGGTTTTGTTTACAATCTTGAAACTTACTTGCATCATGTTAATGGGTTTAAGATGCCAGTTGTTTTCAAAATCATAAAGGTGTCAAAAATAAGCACAGATTGGTCTTCCTAAACCATTTCGTAGATGGGCCTGACCCGTATAATTCTAATTATCAGATAAGTGGATACATTAAGATTTTCACCACAACATTTTTGTTAACTATTGAGCATGGGAAACGGACTAAAGCCCTCCTGGACAAAAGCCCTCCTGTCCAAAAATGACAATGCGGACAAAAGCCCTCCCGTAAAAATAACAAGGCAGACAAAAGCCCTCCCATGAAAATGACAAGGTGGACAAAAGACCTCCTGTGAAAATGACAGGGCGGACAAAGGCCCTCCCATGCAAATGACTGGGCGGACAAAAGCCCTCCCGTGAAATTAACAAGGCAGACAAAAGCCCCCCCCCGTAACAAAATATGTATGTATGTTACATGCCTGTGTTTTTTTCAATGCACTTAACATATTAAATTTGTAACATATATATTTGTTGTTGTTTTCTATTGGTCTAAGTATTTTTATGAGCTAGAACCACCTTTCATTCAGAATATACCTTTCAGAAATATTTAACAAGGTAACATTTTCACATGAATGTCGTTTTAAAAAGTCACTTTTAAAAGTAATTGACTCATTACAAGGCACATCATACATGTCTCGGACTTATAATTTTAGTTAATTTAAACTTTTTTTCATCATTTATTACTCTATTAATCTTAATTTTACATGGGAGTAATCCTTCATTTTTACGTGAATAAATAAATATGCACTTACAGATTTTAGCACTTATTATTCAGATGCCTGTCAGGAATGTGCTCAAGCTCATACAAACAGTCGCTTATGCCAATAGAAAACAAAAATATTCATGATTACAATTTCAATATGTTGAGTGCATTGAACTGAAAATACAAACTATTCAATTTACATATATGATTGTATTTTCTGCGGGAGGGCTTTTGTCCACCCTGTTATTTTCACAGGAGGGCTTATGTCCACCCAATCATTTTCACAGGAGGGCTTTTGTCTGCCCTGTCATTTTCACGGAAGGGCTTTTGTCCACCTTGTCATTTTTGGACGGGAGGGCTTTTGTCCGGGACGGCTTTTGTCCTATACTCAATGAGCACAGGTTGATGTTTGTGGTTCAAGGTCAGTGAATGTGTGACTTAAATCAGAAGGCTAAAGACTATGCCATACTTTTATCACCAACAATATATTGCTTTATTTTGTTGCATAGCAATTATACAACTCTGCCCCAAAAAAATTTTGATCTGAAATTGTAAAACATTGAAATACATTTTAATAGTACAACAGTTTTTGTAGTGATATAGGTAATTGGTCTTGTTAAATGTAGTCCAACTTACTGTACTGCGCATTGAGATATTGTGCTAGTTTGTGTATGGGGAATATCTTCCCATATAGAAGCGAGATTCTGACCCAGAACAAAAATATCTCAGTGTCTAGCTTTGCCACATTGAACTATTTTGACTACCTTAGAAGAGGTTGTTTTACTGCCTTGCTCTATCTTGTATCATTCTGTAAAGTTTTTTCGTGTATACAGAGAACATAATAATTATTTCAGGTTATAAACAAGCCAAGCAGTATATTATATATATTGTAAGACTGTTCCTTTTTAGCTCACCTGTCACAAAGTGACAGGGTGAGCTTTTGTGATCGCTTTTCGTCCGGCGTCCGTCCGTCCGTCCGTCCGTAAACTTTTGCTTTAAATGACATCTCCTCATAAACCACTGAGCCAATTTCATCCAAACTTCACAGGAATGTTCCTTTGGTGGTCACCTTTAAAAATTGTTCAAAGAATTTAATTCCATGCAGAACTCTGGTTGCCATGGCAACCGAAAGAAAAATCTTTAAATATCTTCTTTTAAACAACCCTAAGAGCTAGAGCTTAGATATTTGGCATGAAACATCTTCTAGTGAGTGTCTACCAAGTTTGTTCAAATAAAAGCCCTGGGGTCAAAATTGGCCCCGCCCCGGGGGGGTCATTGATTTTCCCTATATGCATATAGTAAAAACTTAAAAAATCTTCTTTTAAAGAACCGTAAGAGCTAGAGCTTAGATATTAAGCATGAAACATCTTCTAGTGAGTGTCTACCAAGTTTGTTCAAATTAAAGCCCTGTGGTTAAAATTGGCCCCACCCCGGGGGGTCATTGATTTTCCCTATATGCATATAGTAAAAAACTTAAAAAAATCTTCTTTTAAAGAACCATAAGAGCTAGAGCTAAGATATTTGGCATGAAACATATTCTAGTGAATGTCTACCAAGTTTGTTCAAATAAAAGCCCTGGGGTCAAAATTGACCCCGCCCCAGGTGGTCATACATTTTCCCTATATGCATATAGTAAAAACTTAAAAAATCTTCTTTTAAAGAACCCAAAGAGCTAGAGCTAAGATATTTAGCGTGAAACATCTTCTAATGAGTGTCTACCAAGTTTGTTCAAATAAAAGCCCTGGGGTCAAAATTGGCCCCGCCCCAGGGGGTCATTGATTTTCCCTATATGCATATAGTAAAAACTTAAAAAATCTTCTTTTAAAGAACTCAAAGAGCTAGAGCTAAGATATTTAGCATGAAACATGTTCTAATGGGTGTCTACCAAGTATGTTCAAATAAAAGCCCCGGGTGTCAAAACTGGCCCCGGCGGGGGGGGGGGGGTCATTGATTTTCCTTATATGTGTATAGCAAAAACTTAAAAATCTTCTTTGAAAAAACCCAAATAGCTAGAATTTAGATACTAAGCATGAAACATCTTGAAGTAAATATCTACAAAGTTTGTTCAGATAAAAGCCCGGAGGTCAAAACTGGCCCTGCCCCAGGGGTGTCATTGTTTTTAACTATATGTGTATAGAAAAAACTTTAAAAATCTTTTTTTAAAAACCCAATGAGCTAGAACTTAGATGTTTAGCATGAAACATCTTCTTATGGGTGTCTACCAAGTCTGTTCAAATAAACAAATAAAAGCCCGTGGGTAAAATTGGCCCGGGGGTGGGGGCCTATATACAGGTGAGCGACCTCAGGGCCATCATGGCCCTCTTGTTCTTTATAAATGTCAACATTATTTTCCTTCTGTTTTGTAATATGATAATTTTATTTCAGACAGTTAATTTATTATATTTTTTCATAAATTTTGTTGAATTGTTTAGAGATGTTGAAATATTTTGATTAATGTTAAAGGGTCATTATTTAACCCCTTTCAGTGCTAAATTTTTATAATGGACTTACCCGGTAACTTTGTATTGAATTTAGAACATTTCTTTAGTAGGTTAAAGGTTCCAGTACCAAAAATACATGAATTAAGCAGCTCTTCTCCAATTCTTAACTGCTGGCATAGTTTTGTTCTAATTGCCTCAAAATCCAAATTTTGATACAAATGGTGTGTTTTTTTAGCTCACCTGTCACAAAGTGACAGGGTGAGCTTTTGTGATCGCTTTTCGTCCGGCGTCCGTCTGTCGTCCGTCCGTCCGTAAACTTTTACTTTAAATGACATCTCCTCATAAACCACTAAGCCAATTTCATCCAAACTTCACAGGAATGTTTCTTTGGTGGTCACCTTTAAAAATTGTTCAAAGAATTTAATTCCATGCAGAACTCTGGTTGCCATGGCAACCGAAAGAAAAAACTTTAAATATCTTCTTTTAAAAAACCCAAAGAGCTAGAGCTTAGATATTTGAAATGAAACATCTTCTAGTGAGTGTCTACCAAGTTTGTTCAAATAAAAGCCCTGGGGTCAAAATTGGCCCCGCCATAGGGGGTCATTGATTTTCCCTATATGCATATAGTAAAAACTTAAAAAATCTTCTTTTAAAGAACCCAAAGAGCTAGAGCTAAGATATTTAGCATGAAACATGTTCTAATGGTTGTCTACAAAGTTTGTTCAAATGAAAGCCCTGGGGTCAAAATTGGCCCCGCCCCAGGGGGTCATTGATTTTCCCTATATGCATATAGTAAAAACTTAAAAAATCTTCCTTGAAAAAACCCAAATAGCTAGAGTTTAGATATTAAGCATGAAACATCTTCTAGTGAGTGTCTACAAAATTTGTTCAAATAAAAGCCCTGGGGTCAAAATTGGCCCCGCCCCGGGGGTCATTGATTTTCCTTATATGTGTATGGCAAAAACTTAAATTTCTTCTTTGAAAAAACCCAAATAGCTAGAGTTTAGATATTAAGCATGAAACATCTTCTAGTGAGTGTCTACAAAGTTTGTTCAAATAAAAGCCCTGGGATTAAAACTGGCCCCGCCCCGGGGGTCATTGTTTTTAACTGTATGTGTATGGCAAAAACTTGAAATTCTTCTTTGAAAAAACACAAATAGCTAGAGTTTAGATATTAAGCATGAAACATCTTCTAGTAAGTGTCTACAAAGTTTGTTCCATTAAAACTGGCCCGCCCCAGAGGTGTCTGTCATTGTTTTTAACTGTATGTGTATAGTAAAAACTTAAAAAATCTTCTTTTAAAAAACCCAATGAGCTAGAGGTTAGATTGTTAAGCAGGAAACATCTTTTTGTAGGTGTCTACCAAGTTTTCAAATAAAAGCCCTTGGGTTAAAATTGGCCCTGCCAAAGGGGGGGGAAGGTCATTGTTTTTCATTATATGTGTGTAGTAAAAACTTAACATCATGAAACATCTTCTAATGGGTGTCTTTGAAGTTTTTACAAATTAAAGCCCTGGGGTTTAAACTGGCCCCGCTCCGGGGGCCTATATACAGGTGAGCGAACTCAGGGCCATCATGGCCCTCTTGTATACTTTAAGGGACCAAAATAATGTTTGTATTGTAAATATACAAAAGATTTTATTGACACTAGCCATTTAAAGTGAAACATGTATTAAATCTGACACAATCAATGATTTGTTAAAAAGGAAACATAAGAGGTAATATTCCTTAATATTATGCAAAAAATATTATGCATGAGATATTGGTAGAAATAATAAAAATATTCAGCATTACTGTTATGTTAATAATTTGACATGATTTGAGATGGTTATATAACTTATATTTGACATGATTTGAGATGGTTATATAACTTATATTTGACATGATTTGAGATGGTGATATAACTTATATTTGACATGATTTGAGATGGTTATATAACTAATATTTGACATGATTTGAGATGGTTATATAACTTATATTTGACATGATTTGAGATGGTTATATAACTTATATATATGATGTAATTACAGGTGGGTGTAACTGTGGTGATGATTTTGGATGTATCATGTCTACTGAAGTCTTGTAAGTTTTATATTTCTTACTAATAATGTCAATACACAATGCAGTTCAAGATTTTAGATATAGCATTAATTTTGTATCCAAAGGTTTTTTGTGCACAATTTGCAAAAATGTTATGCAATGTATTTTGTTTATTGCAGTAAGTTTGTTGGGTTGTCAGTTGGTCTGTTGCATTTTACATGCAAGTAATAAAACTCAAAAAAACTATTCAAGGTTATTGATTTGAAACTTGGTTTTAATAGAGCTGTGTGGAAAATTCAATTTGAGGCAGTACAGTAATGGTTCTTATCTTATGGGCAGATTGCAGATTACATTTTGATATTCAATTTCTTTGTTATATTTATCATTGCACAAAGGAAGTTTTCAATTATGGATGAAATTTGATATGAGAGTGCATTGATAGTGCGGGGGAAATTTTAAGTTCTGATTCATCATTGGACTGACATGTCATGGTAAAATGTTTGCCATACTTGTTTACAGTATTACCTGTGACAGTTAATCTGGGACATTGAGTTTAATGGTCATTTGTCTCTCACTGCGGATTCAAAAATCATGTTGATAAGTAGTTTGTAACTTGCAGAGAAATTTGTATTTACTGGTTAGTTATCCAGGCTGGGTAGGTGGCTCGACCTCAAACATGTGACCAAAAGAAACGATAAACTCGGGATAAGAAATAAAAACATGAAAAATAAACAAATTTTATAGTAGAAGAAGTAAAAAGTAACATGAAATAAAACTAATACTGCTGTTAAACAGAATGCTCCAAGTATAAGATAAAGACATAGTTCATTAGCATAACTCTTTCAAGCAAAATATCTGGATTGTCTTCAGGGTGACCAGAGGTTGTAAATATCATTATGATTAATTAGAAAAATACAACATGTAAGTTTCCAGTAACTATAATTATGTATGAAGTGACAAGTTTGTTTTGTTTTTTTCCAGGGGTACTCCAGAGAAGCACTCTCGTATGTTTTCCTCGTGTAATGTCAAAGACTGGGATATTTCACTCAATATGGGAATAGCAGACTGTCTGAATAAAAATCCACAGGTACTGTTCATTTTTAAGGTTGTCATTTTTGGGAATAATTATTAATTTATCTGAAATTATGCAAACAATTGCACCTAAAGTCTTCCTCGACCAGTACAGCTAGAAAGTCATCGTATGACCTATCCTGTGTTGGTGCACAAAAAAAATTATCTAATTAATAAATACTTATTATTGAATATTTTATGAAATTGAACTGTGAGTAACAGAAAAAACTATTACAAGATTTCATTCTTAACTCTAGCAATTGTAAAGTCAATGATTATTTTCAGAGCACTCCTGTAATTATAGTTTAAGTTAATATAAATATGTATATGTTAGATAATAATTTCTTGTAGTTCACTGTATATTTATATATTTCAGCCAACATTCCCTCAGTTATGTGGTAACAAGCATGTAGAGAGAGGAGAGGAGTGTGACTGTGGTACACCAGAGGTAACATGTTTACTAATTGTTAATAACACATACTTCAATTAGATAAGTGAATGGTTTCATACAGTTAATTGTTTCATACTGAAGTTCATATGTTGAATATATTTCTTTTATATCTGTCAGGCAATATTAATTATTCTTGTAAGTGTTTGTTACTGTCAAAATTATCATTAGTACATATGACCTGAAGAGTGGTTATGATTTAAGTTTATGCATGTCTACAGTTCTTAATTACAGCCCTACAGATATAACAGTATAGAAAACCTGGGTGCAGTGGCTTAGTCATTAATTATCACAATTAAACTACAATATATCAATAGTTATAGATAATGTCAAGATCTTCTATTGTAAAGTTTAGTTGGGTAGACAGTTATGACAATGGTAAATTTATGTAGCATGTAACTACATGTATATGTTGAACTTATAATTGTCTATGTTGTAGGAGTGTGCAAGAACAGATCCCTGTTGTGACCCATACACCTGTCTGTTACGTCACTGGGCCCAGTGTAGAACTGGGTCATGCTGTCACAACTGTACAGTAAGTTTTCTCTTATAATCTTGTAAAACTTTGCATTTATCCTGTAAAATTTTGCATTTTAAAGCTACTGTCTAGTTGAATGACAATAAACCTATTTAAGAGGAAAAAAATAAATGGGAAACTTCATCCAACTTTTGGTATTATACATGCTAGAATTGTTAATTATATTATCTATAAAAAAAAAAATTTGAATGTCTTTCACAAGTTTTCAGACAATGTTTTTCGTGGTAATTTTAGTTGGTGCTTCAGATGATTAATGATTAATTACAGACGGTCAATTTGTTCGCATTTTTGTGCAATGTCCCTTTATATATAGACCAAAAAATGACCTTTATTCTCTCTAAGTTGCTACTTATTATATAATACATCAGTCTTGTTAATGGAGTCTGTATTGGTTTACACGTAAATGTAATGTTAAAAGAAAGTGAAAGTGTAAAAAGCACTTGTACAGTTGCAAGGAAATTACTGTTTGACATTTAAGACTTAATTTTTCTCAAGTCTGCGTCTTGTCACAATCATTGACTGTATTATATATAGAAGGAAGCCTGTCTGTATATTAGTACACTCATTACCGGGCTTTAAACTGATAGCTGCTAAATTCTAGAATTTTCAGTATCAAAAATTAAGCATGACAGATAAATTACACAAATTGACACTGGTCAAAGTTTATTAACCTTTAGTCTGCTGGTGGTAATTGAATATACCCATCGGACCATTGCAGACCAAGTTCACTAGAATATTTGTACCATCTGATCATGGTCTGCATTCAGTGAAATTTTCCCTAAATAAGATAAATGGTTCTGTCCAGATTGAAAGATAGACAAGTACAATTAAAATATATATATGACAGTAAGGGTTAATCATTGTAATCTATTCTTTCAGTACCTATCGTCAGACTATGTATGTCGGGAGAAGTCGACAGATTGTGATGTCCCAGAGTTCTGTACAGGTACAGACGGACAGTGTCCATCTAATAACTATGCCAAAAATGGACATTCTTGTAACAATAATACAGGTTATTGTATGGGTGGAGTATGTCCTACACTTGATAAACAATGTCAGCATATCTGGGGCAAAGGTAAATTAAAACTCCTATTGTGTAGCTTATGTCTAGATTTTGGCCATATTGTTTATATTTTTGGCCAGACACAGTATAATTTCTGGTGAAAGTAGGAACTCCAAATTCCAAAATTGAAAATGAATGACCTACTCAACGAGAATTCAGAAATTAAAAATATGATGACCAGAGATGGCAACATATGTAGATGTGTATATGTGGCAGTGATTAATTATGAAACTTATATAAAAAAAAATGTCAAGTAATAATATTTACAGACATTTAAGAGATAAACTACAAATAGATAAATTGTCTCTCTTGGCATTGACTGTTTTATCTTTCTTTAACTTGTTTTTAAATCAGAAGTATCTATTTTGTCCCTTCCATATTTGAACCAAAAGTTATTAGCCTTTGCCATTTGTATAAAGCAAGGCCAGCTTGCACTATCATGCAGTCTGACCAAACATTAAACTGTTGACTGACTAAATTGATTTCTCCTAATTTGATAATGGACAGCTCCAAAAATAAAAGCTGGACAAGTTTATTTCAGCAGATTATTGGATGAGAGAGCACCTGACAAGAAATACTTTTCTTCTGTATTTGAATAATCATAAATTAGTATCAGATTAGAAGGTACTGTTCAGACAGTAATTTGTTGTATATTTTATGTTTTACAGCTGGTTACAAGGCAGAATCACAATGTTTTGAGAGATTTAATCCAACGGGAAATTTCAACGGTCATTGTGGGAAAGATGACAAAACAGGCTCATATGCTAAATGCTTACCAGAGTATGTGTACATTGCTTCTTCTTTATTGATGAGTATTGTACAATTTTGTAATGTTTGTGAAGAACAATTAAAATTAAAGTTATGAAACTGGATTAAATTTGTTGCATTGTCATGATTTAAGGTTAAGATTTCAAGTTTGGACTAGCAGCTTTATATATGAAGTTATTGGTTGAATACTCAGAACAATATTTCTTGATTAACACATGCAATAAATTGCTATGGACCATGATTCTTTTCATGTTTTCTGTACAACTATGTGGGTTTTTTTTCACCAGTGTAACTAAGATCTATGATAACCATGGCACATGGACAATGCCGTTTCAAATCTATATGTTAATGTTATCTTTCAAAACCTTACATTATCTTTAGAGGGCCAACTTAAATTTGTTTAAATTTGTTTTCAGATTATAAAAGCATAATTTTCAGGCTATGTATATTATATATTTGTTTATGTTTTTCTCACAGTGATATACAGTGTGGGTTATTACATTGTTCTGGTGGTAACAAGATGCCATTGTTTGGACCAGATAAAGATTCCTCAAAAACAACATTTTCTTCAAATGGTCAGGAATACGAGTGCAAGTAAGTGATCAAATATTGATGCTTGATTGTTCTGGTCTTCATATTTCATATTACATGTACATCAGAGACAGTGAAGCTACACACTAGGATACATGGACAAGGCCTCAGTAATGAATGATTTTTTTCCTTCTTTAGAAAGGGCAAACATGAGTTTTATAAGATTTTAATTACGGTTTTAGAGCATGTAAATGCTCATCATCTGAAGAAAATATCGTTGAATGTAAAATTATATTTTATAAAAGTAGCAAAAATGCAAACAAAGTTAAATGTATATACAAAAGCACCATAACTACTTATTGCCAAAAAGCTACTGAAGCAAAAAATGGTTCCGTTAATTGGCCAGTTAGTAACATTTTAGAAGCTTTAAGAGGACACTTGAAATAACAAGCTTTTGAGAAATAAAAGAAAAAGCATTTCTGGGGCATAATGAGCCTTTAAAGTCACATTTGACAGTATACTGTATGTTACAGTTTCATAGAGTCAGAATGAAAACTGTGTTACAAACTTTATTGTAATTTTGAGAATATTAGTATGATAACAGGATCATTTTAAGCAAAGAAAAATTGTGGAACACCCAACTAGTTTTCAAGTTATCTGCCCTTGTTTTATACATGTCATATAGCTGACTTCCCTTTAAGTGATTGTGAAAAATTTCAAAAGTTGGTCAAGATTGGGTTGTTGAATTCTTTTTCTTAACCTAATCCTTTGATAATTTTATTATTTATAAACTTTTTACCAGTACAATTTTACATGAAATTCTTGATATTTCTATGGCAAACGCTTGTAATCTATGGCAAACGCTTGTAATATTGAAGAAAATAATGATACACAAAGAATAATGCATGTGAATTTATGTAACGTAATGATTTCTTTTTCTAGGACAGTTCATGGACCATCAACTCTAGATTTACCAAATCTTGGTTTAGTTTTAGATGGTACCAAATGTGGAAATGGTCTTGTTTGTATGAACAGGAAGTGCGTGCCACTTGCCAACCTGGACCCTTTAAACTGCCCAGGGTCAACTGATTCTATTTGCTCAGGAAATGGGGTAAACAAATGTTTTTTTTCATTTCATATTAGACATTTTTTTGGTATCACTACTTTTGATATGACAAAATAAACATGTCACAAGAGTTTGTGTACATGCTATTTAACTTGACAATTAAAAATTTTGACCAATGATATTTTGGAATTTAAGCCGGCTTCAAATATATGTTGATAGGGGATAATATTAAATCAATTATCATATGCATAAACATGTAAGTAAGTAAGTAAGTAAGTAAGTGAGTTTTTTTTGTAAAGATGATATTTGTAAATCAGATATATTCATATAAGCTGATATGATAAATATAGGTATATACATTGTATGATTTTATGATGCTGTAGATATGTACTAAGGAAGACACATGTTTCTGTGATGATGGTTGGGGATCAGAAGACTGTTCTGTCAAACTAAACACAACTCGTAAAATGTTATCACTAGATATGATAAAAACTACAACAACAACTACTACCATGGCAACAACAGTACAGAATGTGAATGTTATACCGTGGGATGTGCTACATAGCACAGCTTCACCGGCATCCACAGAACTGTCGTCTGCTGCAGTGGTACAAGGTATGTAAGGTTTTCAATAGTGTACAGTCTGTTTCCTTAGTAATTATTTAAAGGTTTTATGAATTTCTTAAAATAAACTTAGTCCTATAAAAACATGAGAATTTAAGCTAGTTGAAGTCTTTTAAGCTGCAATAGCAGATATCAAGTTTTATGTAGGTGAAATTCTCTAGATTAAAGTTGTCCAGACCAGGCTTTGAACTTAGAATTCTCATAAATCAAATTATACTATTTTGGTTCTTGTATATTTATGGACATGATTTTGAAATAATTAATTTTGTTATATTACAGCAGAGGAATCTGGTTGGTTAAATACTCAGTGGATGATGATAATATTAGCATCGGTGATTGGTGGTCTCGCACTTATTCTAGCATTCTCATTCATATGTTACAGGTACGTTACCTTCTGTTTTATAATGGGCCATTAATATTTCTGTTTTTCATTATAATATTTCTGGTTTTCATCAAGTTTGCCAAGTTGAACTTTGTTACATGAATATGTTCTTGTTTACTAGTCCAATAGAATTAGTATTGAACTCTACAATGTATAAAAGCCTCTTTATATCATACCACAATTTGTTTTAATATTTTGGCAGAATTTTGTTATTTTGAGTACAATATGGATTAAATATGGATTTTTGTACTTGAAAATAAAAATTTGTACAATATGGATTTGATTGGAAAAAAAATAATTTAGCCTAGATGGTGTACAATATAGATATAATATAGATCTTTGTGACTTTAAAATGAAATTTAGGCAAAAACATAATTTATATCGAATACTCACATGGTACACACACTGGAAAGTCATTGGATATACTTTACAAGATGTGAAATTAATTAGTATATACAGGAATCTATGGAAGATATAACATGTAAAATAAATTTGTATATATATATGTAGATACCTGAGGTATATATAGATACCTGAGGTATATGTTTATCTCTAATGGTTGTTTATTTTTTAAAGGAGAAGAAGTCCTGTGAAACTTGAGAAGAAGAAAAAGAAGAAGAAGAAATACAGTAAAGATGGGGAAGACAGTGATGTAGAAAGTGCTAATAAACTTATCAGTTTTGGAAGCCTGCCTTCATACAAGTATGTTCTTTATTGGTTACATCAAGTTGATAAAGAATTTGTTCTCAATTCTAGTTAGATCATGAAGACTCATTACAATTATACTTCACCTTTAATCTGTTGGAACCAAAAGTACTTTAAATACCATCAGTATAGAGCTAGACCAGCCTACTCATTGGTACAAATGTACTATGTAAACAACCCCTATACTGTTGGTTTGCTCAATGTTTGCATTTTGATAGTAAAAAAACTTGAAACAAGACTTTTCCAAATTCAAAAAGGAATGTTACAAATAATAAACAAGGCAAAATAGAATGAAACAAGGCAAAGCCATAACACAAATTCACCAGATTGAGGGTTATGGTTTATGTGAAGGTTAAACAATGCTATCCTTTTTTCTTAGCATCAAGCGATCAACAGTATAAATTGAACTCTAAATAAATATTTTAAATATTTATTACTTCTATGTGTGTGTATGCTGCAACAAAAATCTGCATACATTGTTTTATACATGAATTAAATGTTACTTGTACATTAAATGAACTGTAGATTTAATGTT
Source organism: Ruditapes philippinarum (assembly GCF_026571515.1). Taxonomy (NCBI): domain Eukaryota; kingdom Metazoa; phylum Mollusca; class Bivalvia; order Venerida; family Veneridae; genus Ruditapes; species Ruditapes philippinarum. The sequence continues at coordinate 148,315 of NW_026853760.1, read as the reverse complement.
TTATAAGCTATGTAGAAAAAGCCAATACAATAGTTACATGTGTTAAACATTATTAATGAGCAATTTTTTACAGGGATTACTTGTAAAAATTTCATATGTCTTCATCATATAACGGACAATTTTACAATGTACCTTATCAGATATATATTATATAGCTTTTCATCTTAAAGAATTAACCAGGGTTCCTACAGTCTTAAAAAGTGCTTAAATTTGAGTTTCTTTCTTAAAAAGTGCTTAAAAATGTAAAAAGTGCTAAAAGTCCTTGAATTTGATTACTCTCTTGAAAAGTGCTTAAAAGGTGCTTAAATTTGCTAAAGATGTGCTTGAAAATGTTTGAATCACAGAATGACATAGTTATGATAAAAATCAACAGTTAACAAAATAAAAAAAAAGATCAAATTCAGTATCAAAATCAATGAAATGTTTACTCAAGGTAACAGTAAGTGGACAAATTGCAGTTGTTTTGAACAAATCTGTATTTGATGCTCCCTTTGTTGTTCTTGTATAATGTTAGAAAATGTGTATTCAACAAAAAATGGTGAACAAACTATCCATCATAGGTTGAAGATTGTGTCGGTATATGTGCAACAAATGTGCTTGAAAAATGGGAAAACGTGTTTAAATAGTGCTTAAAAAGTCCTTGAATTTTGGCATTGGATGTCTGTACGAACCCTGTTAACTTTTTGGCTTGAATTTCAGAGATGAAAAGAAGAAAAAGAAAAAGAGAGGGAAAAAAGGCAAAAATAACAAGAAGGGAGTTAAATCTGATGATGATACTGATTTAGAGTTACCTCCTCCACCAATGATAATCTCTGACCCTCATAGTGCTAGACCTGAAAAAGGTATTCTAAAGGGTGCATACAATGGTGTGAAATATGCAAATGATAGACGTAGCAGTGAATCAAACACGGCTACATCATCGGGAAGAGATATGGACAGTGTCGGACCATATGACGAGATCGAAGAAGACACGGAAGCTGGCGAGATACAGGATATATTTAGTGGGAATTCAGACGAGCCTGAGAAATCATTAGATGGTTTAGATAACATGTTTGAATCGTCAAGTTTTGATTTTATGCTTCCACCACCTTTCAGTAACCTTGGACTTCAGAATCGCTCACCATCGCCACCAAGGAAGTTCACAGGATATGATATTCCTATGACGAATCTAGCCCATGCTCAAAGGCCAAATATGTGGAAAACAACCCTGGCCTCTCCCCCTAAATCTAGGGTTTTAAGAATGAGAAATTTAGATGAACTTTTACAGACCATTGATCGTAATACAATAGATCTGTCACCATCACCAGATGATCCTCCGGTACAGATTTCACCGTCAACTTCGGAGGATGTGAGATCCAGCTCAACTGATGATCGGCACTACACTGCAAGTAGTCATGATCCACAAAGTCCTAATTCTATAACGAGCGGGAGTACTTGTACAGCATTGAGGCCTTTACTGGGTAGTCAGTGGAGTAAATACGTACTACATCGTAACAATGGACAAACAGGTGAAAACTTTAATTTTGATGATATTGAATCACCTTTACCTCACATTAATATACCGCCACCTATGAATCCAATAAATATAAGAAGTATTTTCAACTATGGCCAAAAAGGCATTAGCAGGGATAATAATGATACCCCTCTGGGAAGCCAAAATGGTGAATGCAGTTCAAACAACGGTACTGCCAATTCTAGGAATGGGTATGAAAAGAGTTCTGGATATGGAAGTGAACATGACCCGGAAAGATTTAGTATCGAGGATATATCTCGGAACCAGTCTCGCTCAGGGTCTGCTTCCCCGCCAAATTTTAGTGCTGTTATAAGAACTGGTCCAAACCAGATTAAACTGGTTCCAGCTGGAAAGTATGGTGGATATAGTTATAATCCTATGGATAATGATCTACAGAAGCTTTTAGACGGAGTACCAAGGATTGATGCAGGGTGCTATGAACGTAGTCCAATCACAGGAAGTCAGGTCGGACCTATGACCGGCTTGAGCTCAAATACTGAAACTTGTAGCAGTGTGACTTCAGGAACCAGTACTCTAGAAACATTGAAAAATTCAATACCAGACTACTCTTCATCTGGGCTTAATTCTGAAACAAACACTCTTGTTAATTCGGAATATGAACCTTTGGATCTTTCTACAAATAGTGAAATGAAAAACAGTGTAGATGAAGGAAATCCTAACTACTCAAATATTGAAAATTATACCCCAGAATTGACTGAAAACAATAAGTTTGACAAACTGAACCAATCAATCCCAGTGCTAGCAAATGGACCCTTGCCAAACCCAAAGCCCCTTGGTGATCTTGATTTAGAAAATAAAGGAAGTGGTCCATGTATTGACAGAAGCTTGGAAGAAATTTCACAACTTGACAGTAAAAGAAATCATAAAAAGAAAAGGGACTCTGTAGATGCCCATAGACCACTAAGTTTGGCACTACAGAAAAAAATCGATTCCCCACCAGGTGCTAGTGAAACTGAGGAGTTGATGATAAATAGATACAGTGCAATTGATCCTGTCCCAGTCGATATTTGTGAATGTTGAAAATGATTAATGATTCAAAATTAATGTATAATGGGTTTTCTGATAAATATATTGTTACTGTATTGAATCATGTACATTTTGTGAATGTTTATATAGGAAAATAATGGTTTTGCTTGAATGTTATAATGGTACATTTGTATTTATTTTGTTTGATTCAAATCTTTCAGAAAATGCTGCTATTTTTTGTCTTGTAAAAAATTACATAATTTCAGATATTTTCATTTTAGTTATTCTTTTAAGATATACATACTGTAATATTATTCTAATATTTTATGGTATTGTATCCTGTCACTGTTTGTGTAAATAGAAAAAACAGTTCATGAGAAAAATAGAATCAATTTCGAAAGATTTGAAACAGACCTTGATGTGTATGATAAATGTGTTACATGTACTTTATTATAATTTTGTAATTAATATTATTATTACCTTATTTCCGCTAATTAACGCTCCTGAGCTCCTAATTAATGCAATTAATGGATTAACATTTCAAGCACATTGTGCATAGAGTTAATGGTTTATAACAAAATACAATGTACAAAAATTAGAATTCCTGGAAAGAAATGTAATAGTCTTTCTTTTAAGTAAAAGATATCTCAATGTGTCAAAGAATATTTCAAGGCACTTTAAGGAAGTGAATGTATCAGTGTGCAAAAGTTCATGTAAACTGTAGTTTTCTTAATTGTTGTTCTTTTTTTAACAAAAATTGATATAAATGAAAGACACTACATGAAAGCACTGCAATTTATCTAATTTGATTTTAAATGATTCGGTACAGAAGTATTTATTGACTTACTAATGTACATTGTGTTTTAAGGAGAGTTTCCAGAAATAATCAGCAAAGTTATCTTCACATGCATTCTCCTTAAACAAAATTATAATAGCCACATCCCATGTTAAAACATTAGAGAGCACCTGTTATCACTGGAGCAGTAATAAGGAGAAATATGGTATATGTAAATATTAGAATACACTGCCCCACTAAACTTATTGTCAAATATGGTGCAATTTATTTTCTCATTACTATCAACATGTTATATACAAATTAGTATTGTTCATCGTATAGATATATGATTACAGAAATGTGTATTTTTGGTTTTGTTTTATATTGCTGTAAATGTATAGCTTATGTATAATATATATACATATATGATCATAAAATTCTAGCAACTTATATAAGACTTATGATTCAAGTTAACAATTATTTCTTAAGACTTGTGAGTGATAATATTTTAACACTGATTTTGTTAAACATGGATTAGAGAATGATAATTTTCAGTACTTATTTTACAAGATTAGAGAATGACAATTTTTAACATTAACTTCTTTTTACAATTTGAGAAATATGATTTGTAAACAATGATTTATATAGAGTTTGATAATAAAACACTGATTTTCAAGGTTTGAGATTAAGAAAGATGATTTTAATACTTGTTTGTTAAGATTTTAGAATGATTATTTTCAAGACTGCTTTGTTAGGTAGGGTTTTGATTTTCTATATTGATTTGTAAAGATTTGAGAGTGATACTAAGTCTTGTAACACTGATTTTTTAGCTCGACTATTCGATAAGAATAAGTAGAGCTATTGCAGTCACCCGAGCGTCGACGTCGGCGTAACCACTTATGTTAAAGTTTTTGTAATAGTTCAAATATTTTCAAAGTCCATTGACATATGGCTTTGAAACTTTGCACACTTGTTTACCATCATGACCCAACCTGTAAACAGGAGAAGGTAACTCTATCAAGCATTTTGACAGAATTATGCCCTTTTCGACTTAGAATTTACGTTAAAGTTTTGTAATAGGTTTCAAATATTTTCAAAGTTCATAGACATATGGCTTTGAAACTTTGCACACTTGTTCACCATCATGACCCCAACCTGTAGACAGGAGGAGGTAAACTCTATCAAGCATTTTGACAGAATAATGCCCCTTTTTTCAACTTAGAATTTACGTTAAAAGTTTTTGTAATAGTTCAAATATTTTCAAAGTCCATTGACATATGGCTTTGAAACTTTGCACACTTGTTCAACCATCATGACCCCAACCTGTAAACAGGGGAGGTAAACTCTATCAAGCATTTTGACAGAATTATGCCCCTTTTTTCACTTAGAATTTACGTTAAAGTTTTTGTAATAGTTCAAATATTTTCAAAGTCCATTGACATATGGCTTTGAAAACTGTGCACACTTGTTCAATCATCATGACCCTAACCTGTAAACAGGAGGAGGGTAACTCTATCAAGCATTTGACAGAATTATGCCCCCCTTTTTCGACTCTAGAATTTACGTTTAAAGTTTTTTGTAATAGTTCAAATATTTTCAAAGTCCATTGACATATGGCTTTGAAACTTTGCACACTTGTTCACCATCATGACCCCAACCTGTAAACAGGAGAAGGTAACTGTATCAAGCATTTTTTTTACTATCAAGCACTAAGAATAGTCGAGCGTTGCTGTCCTACTGACAGCTCTTGTTAAGGGTTTGAGATTGATAATTTTCAAGACTTAAAGACTTATTTGTCTGTCATAGTTTTTTAACACTAATATTTCAAAATTTATATATACTTGGCAGAAGCTAGAAGATTGTTGTTAAAAGGCAGGCAATTTATTTAGAAAGCAGTTGTTGATTATAACAATTTTTATTACCAATACAGTTATACAAGTATTTCTTCTTATATTATAAATTTTTTTAAGATGATTACCCTTATTTTTTACATCCTATAATATTATTTTTTCAAGAAGATTATTTTTATTTAGATATTGAAAATTTTACATGCCAGTAACAGCAAACCTCTATATGAAGGGTTTATTTTTCATATATTCATTATATATACAAATTGTTCAGTATTACATTGTAAGATCATTGTGCTTGTCGGTGAACTATTACTGACTGTAACTGAGTGTAACATTACTACCATAGTATTAGATATCCAAATGCATGTGTTCCTCTTTCATAGAGTTGCCTACTAAGTAATAATATATCATATTTCTATTCTTGTTCATTTAACATAAGTAACATTTATTTCCATGACTATATATTACAGGGAGTATGTTATATAAAGATCTGATTTGTTACTTTTGAATGATTCTGTCTAAATTGTAAGTTTAAAAGATTTTCATTTGTTAATCTGCAATTTCTGAAGAAAAAAAAAGATTATTCAACATGGTATTAATAATAACATATAAATTGTATCATTAATTATTACTTACATCTAGTTCTTTACCTACCATGTTAACACACTAAGTTGTGATGGAGGTAAAACAAAAATTAAATTTCTTGAACATCTTGTATTAACCCTTACAATGTTAAATATCTTAAATGGACTTGGTTAATTTGGACAAAACCATTCATCATTTTTTGAGAGAAATTTCCAAATATGTTCTGGCTAAATAGTGAACAGTGCAGACCATACTGGGTTTTCATTAATAACAGATTGGGGATCCATATCATAGGTTGAAATGGTTCAAAAAATCTCTTGTATTTTCAATCTGTAAATTAAAATATCTTCCTTGACCCTTGGCTAAATAAGTTGATTACAATCTCAGATAAAAGAAATATGAAAACCCTGACTATGATCAGATGTCATAGATTTGCCAGGTGATCTTGGTTTGTACTGGTTACATTGGTGAAATCTGTCACTGCTAGCAGGGTAAGCGTGAATTAACTATTATAGTGTCACCTTTATTCTGTCAAGGTTATCATGGCTCTCTTGTTTTAAAAATCTTTTACTTTTGTGTTCTTGATATTTATTTTATTTTGTTTTTGTCCATGTTTGTCATCGAGCAGCATAATTTTTACTTTAGTGCCATCGATTTTACCAAATTTACAATACATCATACATGTACATGCATGTAATCAAAAAAAATTTCATAAAAGATGTATGCTTACCTTGAAATAATTGTATACTCTTGATACAGTAAAACCTGGGAATAAAGGTCATTCAAAGGTGAGACCTTTACGGACAAGTGGTCTTTTTTCAGAGTTTTCTCTGTTGTATTTGTATGGATGGAGGTTTGTTAAAGAGTTACCTTTATTTACATGATGGTCTTTATTTGGAGTTGGTCTTTTACATAGGTTTGGCTGTATTATATATGGGTACTCCTCTTACATTACATAAGATAACATAAATGTATAGACTGTACTTGTATGGGGTTTATATATTAAAGTCAGTTTCATTCTTAATTATTTTATGATTATTTACTTACACACATGATCATTTTTGTATGAATTTAATACCATAAAAACCAAACTTGTATATTTTCATTTTTAACATACCTCTATGTCTCAAACTTTTATCAGTTTTGCTATTTTACTTATTTTATTTTATTTTTTGTATATTTTTTGATGACAGATTTACTTTTTATAAATTTACAAACTTTTAAAACCACTTGAGCCAGGAGTGTACTTCATGATTTTAACATAATCATAAGTGTTTACTTTATTTATAGCTTTAGAGATAAATCATTTATTTTTAAAGCAAGGTTATTCACAATTTCTATCTGTTATCTTTTACATGCTTTTTTAATGTCTTAGATTTACTTGCTGTGAGACAATATTTTTATAAACTTTTGTTATGAATATTTTATGTTTCAGGCATATTTTTGAAATTTTTTGCATGTTATCATCCTGTTATCAATTAAAACAAGAATTTTATTTACATATTACGATTTGAATAAGGATAAAATAGGAAACTATCACAAAACCTTTGTATAAAGGGCTTTCTGATAACGACTTGTCACTGTAGATTCCAGCTGGGTGAAGGTTGAACTTAATGATCCCCAGGAGTTCGATCCCCGGGAGATGCTTTGGTAGTTTAGCACGTAGGAAGGTAGTCTAGTACTGGTGTAACTCTCTAGGAACGATGGTTAGGAGACTACCCACCTATATAACTGAAATACTGTTGGAAAAAGGCGTAAAATGAAACAAACAAACAAACATAATGTTTTTCATATTTTTTAACTGGTATCTGTTTTTATTTGTCATGTACCAAAGTTTTTACGACAACATTTTTTGTACAGCTATCTGATGTTTTATATTATCATATTTTGTAATAATAGATGTACATGTTAAGATCTGATAAATAATTTATGCTAATCTAGTCAATTACTGTACTCATTATCATTCATATATTTCAGTTTGTGTCTTATATGCTTCCATTTTTTGTATGCATTGGCTATCATTCACTATAGTGTATTATATAGGTACAAATAGAGCCCTGAGTGCTTAGACTTAAAAGCTTTTTAAAATATGTTTTGTTTGCTGTCTACAGTAAATATTAAATTCATGGGGCTTGTTTCATTATTTATATATGAAAGAGATAATGCATTTAAATGCATTAATAATAATTTTGTCTATAATTACCAATACAAATTTTGATTTTTTTTTTGTTCAAATATAATTACATGAAACCAGTAAATGTGAATATGGGATATCATGGGGTACCTAAGTCGTGTTTTTGAACTTTCATAGGTAGTGTATTTATTTTACACCTGAACAAATCTAATAGATATATTGTTGCGTAAACTTATGACTGAATTTACAATATTTGACTACAAGAAAACTGTACAGGAATTAATAAATCACAAATTGAAGTAGATTTTGTTATCTATCTTGAGTATCTTGTTCATAAATCATTGATATTTTACTCTCATGTTTAAGGATTATTTTGTGTCGCATAGTGTATGTAAAATAATGAAAAATAGTAATGTATTGACATTTTGTTGTGATGATTATATTATTTACATGTAATTGTCTGTTATAGTGTGACCTGTGCCACAACCAGTGTCAACTAAGAACATATGATATAAAACCTGTATTAAAAGACCACTTTGTATACACTAACCATTTGTTTTACTGACTACAACAATGGATAAAGTCAATGAAAGTGAAAAAAAATGTTATTGTATGTCTTAGTTTATATCAAATAATTCTTGTACATAAGAGTTGTAAATTCATCTTCCATTGAAGTTAATTATTACTGAAAGTCAGATACAAAATACAGATTTTTTTAAAGTTATCCACACAAAAAAAAAGTTTATAAAAATGTCAGCTGTTAAACAATTTTTATCATGTTTACTGGTCAGGACATATATTTTCAAGACTTTATTCATTAGAACCAGGTACTTATTACATGATTGTAATTTATAAGGATTTATAAAAGTAAAGTTATTTTACTCTTGTATATGTATAATTATGTCCCACTGTTTATGAAATATGCATTTATATTAGAATTGTACAAATTAGAAAACCCTAGAAATTTTAACCACAGTGTTTTATACTTGAAAAGTGATGGCTCGTATTTGACATTTTTATATTGTTTCATTTTGAAATTCAAAGTCAGAATAATAAAAGGTAAAAGTGAACTATCTTGGTTTTTGTTTTCTTTCTATACTGAAAAAAATACCACAAAAGTTTTTGCTCAAGTGCTTTAGTGTCCACGTTTTGGGGAAAGCAACGATTTAAAAGGAACCATTATCGACTTGGAGTTCAGAAGATCAAAGGTCAAGGACACCAATAATAATAACAACAACATGATCTCTTAGTGTTTGTCTTTAACTAATACATGACCCTATTAATTTTGAGGTCAATAGGTCACAGTGGCTAATGATTTTGAGTTAATGGGATCAAAAGGCACAGTGGGACGTCTTATAAGTAACAAGCAATTATCATAGTATTGCAAGCAATCCATAAGTCCCCTACCGGTAAGAACCCCATCAACAATCTGAAGGGCCATTGGCCATTCACTTGTGTTTCTATTTTAAGTAAATTTGTTGAAAAAGTTCTTTAAAAGTGATCACAGGAAACAGTTTTATGTACAGACAGACAGACGGCCTGAAGGACACTCTAAAGTTATTTTTTTAAACATCACTGTTATCAAAAGATAACATTTTAAAAAGCAAAATTCTTAAAAAGGAGATAACTCTAGAAATAAAGATGCAAGACGTCATACATGGTGCGAGTGTTACAAAGGACAATTAGTAATGAAGGTGTTGATTTTGAATTTCTAGTAAAAGAAAGTTATAAGAATGAATAAGAAAAATTCAAAGTTTAAGGAGGAAATAATTCTGGAAATACGGATGCTAGATTTATAAACCTTGTCATATTATTATGATGTGGGAGTTTGAAGTAATTCCTATAATGGATGAAGAAGTTGGAGTAAAAATTACCAATTTCTCGAAAAAAGTCTAAGTTCAAAAGGGGCATAATTCTGAAAATAGTCTTGCTAGAGTATTGAACTTTCTCACAAATGTTGAGTGATAATAAGAAACATATATATGAAGTTTGAAGTAGATACATTAAGAAATAAAGAAATTATTTTAAAAAAACATTTTTTTTTCATGATAATTCTAAGTTCAAGGGAGGAAATTCTGATAAATCTTGCGCTAGAGTTGTAAACCTTGTCACATATGTTGTGGGTGATGACTAGAAACTTAAATTTAAAGTTTGAAGAAAATACCTTTAGAAATAAAGAACTTATAGCGAAAAAAATGTAAAAACTAGAATCAGAAGTCTTGAAATTCAGTCTTTTTGTTGCCATAGCAACCAGAATGTTCAACATAGGAAGAAAAGAAAAGGATGTACATAAATTCTAGACTGCCATCTACCCATATTTCAAGTTTCATAAAAATATTTCCAGTACTTTTTGCGTTATCACTGGATCCAGGTTATGTGTAAAATTTGCCATATTTTCAGTCTTTTTGTTGCCATAGCAACCAGAATTTTCAACATAGGAAGAAAAGAAAAAGACGTGCATAATTTGCATACTACTTCTATCCATATTTCAAGTTTCATAAAAATATTTTCAGTACTTTTTGCGTTATCACTGGATCCAGGTTATGTGTAAAATTTGCCATATTTTCAGTCTATTTGTTGCCATAGCAACCATAATTTTCAATATAGGAAGAAAAGAAAATAACGTGCATAATCTCCATACTGCCATCTATCCATATATCAAGTTTCATAAAAATATTTTCAGTACTTTTTGCGTTATCGCGGGATCCAGTTTTGTGGACTGACGGACGGACGGACTGACGGACAGACGGGCGGAGGGTAATCCTAAAGTCCCCTCCGGTAAACCGGTAGGGGACTAATAAGCAGCAGTATATGAAACTTTGTAGGGTCAATGGCCATGACCTGTTGGAGATCTATATTGATTTTGAGGGACGCCTGAAATAAATGTACAAATGAGCAAGAACAAAAGTTTCCTAAGTCATGCAACTTTGTGAAACTTAGTACATGTAGTTATAACACTTATTATATATAGAGAGATTCTATATTACACAATAGTATAGCACTTGGCGTTTATTATGTTTTACAATTCGAGATAATTTATTGTATTCCCAAAGTGACGAACATAGTATATATTCTCATAATCCATGTTACCAGTAACATACACTATGTCGCATATTTTGGGAAATCCTTTTCTACGTGGTAAAACTAACAAAATGTGATGGTATTTTTTTAGATATTTCAAACTTATACATGTAATTTACTAATAGGAATGAGTAGGATACATTCACAAAAACTGCACATTTGTATATTTCATTTTTTTTCGCAGACGACACATATTAATTTCAGCTAACCGGAACATTCTTCGAGTATATACGATATTAAAGTCCTAATGATAATAAGTTATGCATCGTGGATTTGATGGATTTTTTACATATTCAATTTCGAAAATACTTTGTTGAAATCGTGAAAGGAAAATATAAATGTACTAGTAGCCCAGTTACCTAAATACCAATGATATCTGTTTAAATATCTGTTTAAGTTATTCTATTTATGGAAACATTATATCTATATAAAGAAGTTATAGTATACATGTAAAACGTTAGTGTTTTACTAAAATATTTGCTTTTTTATGCAGAGTAAAGACCAATGCACCAAACCTATTATATAAATCAAAGCACAGAAGGCGCTGAATTTGTTTGGGTCTCAGAATGCAAGAAAGTTGCAGGTTGTGAGATTATAGGTATAGTGCCACCAATGCTTTCCAGCGTTTTAATTGTAGTAAATTGGCTATAAGACTAATCTCAACACTGATATTCAATCCAATGTTTATTTGACTTTAACAATTTGAAAAAAAAAATGAGTTACCTTTACTGGGATTTGAACTCCAGACCTCTCGCTTCCTAAGCGAGCCCGAAAACCCTTCAGCCACGGTGAATTTATATGTGAATAGCCTGAAGAAAACCATATTATTCGAAATTAGGGCTTGTAACGACTTTTACTGTTTTCTAACACAGATGTAAATAATCCTGGAGCTTACTATAAGCATGTATATTTATAAAGAATCAAAGGGCTGCAAGTTCTGTGGTATTTTCTGATCTTTGCAATCTAAATCGTACTGTATATCTGTATGCATTTTCCTGTATAAGTTTATTTTTATGTATTATAATTCATTTTGCAAGGCACCAGAGTTTGATACATACGGAATTCTGCATAACTAGAGTTGCATCAAAAAATCATTTATGTTCATGTTTTTACGACAGCCACACTTTATCCTTGCATATCATGGCTACTTCCTTAACAAAGACACTTTAAAAAGAATTTAACAAAAAATAAAGTTTCCTTTTAAAAGGAAAGGCTTGCACAGTTGTGCCTTCATCCCAACATATTTAGTTGTTTTTATTTTTTGTAAAAACGAATATTTTTGTCAAAACGATTTGAAATCTATTCTCTGTTGTATAAAACTAATAAAGAAAATAATCAATCGTAAAAATACTAACGTGGGGCTCTATCTATCATACTGAAAGGAAACAATTGTGCACATTTCATTTCCACTTTTTTCGCAGAGAAATCATTCGTTTTGGTAGTATATAGCAGCTTTATAGACAAGTAAATGCGCTTTAATACTTCGTTACGCGGTACCAATTAATAAGCATGTTCACAGATACGATGCGCTATCTATAAATCATCACGCGGCAAGGTTAATGATATGCATGGGCTATTTTTAGATTACCTCACCAAGTTCAGTAGATCTAAATATAACTCGATCATGCACTAATATTCTGTGTGATTAATTTGGACCACCCTTTGAAGACGGAATACTACTACAGTCAACATCCTCTATTGTATAAAACCAATACAGACAAAAAACAATTATAAAAGAAACTTACTTTTGCGTCTTGAAAAAGAATTGAAACGGAACAATTTCGTTTATAATTTATTACGGTTTAAATCAATAAATCATCCTATTTATATAAACAAACTGGGATTACCGAAGTAACTAAAAATAGCTTAGATTTCCGTAATATTACTTCGTCTGATTCCGCAGTATGACGGAATCGCCCGAATTGTCACGATTGCAATCGGAACTACATCGGCTATTATCATTAATCCGAAGAGTGACGGAAAAGGCCGAAAAGTTGCGATTGGCACGATTTCAGCTGGTTTCCCGTTCAATCATGCACTTACAAATGTAAGCAGAAAACCACCTAACCGGAACAAGTTTTCCAAATGAAATGGCTTGCAGCCGTGGCTGCAAGCCAAAAAGTTTCCTCGACTGGGATTCGAACTCAAGACCTCTCACTCTCTAAGCGAGCGCGTTACCACTACACCACGGAGAAGTTATACATACAATTTCTGAATAACATCAAGTCATTCTAAATTTAGAACTTCCATTGCATTTCGGGTTTGTAATCCTTATTAATTTCGAGGTTTTTTGTTCAGGATAAACCTGTTGTTTAAAGTTGAAGTAAATATTTTAGCGAAAATCTTCTCGCCCAAACAGTCCGACATGTAGAATCTATATATTCCACTACTCGGTTTGTGTAGTATTCGGTAATCCACATCGCTAAAAATATTATTTTCATTGATAAAATCATATTCATCCGCGTAATTTGAGATTGTGCATTTATTGACAATTCTATAAGCCAACGCTATTGCTTAACTTTGAATGCGTTGTAATTTGTTGGATACTTGTAACAAAATAAAATATTTCTTTCTTTTAAATCGCTAGTTTTCAGCTGTTTTGAGAACTACTTGTTGTTAGGTTTGTCGTAAACTTCTGTGTCAGAGATTGAATGTCCGCTTTGTATTTACTTATTTTCGATAAGAAAATACAATAAAACAATATTAGAAATCTTCGACCATTCGGAAATCACTTTGCTTGAAAATAAACGCGCCTGTCTTTGACCATCTTTACGCAGTGATCTCCCCTGAATTTTTCGGCGTTAGTGTACATACAAAAGGGAAGTAACCGCTTCAAAAAAGTGGACTACTTTCGGCATTTGCAATTAACAACATTAGACTCTGAAATTTCGCTACCATTATTTGTTTGGTCTGACGACCCAAACAAATAACAATATAGTTTAACTTTATGTTTCCTTCTTAGGAGAAGTCGTATTCATATTTGATGTCGAGATCTATGTAATTTTGAGGAAAATCATGTTTTCTTTTAATATTTTAGTGTCATGTTTGTTTGGCTGTATATGCTTAAGTTATCTGAAAATGATATTGTTGTATGACATGATAAAACACGTCCCCTGCATTGTGTGGTACGTACTACATTGTAATCAAATCAAATCAAAATTTATTTATTGTCGGTATATCATATAAACATATCACAAAACCATAAGCTATGTATAGCTTTTGAACGACATACACACATTTAAAAATATAAAACACATAAAAGAAGCACATAATCTAACATTATGAAAATTAAGTAAAAAGAAAAATGTCATTCTAATTAAAATAATTAGAGTATTAAAGTGTGGGATAGAGTTATAAATAAATAATAATTATTACATTCTAGAGATAACATTCTATTTCCTGTACTTATTAGTAAAATAAACAATATATATAAATAAAATTAAACTCATACAAAGTTATAAAATCTAAAATTTATGTGGAGTCTGCTGATCTTGACCTTGTTCTTAAAAACTGCTTTAAGGGAAATAAAATACTGAAAAAATGGATCACAAGGGTGTGTCCAGAAGTGTTAAAAGTGAAAATTTCCCGAAAATTTCCCGAATCAAATTTAGGAAGGTCTGCTCAGCAGCCTCCTCACAGAACACAGAAATTGTATATGGAGCATTAACAAAAAATCAAGTCAAATGGGAAAACAAGAAACTAAAAGATACATGTAGGTAAGCATACATAAGAAACAAACAGAAAACAAACCTAGAGATGTTGCAGGTTTATTGGCAGAATGTGCATGAGCAACTTGCTCCATTCCATACAACAATTAAGCTTTTTTATTGGTCATAATTCACTTGTTGGGGAAATGAGTTCCAAAGCTTTGATGCATAGGAACGAAAAGAGTTGCTGCCATAACTATGGCTACATTTTTATATCTAAAATTGAAAGAATGTTAACAAGATCATGAAGATATGTTGGTTCTTATTTATAAATGATTTTATGCATTTCAAGTGCTATAGTTCTGATTCGTCTTAGTTTTAAATTTGGTAGTTTAGATTGTATCAAAAGTGAGTCATTGTCTGATTGGTATTGTCATCATAAATGAAATGTTGTGCTCTTTCTTTAATTTTCTCTTGTTTTTTTGTATATATTTCTCCACAGAAGTGCCAAGTGAGAGGACAGTAATTAAAATTTGATAGAATAAACGAGTAATATACATGATGTATGTTCAATCTCAATAGCTTACATAATTTTTAACTATTCTCTTAGCATGTTAAGTTGTTTTGAGTTGGATTTTTTTACAAGTATTAGAAATATGGTTATCAAATCTAAGATTTTAAAATCAAAGGTTACCCCTAGAAGTTAAACAGATTCATCACATTGGACTACACTACCATTTAAATGGAAACTTATATTTTGATCCCTAATATTTTTGCCGATAACAATGGCCTGGAATTTGTCTAGATTTGCTTGTCTGAAAACCATTTTATTAGTGATTGACTGTCTTCTGACTGACAGACTCTAAAAATTCAACAATATTGTCAATGTTTGTATCATCTGCATATTTATAAAGATCACAGTAGTTTACAAAATCAAAAATGTCATTGATAGATATGTTAGATAATACAGGACCTAAGATAGAACCTTGAGGAAGCCCTTTATAAATATCTTTGAAAGAGTTTAAATTAAAACCAAGTTACACGCATTGTTTCCTATTTCTTTAAATAAAGTCAAACTTGTATTAGGCGACCGCGCAAAGGAAACACCCAAAATGGTCGCTTAATGAAACGGTCTCTTAAGACAAAGCATGATAAACAGTCAAAATTTACACATGACATCTTTCTTTTGCGGTGGGAATGCTTTTCAACTTCCAAACTTATCAATGAAGCCGTGTTTTCATTTATCGGGTCCCAACAAATTCGTATCAACATCAAATTATACTCTATCTAGCCTCAATGTCATTTTTTCGAGTTCAAATGTTCCATATCAAATCCATATTGTAGTCCAAGTAACTATGTAACTTTATCTTTAATAAAATGAAGAGAAAATAAATAAATTTAACTTCCAGCATTTGCATCACGCGATGTTTTAATATAATTAATTATTGCGTCTATGTAGCCGCGTATTCTTTTTCGAGTCCTAACAAATACACTTTTCTATATCTTATAGCATCTAATGATATCATTTTAATTGTAATGTTTCTATTTTCAACCATTTTTTATCAAACTATTTTGCGTCGTAGTGTACTGCACTATTTAAATTGTATCTTTTTTGTCATATTTAATCGTACTAACAAGTATTGCACTGCACTGCATTGTATAGCTGTGTTGTGCTGTGCTGCTACTGTACTGAACTGAACTGAACTGAACTGTACTGTCGTATCATTTTGTGTTGGTTCTATATTTTCATTAAAAGATAAAAACAGCATTTGACTAAAAGGAATTTCGGGTCAGCGCTTCTAACATTTTTAAACGAACATAATATAATACCATATATCAATAATACCCGTATGAAATAATTTGAAACCATACGGGTATTATACCCGTATGAAATAATTTGAAACCATTAGCTACATTCTTGAATAATTTTTATATTAAACAACAACGGTATCATATTCGGGATCAAATTTTTTAGTATCAAACGTAATATCTTACACGTTATTTAGAGTGTCTATAAAAGTGTTTTTGTTGTTGTTTTTTTTAATAATAATAAAAATAAAATAAAATTTATATAATAAATGTATCGTGATATACGATATATTAACGAAATAGAGCTTACGTTAAACATGCAATATAGCTAATACCATGAGGAACTGACGAAAAAAATTTACTACAAGAGAATGTTGACTCGGGCATCTCTATAAACACCAAACTGAATCAAGAGCAGGATTTTATAATTATATTTTTATTTGCGCATTCCGTTTTTTTTTTGGACATAATGACATACTGCAGTACACACAACGGAACATTCTGTAGTAAGAAATTAGCAGTTAAAGGTAGACTTTGCATATTATAAAGTAAACCTAAGACAGTAAGCAGTTGGAAGTAAATATTTGAGAATACAACTGTACTGTAAAATCATAGGTAGAAGACAGTAGTAGACTATTGTTTATGGAATTCCTTTACTATTGGCGTTCCAAGTGGGCGGCTTATCATTTTGTCATTTTCTTCTTGGATACTAGTGAAAGACTTTGACTCTCTTTTACAGAAAGTTTAAAAGGACAGATGGTTCTTTCATATACAAACAAAAGCAAACAAAGCAAACAAACAATGAAAAAAAAAACAAGAAAAAAAACCTTTCGCTATACTTCATTATCATGTGTTCTATGAAACACTAATGTTATCTTTTATAATGGTTGCAGGACTTGCAATCTTAACAGAAAAAATAATAATGGAAACTTGCTGTGATAGACAAAAAATAACTGAATATATATGAATCAATAAAGATATTCAAAACAAAATAAATATTCAAAACAAATAAGACGCAATTGGTTATATAATGATATATGATATGACAATGTTTTTTTTAACATTTCAATGAATCTAACGAGGCATAAAGTATAATGTAAAATATTTCGGTCAAGTCTTAAGCATGCCATAAATATCTTTTATTCATGCCTGACCAAAATTGTTTGTAATCATTTTAAAGTGCGTCGTAAATATTGCATCATACAATGCTTGAAGAAGGACTTACCTTATAGGTACGTTTAACTTTATTTAATTTACCGCATACCTTACAAACACAGTGGCACAAGGTCTGCTGTTTGGAGGGTTATTTATTTACTTATTTATTTATTTATTTATTTATTTATTTATTTATTTATTTATTTATTTATTTATTTATTAAGATTTGATTACTTTAAACGTACGTTATGGACAATATTTTGTTACATAGTCCCCTTTACAATTTCCTTTTACGTGTTTATTGCTATTATTATTATTAAATTGCACATTTAGACTTAATTCATCGATGATTTGTTTTCTCAAGACATTACATTTTTCGACCGGACGGCTTAAATATTGTTTACAAGTTTTCCGGCCTTAAATGCGCATTTAAATTAAAACCAGTTTCCTTTCAATTATCTGTTTCTAGATGACCTTCATGGTCACTAATCTGGATTAAATGACCACCCGCAGGCGAAATTGTCAAAAAATTATTTCGGTACAAAACTGGTGGCGAGATTGATTCTATTTAAAATCCGTAACATAAACATTCTTTCAGAATACTCGGACGTTCACAAAGATGAAACTTGCGCTTCTGTTTATGTTGGGCGTCTTCTGCGGGGCTTCAGCAGACGATCATAAAAATGGCGGAAAATCACCCGACATCGTTTATCAGTGGAATATTGTGGAATACGAGTGGCCAAACGATACTTATAAACAACAACAAATTAATAACACGAACTATATACCCAAAAATAGTGCTATAAATGGAATTAAACTTTACAACGGGACGGTCTATGTTACCGTTCCACGACTGAAACCTGGAGTCCCATCGACGCTTAATGTAATTATTGACGCACCCGAAGGAAGCAATGGTTCAAGTCATCTGCTGCGGCCGTTTCCAAACTGGGATATGCAGGAACTGGGGAATTGTGCGGCCCTGCAGCGTGTGCAGAGCATGGAGATAGACCCGAACACTGGCTATATGTGGATCGTCGATACAGGTGAGCTTTATTTGTCATTTTTAATTGTTAACAAGCATGTTTGATCGGATGAAAATACTTTAATTTTTTTTAAATATTTTGTTGTGTAATTTTAGTTATCTAAACTGTGTTTTTTTAAAGCACGTCATTTCTTTTTTGTTCATCTTTTTTTGTTTATAAAATCAAAATACGTGTGACTCGGTTTTTTGTTTTTGTTTTTTTTATATATATAAAAATATAGATGTGAACTTAACGAACATTACGCAATTTAAACACCTTTGGGGCGAATGATGTATGTTTTACTACTATACAAGGAAAAGGGACAGAACTTTGTAATACTTGTTCAACCCCAATGACAAAAATTGTAATGCATATTTGTAATTTTACGGGTGAGAATGAAGTATCAGAAAATGTTACACAAGATAGTAAGATTGTATTTCATAAGAACTAAAATCAATATAGGATCATTTTCAGCTATTTTAAGACTATTCGAAAAATAGGGAGACTTATTGTACTCATCATGAAACTTTGGTTAAGTTTTTTTCTATCTCCAAAACTACTGATGGACATCTCACACACTTATTTGAGAGCATAAAATGAATTCACTGTATAATACCAATAACTCTAATATGGAGTTTGACAGGATCATGGCCCTTTTTGAACTTACAATATTCTTGGTTGAAGTTTTTTCATTCAACTTCAATCTTTAAAAGCTACTGAAACTTAAAACAAGTGTTCGCTAACTGAGGCTCATTGCTGTAGCATTGATTTTAACTGAATTATAGCACTTTTTCAGCTTAACAAACTTTTTTGTTCAAGATATGCATTCAACATTGGTATTCACCTAATGTTTAATACAAGTTGTTTAGATGATAATTGGAAATCGCTTTCCAATGCCCATAACACTAGCATGGATTTTGACAGCCATTTTTTAACTTAAAAAAATCTTAGTTGAAGTTTTTTCATTCAACATCAATCTTTAAAACTATTGAAGATATTCACTTGAAACTTAAATCGTGTTTTCTTGATCATAATTTGGTTTATACATAATTTATTTTAGTTCAACTGTGTAGGAAGTCTATAACTTATAGGCACAATCTCGAAACCATTCCTGGAACCAACCAGTACTGTGCAATGAATGTAAAGTTAGATTCTTGCTCAAGGAAACAACGGCTCGCCCCTGACAGGGTTTGAACCCATAGGAATAGCGATCCATATATTACTAGTCCCATGCATTAACTACTCAGCCATGCCGCCATGCTTATGATCATAATTTGAAGTCACTTTACAAAATCAATAAGTCTAACATGGATTTTGACCTTTCCTGAACATTGATAAAATTTAGTACTTAAACAGCTATAAAAATGGTATACAGTAAAAACCCTCAATTAAGACCACCTTTAGGACTGGACCAAAGTGGTCTTAATTGCGGGGTGGTTTTAATTGTGAATATTCTTATCATAGCTTACACACTTTTTGACCATAGTCTATTTTAGTCATTTTGTATGAACTAACAATATGTATCATAACCTACAAGTACAATATAAACGTATGTTATAATTTAACATCTGACAGGAAGAAAGAAATTTAATATAAAATTCTATATGGTCTGATTTCAATATTAATTATTATATTATGTACATAATTCACCCATCAAATAAGACATTAATTCTTTGCATAATCAATGTGCTTAAGAGCAACATTCAATCACCCTAAAATTTACTTTCTCACCTTATTTATTTCATACAATACATCCCAATGATATAAGGTGTTTTCGACACCTTGTGAAGTGTGAAGTGTCATGCCTAAGAACATTCAAGCAGATAATGAGAACATAATAAATTTAAGATTTAGGTAGGTGTTGACCTTAAATCAGTGGTCTCAATAGTGGGGTCAAATAAAGAACAAAACAAAGAATTGGGACTGAATCTGGTGGTCTTAAAAGTGGATAAGCGAGGTGGTCTTAATTCTGGATAATGTACAATTGACATAAAGAACAGAAAATTCCGTACTTTTAAAAAATGGTCTGAATAGCGGGGCGGTCTTAATTCCGGGGTGGTCTTAAGTAGGGATTCTACTGTACATGTTTATCTTCACATAGAAAAGTAAAATTAAGGTACCTAAGAGGTATGTTTTAAAACTGTACTCACCACTGTATACCCCATTTAACTGGTCTTAAACAATTGATTAGCGTCCAATTCCGCCCTTAACTTACTGAATTGTTATATAGATTTTTTTAAATTCTATTTGTTTATTTAAATGGGTAATAAATCACTGGAGGAGTGGGGTGTTTTGTCTTTTGTAAACACGAAGTACTAGTATATCATTCGGGAATGAGCGCCTCTAGGGAGTGAATTATCAGGACATATATGATCACGTTTCAAGCTGAATAAGAACATAGGGCATCTACGTAAAACAGTTATTTGTGTTTTATTTTCCAGGTTACATAGCAAAGATGCAGGATGTAGGAGTGCAGCCAGTTGACTCTTGTCCCGCCAAGATTATCATATTCGACTTGAACAAGCATGAAGAAGTTCACCGGTACATCTTCCCTAGACTGACTGTAGGCTACGGTCTCTTCTATCTTAACGACATAGTTCTGGGCTACAGTGAGAATGTTGCTAGATACGCCTTCATGTCGGACACTCTCGACTACAAGCTTGTCGTTTATGACTATAAAGAGGACATTTCTTACGCTTACTCTCATTCGAATATGAGAGCAGACGAAAAATATATAAACATTACTATATCCAACATGACGTTGACCGGAATAATCACCGGGATCAATGGAATTGCAATGTCGCCAGACTTTAAGTACGTCTATTACAGTTCCGTCGCAGGCGTTGGATTGCACCAGATAGAAACATCCGTACTAACATCTGCTAGAGGAAATTCCGCGGCGTTTGCTGCGGCAGTTCGCACAATCGGAGAAAAAGTCAGCCCTGGTGACGGCATGACCTATGGCTCCAATGATAAACTCTATTATTCAGCGCTTGGGCCAAATGCCATCTACGAATGGGACATTTCAAAAGACTTAGGTTCGTCCTTGGACTTCAATACAGTTCCGTTGATCAGCCAATCAGAACTCGTGTCTGATCCACGTATGCAATGGGTTGATACGCTTGCACTGGACGATAACGGGTTTCTGTGGTACACTACAAGTAGACTCAACAAGTTCTTCAGTTCTGACGGAATCGTCCACCATGAACCAAATTTCTTCATTTGGAAGATATATGTTGGTGATGAACATTATTTGTCGGTCAAACAAGACATCCCTATTCTTGCTGGTCAATCAAACGTAGCCTCCATTTTTATAACCACATTTTGCGTAGTTTCAGCGTTTGTTTTATTGCTTTAAAAAGTTGACCTTTACTTGACACTGTTAACGTCTTTACTGCCTTTTGAAATTAATCAGACACTAACTTTGTCATTGAAGTCAAATTTTCCGCTTCAGAAAGGTATTACAAACCGTGTTAGGTTTCAGAGTAAGGTGTAAATTTAACACTAGTAGATAAGTAAATACATTTGTCTTCTTTTCATCTATTTGATTACATAAAATAAGTTGTTTGAACCTATTAAAGTATATCCATGAAATTAACTTCGTTACAGTAGGCTGGACACCACTAAAACATATCTTCTGTACAAAACATACTGCTATTGGCGACCTTTTTTCAAATATTGATGGTATTTTACAACCAAACACAAATGTACCCAGAAACTTTCTTTATATTTTGGACATATTTTAGAAAAAAATATACGTACCAAATAATATTTGCTAGAGAAAAACTGTTTGAAATAAATGGCATAAAATGTGGACTATATTTTTATGCTAAGTGCGGAATATTTGTGTAGTGGTTTTCAACCATGACAGTAACGTAATCTAGTTTACATTCTTGTAATATAACATATATTACTCATCATTCATTTACGTTGAAGCTATCAACTTTTCCTTACCAGCCGTACATGTGTAAGTCTGAATGAAACGAGCTATAGGCAACAAACTAAGGGACACAATATCGTTATTCGTCACGAAATGTGAAAAAATGGAAATTGTCAAATTGATTTTGAAAAAGTTACTTGTCAAGGTGTTTCTCTCTAGTTGAGACATTCGATCTTTAATATTTTATATGAAATAATGTTAATGTTCCATATGTGAATTATAAACCATCATCAAACTTATGTCATCTTAATTTTGTAACATCACTTATATCATGAAATTAAATAAAATGCATATCATTAATATAAAATGCTTTTCTTTTTTTTCTTTACAAAATGTATTTCAGGATATATAAGTGTATCAGATACATTACAGCATATGATCAATACAGGGGTATATAATGGACTAGCAGATCAAATTATTGCAACTTCATCTAAATTTTTCCAGTCTGATTCCCTACTGTCCTTTCTTTATTACCAATAGAAGTCAAAACGACCCGCTGATTGTCAAACTACGGTGACCCGTTAGGGCCTTCACGACACATATACATAACTTGAAACAACGAGCAGAAGTCGAAGTAACGAAACCATGATGGTGAAAACTTAATATGGTTTCGTGTTTTCACTATCGTACTTCCGACCTTTCAACATCGTGGTTTCGTTTTTTCATTATTTTGACTTTTCACGATTGTACTTACGGCTTTTCATCATTGTATCTTCGACTTTTCACCATCGTGGTTTCCACCAACCCAGACGCTACATATCAGTGTAAATGGCTGATAGAGCAGAGTACTCTTCATTTCATCTGTTAATTTAACCCATTACTTCATATACACGCCTTTTAACGCCTTTTTCACCCCCCCCCCTTTTTTGTTGTCTCAAATGATGAAAATATGCCTTATTTAGGCCCCAAACACTTGTTTTTGTTTGAGAAATGTTGTTAAAAAAATTGACCTCTTTTTCGGCGCGGACCCCCATCCAAAAGATACATCAGGGGGTTGCCAGAAGGGGGATGTGCCCCCTTCTGTTTTGGGGGGTTTGAAGGGGGGCGGAGTCCCCCTCATCGCCAAGAAAATTTTGGACTTGTGAGAGGCTGTAAATGACCCCAGATTGATCATAAGGTAACGTGTAACCAACGCTGAAAAGCATTTGACTCTATCTCAATCCATTGATAAGTTGCAGCACTTTGAAATCAATTTTGATGGAAAAAATCAACGCAAAAAAGTGATTTTTGGCAATTTTGAGATGTCCCCTCGTTGCCATGGTAACAGAAAATTTAAGTCTGAGCATGTTGTTGCAAGGACAATGGTCCAGTCAACATTTGTGCCAAGTTTGATTAGTGTTGAAGCAGTTTTTATAGTATTATAGCAATTTGAACTTGTAACGGGAGACTTTTCAATGAAAACAGCCATTTTTCACAAAATGCTTATGAAGCAATGGGTTAAGGAATACAATTAAATAGCCATAATTTGCGTGATACATCAAAAGTGGTAAAATTCCTAAAACGTTTAATTTGCAAACAAACATTTTATTGACTTCAAGGCCACCAGCCCTTCCCAAAATATACGTTTCACAATATAAACATTTCATGTGAGCGGTATATTAAACAAATGGTAACAAAAACAATTCTTTTTTAATTACATGTACTGCTCCATCAGAATTTAAATGGCACTAAGTAAGATTATTTAATTGAACAATGATGTTCCTAAGTATCGATCGTAATCTTCACCGTCATCTTGAACACCACTTCAAATGTTTCAATGTTGCAGATCGTAAATAAGTTCGTATTCAGTATTTAAGCAGAACTCTTTTTTTTATTTATAAACAAAGACTCATGGCCCTTAAGGGCATAAGAGTGAACAATCAAACAAAACAAAAAATAATAATACAAACATGGCATAGAAGTAAATAAGTAAATAAGGAAGATGACTTAGTGAAATTTCAGCATTATTGCTTTAACAAAAATGGCTAGATTAAATAAAGTATTTCTGTTGTCGCTACACATTAGAGCCTGAAAATTTAAAATACTAGGAAACCTTGAATAATAATTACTGATATACTTGCGTCTTTTATGAGTAAAATAAGTAAATTTAAAAATATAGTGAAATTCATCACCTATTTCTTGCTGGTCACAAAGTGAGCATGTTCTATTTTCTCTTTCAATACCAAAATAGCGACCTTTCTCTATAGGTATTAGAATTGAGACATCTAAATTTACAAAGAGTAATTGCTAAATTTCTTGGTAAACATAGTAAATAATGTTCTAATCTAAATTGAGTTTTATATATTCTATAATTTAAACACTTAGCAGAATTAAAAACATCTATATTCCATAATTGTAAAAACTGATCACGTAATCGTGATTTTATTACATATTTAAAATTATTAAAATATTGTAACATTCTGAGTTATCCAAAAATCAGAACAACCAAGATTATTCAAAGTAGATTTTACTTTCTCAATCCACTGACAATGTAAAATACCCTTTTCATGAAGATTACTCAATTGACACCGTCATTATTGCTTTGGAACCCAAAGTGTACTTGTATTTGACCTCAATCTGCGTCGCACTTAGGGGCCAAACCAGAGTGCGATGTAACAAAGCTTCAAAAGATTTCAAATTTCAGTTACTTAAAGTAGAAGGAATCTCTCACAAAAAATATTTAAAAACAAAATAATGTGTACCAAGCTTGAGATTTATAAAGATCCTTTGAAAATTTTTGAAATCATTGCAAACAAGTAATGAAAATAACAGATAAATATTTTGATAGAGAATTTTATTCTTTTCTTATAAAATACATGTGCGTTGTATAAGTGTTTGTGCATAACCCTATAAGTTTTACGGTACTTATTCTTATAACTTAAGCAAAAATTAATGATTCTCTACCTGCCTGGTTTGTGTTCAAATATCTGAAAGGAAATTTTTACGACAAAAAAATGAAAATGAAATAAATAAATAAAATAAAATAATGAACACAAATTAAGAGACTACAACCTTTTTCTCTCAGTCTTATATCATTTCTTAGTATGGTCCGTCTCTTTTAACCGAAAGAAGATATTTATATGTACTGAACAGATCAAATTTCTTTTGTAAGGGTATGACTTTAATTATTTTTGTCTTTTCATTTTAAACAGATGATTAAAGCACTGTTTCTGTTTACAACATTTTTGTCTGTATTTGACCAGGTTAAGTGATTTCATAGACGCCCCCAATGATATTTAAGGCATATGTGGTTTACACATATTTGTTTAAGATACCTTTATCACAAAACCACGTGAAAATAAAGACATACTTGAGGATGAATGTAATTTTATGACAATAAAGCCGACCTTTGATGATGGTGTTTACATAGATACGTTTTGTTTTATACGAAATTTCGATTATTTTTGGGGCGCGACAGAGGCCACATTAAAAAAAAGCCTTAAAGCATCTTATTTTGAAAAATAAAAAGATGCTGCAATGTTTCTCCAGTTCATAACATTAAATTTGCACGTTGGTCGAAAAGTTATTTCAAAATCAGACCTGCATGTTAAGATCGATTAAAAAGTTCGATTTTCATTGGATAATAGTGACGCATAAATTTTTAATCATAGGGCTGCTGCAAAATTAAGAGTTTTTTTCTTTATAATGAAGTAAAGCGTACTTTCATATATTCATTATATTTACAAATATAAACGATTTATTGCTGAATAAAATTGTAACAGGAAGTATCTTTGTGGTGCGAAACAATAACTAGTGACAAACATGTGCATGCCTCCATATAAAGATGATCTTTAGAAAAAGGTTTTGCCATTAAGAATTTTCTAGTTCTAAATGCATAAAACTTTTTGACGCTTGCGGTATTTAGCATAATATAACATTGAATTTGCTTTTATGATATAAAACTAGCTTGCTATTTAAACATTGTTTACTTTTCATTGCTAAAGATTTACAATATTGAAAATATACAAACATTGCGCTTATTAAACGCCTTGCATTTTCTTAAAGTTATGCATAAATATACACGTGCGAATATGAAATGTGACGGGAGTCATATCGAAAATAAAGCGAAATTGATTGATTTTTGTTAATGTACCAACATGAGTCCAATAAACCAGCACTAGCTCGGTCGTATTTTAAAGTTATGCCAGCATTTTGACCTTTATAACCAAAGTTGTTATCAAATTTGTACCCCTGTCTTGTTATAAAATTTATATATCCTCTTCAAATACTTGTGAATATCAGCACGGACAGTAAAAACTATAGATCTGAAGTACAGCGGTTAATAAAACATACTATCCGACGGCGGAATGTTCAATAATCAGTTGTGGCAGCGAGTCAATACCAGACGCTTACATTTCGTTCAGTATACTGACATATCGATCTCGTGCAGTCTATGACAAGCTGCAGTGTGTGGATGTAGTGTTACATTTTGATTATTTTCGTATATATATATCGTTTTTTAAAGATTTTTGTAAGGATACTTTTCGTGGATTTTTATTTCTGTTGAAGAAAAAATGTCTTCGCAAGAAACCAGTCCGACATCTCCAACGCAATCAGACAAAAGCCCACAGAATACAATTAGGGTGATAAAGACTAACGAAAAAGAGCAGACGGTAGTTGAGGTCAAGGTCGCTGGAGAAGACGGGGCAAAGGTCACAGTATTTGGCGGGGAAGGACCCACAGTGAACGGAATTACGAATAAATCGGACGATAAACAACAAGATGACAATAAAATTCCTGATACAAAAGACGAAAAGGAGAATAAAACGCAAGAAACAGACGCAGACGACAACGATGATGACGACTATATACAACCAATGACCAAGCAAGAAATTGACGAAATTGTAGCTAGGTTTGAAAAGAAGTTTGAAAAGAAAGAGTTAGATAGATTTTTAGAGTTCTTCTGGTCTGTTGATAAATATGGTTTCGGATTTTTCACCTTCCCCCAGTTTGTGTACCGGATGCGGATGATGCGTTCTTTTAAATCACAGCGGGAATTAGCGGTAAACATTTGTCATATTTATATCTCTCTGTTCAAACAAAGAAAACTCTGTTTTCTCATAATTTCACCTTTTTCAGTTTACATTTCATATTAACTTTGGAATTTTATTGAAAAAACGTAATTCGTTTAATAAACTGATGCTATGATATAGTTAAGGTATATATAGCATACCAAATCTTTAAAGCTGCATGCCTTCAGATAAGCCAAAGTATTTTAATAAAGGCACTTTGAGAAAAAAATACTAAGATTTTAGAAAAGTAAAAAGCTTTAAAAATCAAGCAATAATTTACATGTTATGTGCAATAAATGACTGATATTTTAGAATTTATTGCTATATTTCTACTGCGTTACTAACGTAGTAAGGGTTATTTCTCATTTTGGTAGTTTACATAGGTTGTTAGTGCCATTGATAATGTGTAAATTGCTTCCTTTTGGTCATTTTACAATATTATACATTTAAATACATTTTCAAAATTTCATGAAAATAAGCTAATCTGTATGCATGCTGCTTTAAGAATAAGTAAAATTAGTGCGCATCTTTAACTGAATACAGCGTACTAATATTCAATATTATAGTACCACGTCTTTATATGCTTACATCACAAAAAGAAGTTTACTTACTAAGCCTTGCATGAGCTTATATACTTAAACATAACACATGAGCTTATTTAAACATAACAAGTGAGCTTATTTAAATACATGTAGTATACATGGGCTTATTTAAACATAACACACGAGCTAATATAAGCATACTAAATAAGCTTACTTAAACATAACACGTGAGCTTATCTAAAAAATAACATATGAGCTTAGTAAAACATACCACATGAGCTAAGAATAGCATATGAGCTTATTTAAACGAAACATACAAGCTTATTTAAACATTACACACGATCTTGTTTACACATAACAAACAAGCTTTTTGTTAACATAACAAATGAGCTTATTTAAACATAACACGTGAGCTTATCTAAAAAATAACAGATAAGCTTATTTAAACGAAACATACAAGCTAATCTAAACATTACACACGATCTTACTTAAACATAACAAATGAGCTTTTGTCAACATAACAAATGAGCTTATTTAAACATAACAAATGAGGTTTTTAAAACAAACGAGCTAATGTAAATATAACAAACGAGCTCATGGAAACACAACATGAGTTCATTTAAACATAACAAATGAGCCCATTTAAACATAACACATGAGTTTATTGAAACATAACAAACGAGCTTATATAAACAACATATTACAGTGTAGTTCATTTTAACATAAGACATCAATATTATTATTTAAGCTCGAAAAACAAGTAGGAACAAAGACTAATGAAGTATACTAATTTACTAATTTGCCTCATTTTTATTTTGGAAAAATTATGAAGTTTGCCGTTGATTCCTACAAGTGAGAGGCTTTTGGTTTGCTTCAAACGAGACGGTTTTTTTAAATATAAAAGATATTCAAAAATTTTCTTAAACCTTATCCTTCTGTAACCAAAGGTTATAGGCCTTTGCAACCAATATAGAGCCAGGCCGACCTGCATATCCCTGTCCTACCAGGCTCTATACTTCCGGCAGACTAATCTTGATATTCCCAAAATAGAGGCTGGTTAAACTCATTCAGTTAATGGTTAAGACTAAAAATTAATATTATTAGATCTACCGACTATACATGTATGTTTTAAGAAGAAGTTTCGAGACAGACATGCTATTGATTTCCACATAATACTGTACAATAATCTATATAGACAGCTAGCTAACTGGTGTGAATAGGTGTTTTATTAGGATTATATATTACCTAACATACAAGGGGTAAATCTATTGAAATGAAGAATAAACCAGGATATCGTTATGCACAATACAGTTGTAATAATATTGTAATCTTTGTACCACTGCCTAAACATTAAATTGTATTGCGATTATCATGAATATACCAGGATATCTCCTTCTGAATTAGCTATTATTACATCTCTAAATGGCAATGAACAAGATAAGTTTGTAATAATGCCAAGTTCTGCCAGGTTACATTTCCATTCATGGCTTTTATAGTTCCCTGACGGACCATAAACTGATCTCCGAAGCAACAATTTATTTATAATTTGAACCAGAAAAATCGATGACGATTCCAAGTAATCGATCAAGTGTTGGAACATGACAAATATAGGGCTCACAATTGTGTAACTGCAGACACTGATTAGACTCCATTAATCTTTTACATGATCTATTAAAGATTTCAGATTTCTGAGTTGATAAGAGAAAATATTAACTTTGTTATCGTGCTGTTGTGAAGATAACGTGGTGTAATTTCAACCTTGTATTATTGATTGTAAATGTAAAAAAATATCCCCTTATAGATAAGATTATTTCATCAGACATATATTTGAATTGTTTATACTGATGTTTTTTTTTTAAAATAAAATATTTGTTATCAAAGATATATCTATAGATATGAAACTGAAGAAATGAAGACAATCTAAAAGATTGTCCGTCTGGTCGGTCGATATTACATACAAGGCAAATTTCAATAGCTTAATTGTCAGAACTCTGCAAACTTCGTCATTTTCGGTATATGTGAGCCGCGTCACGACATAACCAACATAATGGTTTTGTGACCAGCATGGATCCAGACCAGCCTGCGCATCCGCGCAGTCTGATCAGGATCCATGCTGTTCGCTATCAGTTTCTCTACTTGTAATAGACATGGTAAGCGAACAGCATGGATCCTGATCAGACTGCGCAAAAGCGCAGGCTGGTCTGGATCCATGCTGGTCGCAAACCCATTATGTTGGTTTTGTCGTGACACGGTATTATTGTAATTACCTTTTAAGCGGTTGTGTTGACGAAACTCTTTTTGTGATTTTTGCATGATCATTATGAAAGCTTCTTTTTTTGCTTTGTTGAGACGTAGGCATTGGTATTATATGATTTTGATGAATGTGAATCTTTATCAACCTTAAGTTACCATAAATCTAGTCGTATCCGGGTTTATTATTATTATTTTTGTCTTTGTCTGGTGAAGTTATAGACATTTGTTTGCAAATAATGTGAAGCTAAAATGAGATACGATCAAGAGCAGGCGATATTATATTACATGGTAATTTTGATGCATCGCTAAATTTGACATTTTGAAAGCTTATTAACGCTACTGGCATGAAAGCAATCCGAATGTTAATTATGAGTCATTTTTTTGAGTAGTCTGTTTTAGACCTATATTACATGACACCCAGGGATTTTGTTTTAGACATGTTAACCCTTATGTATATCTTTATAGAACATTCATATATATCATGCGATATACATGCGATATCATCAATTTGATTGGTGCTTTTGATCTTAAGCAAAATTTACTGTACTCTTTTTCCCATCTATGTACAACTGTTTCTCATTATTGTGGGATAAAAACGTTATACGATAGTACACTTTAGTTTCGTTAAATATGTGCCTAGATTTTCCTAGATTTGATAAAGAAGACTGGTATGACAGTACTTACTATGTTTATAAACTATTTGTTGTAATTTTCAGTCCCTGTTCGCTGATTTGGACCATGACATGGACCAGGTGGTTTCACTAGAAGAGTTCCTTGATGAAATGTCGAGACCAAAGCCTAAACCTAGGACGTGAGTTGACTTCAGTTTTGTTCTATTTTTTCCGGTCCTTCGGTGTCATTGATTCCAAGGGACGCGAGAGATGCTGCAATTTTTCATTATCCCTCATGTACAGACTCAATCAAACCGAGTCTACAATTTTCATGTTAAATTGTTGTTATTAATCCTTTTTCAAGAATTTAATGTATAACTTTACAAGACATATCATGCAACATCCGGATATTGAGACCGCCCTTAAAACAAGACCCGTTGTGAAATGAATGGAATATGTTGTTTTCATTTAGAGCTGGCATGAATACTAAAACTGCGAACGTTTAAGATGTCAAATACATGTATATTCTACTTTTAGATTTTCTGTACTACTAAAAATATCAGAATATGTCAATTTAAAAAAAAATGAGGTCGCCCTGATGAACAAAAGAAAAACACTGATAATATATTCTAATATTTCAAATTAATGATAATTACACTTCATTAAACAGTGCACTGTTGCGAATTAGCACTTAAAAAGCAAATTGTTATTGAACCTGTCCTGTTAAAAGATCGCATGACGTATGTAAAGACAAACATGAATTGAATTAGTATGATTTTGTTTAATACATTTTTAAGAACCCTCTACTGGATCAACCCACGTGTCTTAACCTATGTGGTTTTAATTGCGAGGTGGTCTCATATGAAATAATAATAATAATATGTTGTTGTTGTTTTGTTTGCAGTGAGGAGTACTATAAGGAAATGTTTGCACAGTGTGACAAAAATAACGACGGTTATATTTGTTATGAAGATATTGCCACTTGTCTGCAAGAGAAAAACGTGCCATATCTAGAAGTTGAAATCATATATTTTCTGGAGAAAAATAAAGCTGGTCTTGATGAGAAGCTAGATTATTCAGAATTTAAAAGGGCGTTAAAACGCAATTAAAATCTTTGATTATATATAAAAATGTATTTTAAATATTGAAATTCTGTATTACTTTTTTTCACATGGAAAGTGTACATATACATATATACGTATAAGAGAATCATTTCTAATTCGAAAGACTCGTTTGATTTTAAATAAGTACATTTGGATGCAAAAAATTGAAATTGACAATCACTAGGTACAAAAGTAAAATTCATTGAAAGCGACACACCATAATTAAAATACCTCGAGCTTATAAAGGGACATTTCACGAGCGAACACTTTTTTTACTTACGTGATAAACATGTGATATTTGTTACTTTGGAAAAAAATATCATGCAATTAATTGACGTATAGTCGTAAAAATGCAAAAGGAATAAGATGTTTTGGTTGATGAAAACATAACTAGTTCTAATTAAAATAATACGTCTTGGTAACATATGCGTGTTTTTTTGTAACCACATCTTGAGTACCATTCGCTCTAAAAAAGTTGACTGGGTAATTCTAATTGGTCCTTTGGACGACCTTAATGTGTACTGTGAACAAGTCTTTCATTGAAATTTTAGTGCTTTACTTAACATTGTTGGATGTTAATATATTACTAATATTGTTAGATATAAGACCATATATTTTTGTGTCTAACAGATATTGCTAGACCATGGATTTTCGTGTAAGACCATGTATGCAAGTGCTTTGCTGATACGTTAAACCATGAATTTAATTTTAGAGCTTGTGTTTTATTGATAGTGTTAGAACATTTAGATTTTCTTGATTTACTAATATTGCTTTTTTGCTAGACTTAGACCATGATTTTTCGTGTTTAACTGTGACGTCAGTTAAAACATATGTTCGTGATAGATCACGGATTTTAGTGCTTTACTCACTTTGTTCTATGAAATGTTTTAATGAAATTGTTAGACGCTTTACTTATGATAGACCATTATGTTTATTGTACATTGTATGACCGTGAATTTCAGTGCTTTACTTATAGCAGGTATATTAAACATGTATATCCAACAATATCCCTGCTTATGGTGATAGATCGATCTCTGTGATAATTGATGTGGATTTCCATTCTAAAACATCACATAAGTAACCATACCACCTAAAATGGATTTGGATTGTTTTCACATGTACGTGTCTTTTGTATGTATGTATTCAATATTACTAGTATTTGTCCAACATATATTTGCAAAACGAATGAAATCTATTGATTTTACAGAAAATTCTTTACCGAAAAAAACAAACTTCATCGGAATAAACATGTTCTGTTTAATGTGTTTTAATAATATGCAAAGACAAATATACACAGTTCTTCTCGTTTTATCTATGTATATATATGGACGAATAAAATGCATGTACTTTATACTATTATTAGCTTCTCATGCTCAAACCGGAGAAACAATAAACGTTTTAACTAGTTTATTTAGTTTTTTTATAATTTTTGAATACATTGTAACTATAAAATTGTGATGCTCGTAAAAATTCAACACACTTCGTAACTTTCCGTACCTTTAACACTGCTACGAGAATGAAGCGGGCATAGTGGTCCTATGACTACAAATCCATCAAGGTGTCGCAAATTTCTCCACTACTCTAACTAAAACCACTAACAGTCTAAGGCTAGCAGAGCAAAAAGGAATACAGCCTTTATGAACTCGTGAAAATTCGACATAATTCGCAACTTTTCGTATCTTCTACACTGCTAAGAAAATAATCAGACTACAAATTCAATCAGGTGTCGCTAGTTTACTCTACTACTAAAAACTCAAACCACTAACTGTCTTTCAGATTAGAATTGAAAAACCGAGGTCCGATGTAATGGTGCTTTCGCATCTTATTTACACATTGCATATTAAATAACCAGTTGTTTCCACTGGAATTGAGTTATATTATCGTATCTTCAGTTTTGAATGAATTAAAACAAGATACATTTGTTAAACATGCATGCCCCCTATTGGCAGCCGATTAGTCATGTGGTCAGGTAATTGTAACTGACTTTTGACCTAGTGACCAAAAATCAATAGGGGTTATCTACTGGTCATGGCTAGTCACTAGGTTATTGTCACCGTGGGTTGTGTGCAGCAGTTTTATGACAAAGTTATCACAAATATTACCAAATAATATATGCATACATTTAATGAATAATGTAGGCCTTTTTAATGACAGCCAATTTGTTATATTGCATTAGACCTTGAAATGTGTATACCAAAAGCATTTTTAGTTAAATGAAAAATATCAACAAAGGCAACTTGAGTTGTTGAGTTATTGGTCGGAAACTGTCTTTACGTATAAGATCAATGTGACTTTGAGTTTTTGAGATATTGATCAGAAAGCGTTTTACCTATAAGGTCAATATGATCTTGACCCCTGGCCCCTTGACCACAAAAAATCCATTGAGGTCATCTTCTGATCAAAGGCAATTCATCCGTGACGTTTGAAGGTCAAGGGTCCATGGTTTGTCCAGTTATTGATAGGAAACAGTTTTGACATACAGGGTCAGTGTGACCTTGGCCTTTGACCTCTTAACCTCAAAATCAAAAAGGGTCATCTACTTGCCACAGGTCAATGTGACCTTGACATGTGATCTTGACCTGTGACCTCTTGATCCCAAAATCAATAGATGTCATCTACTGGTCATGAACAATCATCATACCAAGTTTGAAGTTCCTAAGCGTTCTTAAGTAATTGATTGGAAACGGTTTTTACCTACAAGGTCAATGTGACTTTGACCACTTGACCCTAAAATCAATAGGGGTCATCTTCGGGTTATGAACAATTATCATACCAAGTTTGAAGTTCCTAGGCCTAAGCCTTCTTAAGTTATTGATCGGAAACCATTTGGTCTACGAACCAACCGACCTACCGACCGACAGAATAACAGACAAATGCAAAGCAATATACCCCCACTTCTTTGAAGGGGGCATAAAAATAGTCTTCTAAAGTCAGTCGCCTACACAGATGGCAACTATCGTAAGAATTATTTGTCTCCATATTTCGAAGTATTATACACGGATGGTGACGTATTTATCCGAAGTTTAACTATCTATTGCTAGACAAAACAAGGAAGTGATTTTCTATTGGCGACTGATAACACTGCAAATAATCATAGACACGAAAACATGGAGTAGCTTCTAAGCAACGACAACTATGCAATGTTTTACAGAATATAATGGCCGTTTTTAATAACAGTAAGAAATCTTAATATAAAGTTACATATCTCCAGAGGAGTTAAAACATAAACAATCAAAATAAAATATAGATCTATAGTTTTACAAAAGATCAAATTAGCAGAATGACAAAATATGGAGTGTTTGATCATATTAATACTAACGGACTAAGCTTTATCCTGCATATTAATTTGATATGTTAGGCGCTAGACACACTGTATACACTATATTTTTACCTATAGTATATATGCGGATACGGGTATATTGAGTGTGTCTAGAGCACCTTTGGTAACATAACTTCTGTTGATAGTGTCGCAGGTTAAGTTCCATCACATAGTACATTTATTGACATTTAGCCACACTAAGTATGTAAGTATTCATCCGTAGCTGTTCTACAGAAATTAGAACCGGTCTCCTGTCGCTATCGCTCCCGTCGAGGTTTCTAATTTCTGTAGAATAGCACGGATGAACACTAAAACATATACATAGTACTCACATTGCTTCTGATAATTAAATGTGGCCATTAAAACCATATATAGCGAGCACGTAGAACCAAATACTTTTAAAACGACTGACATGGTAGTTATCCCATTACTGCATGGGCATTTTGTGAGAAATGGCTGTTTTCATTGAAAAGGCTCCCGTTACAAGTTAAAATTGCAATATAAAACTATAACAAGAGGGCCATGATGGCCCTGAGGTCGCTCACCTGTATATAGGCCCCCTGGAGCGGGGCCAGTTTAAACCCCAGGGCTTTTATTTGAACAAACTTGGAAGACACCCATTAGAAGATGTTTCATGATGTTAAGTTTTTACTACACACATATAATGAAAAACAATGATCACCCCCACCCCCGCAGGGCCAATTTTAACCCAAGGGCTTTTATTTGAACAAACTTTGTAGACACTCAAAAGAAGATGTTTCATGCTAAACATCTAAGCTCTAGCTCATTGGGTTTTTTAAAAGAAGATTTTTTAAGTTTTTACTGTACACATATAGTTAAAAACAATGACACCCCTGGGGCGGGGCCAGTTTTGACCCCAGGGCTTTTATTTGAACAAACTTTGTAGACACTTACTAGAAGATGTTTCATGCTTAATATCTTAACTCTAGCTATTAGGGTTTTTTCAAAGAAGATTTTTTAGTTTTTGCTATATTAAGGAAAATCAATGACCCCCGGGATGGGGCCAATTTTGACCCCAGGGCTTTTATCTGAACAAACTTTGTAGACACTCACTAGAAGATGTTTCATGCCTAATATCTAAACTCTAGCTATTTAGGTTTTTTCAAAGAAGATTTTTTAAGTTTTTGCTATACACATATAAGGAAAATCAATGACCCCCTGGGGCGGGGCCAATTTTGACCCCAGGACTTTTATTTGAACAAACTTGGTAGACACTCATTAGAAGTTGTTTCATGCTAAATATCTTAGCTCTAGCTCTTTGGGTTCTTTAAAATAAGATTTTTTAAGTTTTTACTATATGCATATAGGGAAATTCAATGACCCCCCGGGGCGGGGCCAATTTTGACCCCAGGGCTTTTATTTGAACAAACTTGGTGGAAACTCACTAGAAGATGTTTCATGCCAAATATCTAAGCTCTAGCTCTTTGGGTTTTTTAAAAGTGGATATTTAAAGTTTTTTTCTTTCCGTTGCCATGGCAACCAGAGTTCTGCATGGAATTAAATTCTTTGAACAATTTTTAAAGGTGACCACCAAAGGAACATTCCTGTGAAGTTTGGATGAAAATGGCTTAGTGGTTTATGAGGAGTTGTCATTTAAAGTAAAAGTTTACGGACGGACAGACGGACGCCGGACGAAAAGCGATCACAAAAGCTCACCCTGTCACTTTGTAACAGATGAGCTAAAAACAGCTTCAATACTAATCAAACTTTGCACTAATGTTAATTGGACCATTGCCTTTGTAACAACATGCTCAGTCTTAAATTTCCGGTTACCATGGCAATGAGGGGACATCTGAAAATTGCCAAAAATCACTATCTTGCGTTGATTTTTTCCATCAAAATTGATCTCAAAGTGCTGGAACTTCTCAATGATTGAGTCAAAGGCTTTTCCAGCGTTCGTTACACGTTACCTTAAGATCGACCTGCGGTCATTTTTAGGCTCTCACAAGTCCAAACTCTTCTTGGCGATGAGGCGGGCTACCGCCCCTTTCAAAGCCCCAAACATAAGGGGGACATCCCCCTTCTGGCAACCCCCAGATGTATCTTTTGGATAGAGGCGGCACCGAAAAAGTGGTCAACATTTCTCAAACAAAAACAAGTGTTGGGGGCCTAAGTAAGGCATTTTTATCAATTTGAGACAAGAAAAAGGGGGGGGGGGGGTGATGTATACCCGGTATATGGTAATGGGTTATTTCACAATTTTGTCTAGAGTGACGTTAAAGTTTTTACAGCTTTGTGAAGACAACTCAAGACCCTAAAATAAGACTTAACATGTTACTTCCCTTGAATTTCAAATAAAATTGAAATGGTAAAACGTATTGTTTAAATATTTCTATTGCAACTGAAATAAGTTGATTTTTTTCAAGTATAATGCCCTAATAATAACAAGCTCTATTATTTTTTTTTTTATTTGGCAGACAAAGAGGTCAATTATTTCATGACCTATACACTACTTTATAATTTATTAAGTATCATGTTTTCGAAGTGCTGCAGTAATGCACCAATATTTTGTTTCATTGTTAAACCAGCTTGGTGACATTTCAACCACTTTTCCAGGGCAGCATAACTTATATCACGTTTTTTTTTTGTTAATTTTAATCTATTGATATTCAAGAAAGAATATTTGACATCAGACATCCCCAGCCTATGTTACTAGTATATAATAACAGGACTAATTTCAGGTGCTTGTTGTCATGTTGATAAAAACTATAACACTTTCTTGCTCTATACAGCAAACAGGATTGCTTCTATAACATGAATATATACATACGGAATATTATGTTGTAGTAGCTTTCTGAGGCATTGTATTTTTCTACGAGCAGCGGTGGAAAATTGATATCTCGCGAGACCGAAGGTCGAGCGAGATATCAATTTTCCAACGTTGCGAGTAGAAAAATACATAGTCTCAGAAAGCTATTATAACATAATTTTCCTTTTATTATATACCTTTTCGTTTTATTCAGAAAATGAAATGGAGTTGTCAAGAAATAAATTCATGACTGACGGATGAATAAGTATTTATTGCAAACCGGCCACGCCTTTAATAATTTTGGTTCCCGTTTCCAAATGCAACGTTATACAAAGCTAAGATCGGAACCAACGTCAAAAATAGTCCGGCACTTCCATATATGGTACCGTATTTGTCACTAACATAATACGGAAATTTCTATCCGTTGAAGCGTATTTGCGCTTCAATATTTGCGTGTATTTTAGGGAGAAAATGTATAGGTATATAATAAATATGAAAAGACACAACAAGAAAATCCAATATATGGTTATACCATATGACAATTTATTTCCACTAATAAATTTACAACATATAATTATATATAAAATTGACGCTAACAATAATTTAATAATTCTATTCTCCACCCAGGAAAAAACCTAACCTCACTTCTTCACAAATAGGAAGATAAATTGAACTACAGTGCATTCTATATAAATTATGCGGGGCAATTTATTCGTACTATACAAAGTACGAAATTCCTTTTGTTGACAAGAAACTTACTGTCAATTATCTGGTTAGCTGTTGATATTTGACTCCTGAGTACAAACAACTACATACATGATTTTATGTACATACACATACTACTGTTTTGCACTCAGGGACAAATCAACTAAATGTATGATGCAATACCAGTCAGGACTTTTTTTACCATAAAAAATCCAAACAAATTACAATGTACTTTGTCAGCTGCTGGCAACGAATGACACATTAAAAATATGATGTTTTTGTATTTACATTTGTTGCCTGACAATGTATAAATGACAATTTGTATGTTGTTGCCAATCGCCGA
Source organism: Ruditapes philippinarum (assembly GCF_026571515.1). Lineage (NCBI taxonomy): Eukaryota > Metazoa > Mollusca > Bivalvia > Venerida > Veneridae > Ruditapes > Ruditapes philippinarum. The sequence continues at coordinate 109,180 of NW_026853760.1, read as the reverse complement.
CAATGTACGAATGACAATTACTATGTTGTTGCCAATAGCCAACAATGTAAAGCCTATGGAAGACTGTATTGACAATATACATGTACATATTTTGTCATAGCTGACAACAACGACAGCTCATACAGCTGATAAATGACAGATTTTATACCTTTCCTACTTCAGTGTCATATACAATACAGATTTATAAGGAGAAATATAATGAAAGGATCCTTTCTACTCATCTATACTACCCCCCCATATCCCCATTCCCTGTTTCTAAATGATAGTTACAATAAGAAAATTTATAATCTTCATTTATTTATGCGTTCCATGATAATCTTCATATAATTGTACAATTATAAAATTTAAAAAAAAATGAGAAAAAAGAATCCTTTCACAAAAATTCGGTACACATAAAATTGATACAGCAAAACTATTTACAAGGTAATACAGTCAACACGACATCAACTTAAACCCATACATACTTTGTACATATCTATTTTTTAAATAAAAAAAATTCAATTATGTTAAAAAGATCATGTGCCAAATAATCAATAAATTTAACTTTTTTTGTTAATAATATTTTCTATTCATCTTGTTTGTAAACAATTATAGTCAATGAAACTTTCATAAATGAATTTAAAAAAAAACTATATATCTGTATAAACATTTTGTGAAACTTGAACACAACGTTTATCACTAATCAAATGTAATTCAATTTAAAAAAAAGTCAATGTGAAAAGGTGCTCTATCAAATCTATGAATACCAAGCAAAGATATCAAATATTACAAGCAAATATCATATCATCAAAACACTTGTTTGATGATTTTCCTTCTTTCTGACTTTAAACAAGTAAATGTCACAATGTAAACTCCTCACAACACACCTGTTTATGTGCTGTATTTTATTTCAGAACTGGTAAAATATTCCCCCAGTTGTCATGAACTCGACAAAATAAAAAGATAAATAAATAGCCCGACATAATCAATACACATATACTGCAGTAAAAAATTACGTTTAGGATCTGACTTGACCTCTAACACGAGATTCAAATCCAATGGGCAAGAACACATGATGTATAAATGCACATGAAACTTTTAATAAGTACCTTTAGGCAATCCATAGTTCGTAAAAAAAATTTTGACCAATTTCAAACATTCCTGTATTCAATATCTTTATGGTAGGCAAAGAATATACAAGTTCATTCTTTCAGGTAATATCAAAGTAAATATATTTTTGATTGAGCCTCAATGTAAAGGCCATACAGCAACTTTTCAAGCAGAAGAAGACCTCTAGTGTCCCTTTGTGAATTATTTCAGGCAAGAATACGTAGAACCGTTTACCATCCATAAGCAAACTTCATCACATAAAAGAAACTAAAATTCATGCTGGAATTCAAACCCGTAGCGGTGATAGGAACGTGATTTGAAATCGGCAATCTTAATTACTCGGCAACAAAAGCCTCTGAGCTAACAGCATATTAATTAACTATACAGGAAGTGACAGGATAAGTCCAATTTTCAAGAACAAGCTATGGATTACCTTAAAGCACAAAAATTATGTGATATATGAAATCAATGCATTAATATATGTATCAGAATTATATTAAACTTTTAATGAAAAATTACAATGTTTGTTCAATAAGCTACAGAAAATAAAAACAAACTTTGTTATTGTCCGAACATACGTTCATTAAAATGCAGACAACTCTTTTGTTTTGATTAAATGACACAAAATCATGTAAATCTTAGCAATGTAAAAAGAAAACTGATGTAAAACTTCATAAAGTCCTCACATCGAAATTTATAATTTGATTTCATTTATTATTCATTTTTAATCAGTAAAGTAGAAAAAAGCTGAAAAATCGTATAAAAATGCTTAAGAAAACCAATAAAATCATTACAAATCATATTTCAAAAATCTTGAATCATAAATCATCTAACTTGATATACATTAAACTTCATTAAATTGCACAATTTCACAGAAAAAACATACATTCAGTACAATATATAAATGAAAAAAGAATATTTTACATCAATGTTACGATATTTGTAGTTGATCAATTCACTTCCTATCCGGCACTATTTGTCAAAGTGAGGCTATCCAAGCTCCTGGTGGGCCACGTTACGTCTTTGTCATCAATTTCAAATACTGCAAACAGAAATAAGTAAGATTTTGATTCATTTTCAACAGTTTTTAAGCAAATAACAGTTGTTAATTTTCCCAGGTTTTTTTAAACACATGGGCATGGTCAGATTTGATTTACCATGGAGGAAAGAGAAACATGAATGCCACTTTGTTTATTATTTCGGACACAGGTCAGCTCCTAGGGAAAACAACAACCATCACTTGTTTAACTACATGTATAGCATCTTCATTATCTATTTAAGGAAATCTAATTCGATCAAATTATCAAGGTGTTCCAACACTTTAAACCAGTAATAACATCTTTCTTCTGCATTTTTTCTTCTTCTAACTTCTCTACAAGGACAAATTTAATCAGCAATTAAGGACAAATAAAAACCAACTTTAAACTACAATGTATATAAATACAGACAAGAGCTGTCGGTAGGACAACAATGCTCCACTATCCATAGTGCTTGATAGTAAAAGAGCCTTATGATGTAAAATTTTCTGAGTGAACAAAAGGGCAATTTTTTTTTAAATCCATGTTACAGTTATAGGCCTTGGAGATAGTCCTTTTATGCTCTCAAAAAAAGAGTATAAAATTTCAACTTGTTTTAAATCCAGATGTCAATAGAATATGAAAATATCTGAGGTGGTATGCAAACTAAATTCTAAGTTATATTATTCTAAATTCTAAGGGGAATTATTCTATCAAAATGCTTCATCGTGTTACCTCCTCCAGTCGACAGGTTTGGGGTCAACAAGTTGATGGTAAACAAGTGTGCAAAGATTCAAAGCCATATATCAATGGACTTTGAAAATATTTGAGTTTTTACAAAACTTTAATGCAAATTCTAAGTCAAAAAAGGGGCATAATTCTGTCAAAATGCTTGATACAGTTACCTCCTCCTGTCTACAGGTTGGGGCCATGATGGTGAACAAGTGTGCAAAGTTTCAAAGCCATATGGACTTGAAAACAAAAAACAAAAACTTTAACATAAGTGGTTACGCCAAAGCTCGGGTGACTACAATAGCTCTACTTGTTCTTATCAAATAGTTGAGCTAAAAAAAATTAGATTTCTACATACCCAATTATGTGAACCTATGGTTTGCAGAGCTCACAACCCTTTTACTATACCCAACAAACTCGTATGTGTTATTTACCTACAATATAAGTTAACAATAACAAACCTGTAGAGAATGGTGGGCAGCGTTAGCATGGGCCTCATCAACTGTAGGTCCTGTGCCATGACACACTGCTACTGGCATAGTAGATAATTGTACCAGACATTGATGCATTCCTGAAATAATCATTTACAAATGTATTTCCGTTACAACAATATTTTTAACGCCTTATCGATATTTTTTATTGCAAATATCTTTCCCAGACCTTCATAGTTGATTACTATGTTTGTTATTGAAAATTACACACTTAACTAAGGTAAAATTCAATAATAATAATAATCTTTATTTCATAAAAACTGCAAAATAGTAAGCATATTCACACCTTTTCAACATTTCTACAACCGTTCTATTTTTCCGTAATATTTTCTATAACATTTGCCTGCAAGTTACATCTTTAAGTGTTATTTTTGCCAAATTTGGAGTTTCTTTTGTAATGAACACATACAAGACTCATATTTTCAAGTTAAGGATATTTACCATATGCACTAAGTTCTGGAATATCTGTGTATAGAACTTCAAAGCGTTGGGCCTCGGCAATTTCCTGTAACATCTGGCAGTAATTGGTAGCTGGAGCATTAAGAGGTTTACCCTGCAAGTTCTTTAATTGCTTTGAGCTTTTCTTCATTACAGTCTGATAAAATTTCTGTAAATAATCAGATACAATTATAAAGTTTAAATTTCTTACACACAATGTATAGCAAAATATTTGTATCTATATCCACTAACATGATTTGAGCTGACATATTACATTATATACTGAACATTATCAGACAAAACTGCATATTGTTATGTTAACTATGACGATGTATAGCCAATAGTAATGTTATCTCTCATTTTGCCACACAAAATTAACCATTAACATCACATATGTTTAGCTGTCATCATCATTGTGAAACATGTTAACCAAAATGCAAGACCAAAAACACAAGATGTTGCTGGCTTTTATACATTTAAAATGCATTGCACATTTTAATGCTAGATATTTCACTTATATCATATGTCACATACAATTTTTAACCTCTTCAATGAAACTTGATTTTATAAAACATAATGATACAACAAATATTTCAACATAAAATAAACAGGCCAAGGTGCTGATTCCTTCCTTTCTAAATAACACCAAACTGACCAAGTTTATAGAGTTGGTTACTTCACTCAGAGTTACATTATTAACTTATCTTGTCATGAACACATTGTCTGTCCCACCAAGTCACATAATATCAACACATCTTATAACACTCCCCTTTATACTGACAGACAAACAAGGAAGTTACATGCACAATTTCTTTATAAATTAAATGCAGGGTTGTCACTAAAATATATTTTTGAGATGGTCCCCTGTCATATCTGGTTTTTATATCATACAACAGAGAGTGTTTCCTAAATTTTGAGGTCACTAAAAATTTATTTGAGACAGTCATTTTGGTGTACAGCTGCCGCTTTATGACAAGCTTGAAGAATGGTGTTTAATATGACATGAGTGTAGATCAAACATCTATATAAAGTAAATTTCACTAAACAAAATCTTCAGGCTACATCTGTTGCGAACAATTACAGTTGACCAAACTACATACAACTACTGGTTACCTGAATTTCTTTGTTCTGCTTAGGGCTAAGTACTGGTACCTTCACTTTCCCCTCCTTGAGAGATGTATACGACGCTTTCAGTGGTTCCATACTCTACAAAACACGGGAAAGTTCAGATATTAGTAAACTCACCACTAAGCCTACCTGTCATTAATACCAGTTTACCTAACAATACAGTCTAACTGGAAGCAGGACTAAGGCAGTCACTTTTTGGGGTTCTCTTAGTAAGGCTAATTTTAGACTATAATCAAGACTGAATGTAAACAAGGTTCTTAATATATTATAGTTTTAAAGGGTAATCTTTTACATAATACTATTAACCTGAACTTAATATTGGCCTACTTTCTGTCTTATTTATTATTGTTGTACGAGATATGAGCATTAAAATATAGAAACTTTCACAAAGGCAAGTGTTCCTCACAGTCAGCATTCATAAAGTTAAAACAATTTCTATTTGTTAAAGTACAATATCAATTTTTACAAAAAAATCAAAATGCATTTTGTGTGCATCAACAAATTTCAATAAAGATTTTAAGATAAAAAGGAGCATAACTCCAAATTTCTTTCATAATACTGTTCCAAGCTTAAGAACTGTACGACAAACAGCATCCCACGCTGCTTCAAGTTGACACCATTTATAGTTTTGAAATCATACTACTTAAAAGACAATTTTTACAAAAATTATGTTAGGAGGAATAACTCCTACAATATATAGTTCTCAAGTTTCATGTCGATATCTTTAAAATTGTTGAGAAGTGGACTGTATTAAGGTTTTTGCACAACAATGCAGCAATCTAAATATGATTGAAAGAGAGGAGCTCAAAACAGTCAAGCTGTATACAAATACAGTAAAATATCTAAACTGTGTTACAGTAAAAGTGTTACCAGGAAACCAGTTTCAGACATGGCACACATTCATTTGCCAGGTGAGTCTTATTTAAATGTTGGGTTTATACTGGAAATGTTAGTTCAATCACCAACTTTTATGACTTAACCCTTTACCTGCTGGATCCAAAATTGGTTAGCCTTTACCACCAGTATAAAGCCAGGCCAGGCTGCACATCCATGCAGACTGACCAGGCTCTATATACTGTTAGTTGCTTAATTTAATTCTGTATTTAAATACATTTTTAAATCCCTTTACATATAACTTCGAATTGACTGTTTACAATTTAAATCAAGTCAATCCATTATACACATTCAGCAGGTAAAAGGTTAACAATCAACTAGGTTATAAGGTCTACAGAAAGATCAAGCAGGTGTTCTATATAGGAACAGTGTTATATTTAATCACCAGGGGAATATCATCATCTTCCTCCTCCTCGATCACTGCATTGCCTCCCTCTTCAACAAGTCCCTTTATATGATTTAACATATTCTGCGCCGCTATTCTCTTTGCTGTTTTCTTTGAACGGGCAGAGCCTGAAAGTTTCACAATAAGTTAACAAAATCAGTCATATCATTGGTCATTAATGATTTCCAATGTTTTTTAATTAACGGCATATTTCTTTAAATAAATATGGTTCTAAGCATAGGTCCTGAGGTGACCTTGTAGCATAATTGGTGGAGAAATCCCTATGACAACCATAACTCCTTGTTACCAGTCAGCACTCTAACCAGAATGTTTGGAGAAAAACACAACAACAAAACAATTATATAATTGTTAGTTCGACAGTTAATATGACCCGTAATAAATTTTTCTAGCTTACATGACTTCAGCTACCAGTCTCGGGTTATAATGGTAACATTCCACTAAACTTGAAGTGAGATGATATAGTGACTTTGGTACATGAAATACCTTCATAAACAAACAAAATGTTAAGTCAAGATCAAGACGAGTCACAGGACAAGTTTAGTAATGTACCTGTTTCCTGGATTTTCCCCAGTTTCACAATGCACACAAACTCTTTCTGATGTGGAGGTCCCTGTTCACTGGTAAATTCATATATAGGTGGCTTCATCAATTTCTTTTGTGTCAGCTCCTGGAGTTCTCCAACAGGGTTACCAACTCCATCCCCCTCTACTGCTCCTGGACTTGGGGTGCTGAAAAATATATTAATAAGAGCTCTCTCTAGAACTTCTAAGTAAATAATTGATAAAAAACAGGAGTAATTTAGATAAAGATGGATATGAAAATGTTTGGTTGTTGAACTACAATTATGATCCTAAAAATCTACTGGTATTTCAACTGAATACCTTCAATGGTTTATGAAATATGAAAATAGTTTAAACAAGTCAAAGAATAAGCCAGAATGAATAGGATTACTTTGACGTTCTTCAAATAATCAGTCATTTTGCTGGTCTAATTTTTTCACTAATTTAACTACGGAGTTAAACTGATATTATTTATAACATTTCTAACATATAGTAATGTGATCTGGAGCAAGCGTAATATTGTCACCTCATATAAAAAAAAATAAAAATTCGCTTTAGATATAGGTAAATCAAAAAGTAGTAAACTTAAAACATAAAATGTATTCTAAAAATTTTGAAAATCTACTTTAAGATATATGGGTTACTTAAGTAAATATCTAAAGCATCATGAAAAACTCCCGCTTTCTGCCCATATTTCAAAAGATTTTTTCTTAAAAAAAGGGTATTTTAAAAAGTTAAGAACTCCCTAACTTTGTCAGAATTCCTTTTTGTTTATGAAAATTTCTAAATCTCCCTCTTTTTGAAAAAAATTCCTATTTGATCATCAAAAAAAATTCCATGTATCTAAAGGGCCATACAATTCCCCCTAAAAATATAAAGGCTAGTTGGATTTGATCATGTTTATCTTAAAAATAAACCCCCAAAACAAAAACAAAATAGTGTTTTTGCGACAGCATGGATCCAGACCAGACTGCGCATCACTTTCTCTACTTGTAAAAGGGTTGGTAAGCGAACAGCATGGAGCCTGATCAGACTGCGAGGATGCGCAGGCTGGTCTGGATCCATGCTGGTCGCAAACGCATTATGTTGGTTATGTAGTGACGCGGCTCAAATAAAGTACAAACTTACATATTGTTAACAACAGCATCTCCACCAGCTCCTGCCTGTCCATTAGCCACTCCAAGCACTTGATTCAAGGCAGCTTGAGCTGCATTGTGTTTTGCTTTCTTCTTACTTGATCCTGTTTAAAAATACACAATAGCTACTCTGATGAAACTTGATTACACAAGATATGTTTGTAAAACATGTATGCCCCCTATCAGCAGCCAATTAGTCATGTGATAAGGTTATTATGCATGACTTCTGACCCAGTGATCAAACAATTAATAAGGGTTATCAAGTATCTACTGGTCATGACCTTAACCTTTGACCCCTTGACCCAAAACTCAATAGGGGTCATCTGCTGGTCACGACCAATCATCATACAAAGTTTGAAGTTCCTAGGCCTAAGCGTTTTTAGTTAATTGATCAGAAACCGTTTTTACCTACAAAGTCAATGTGACCATGACCTTTGACCCCAAAATCAATAGGTCATCTGCTGGTCATGACCAATCACCATACCAAGTTTGAAGTTCCTAGGCCTAAGGGTTCTTTAGTTATTGATCGGAAACCGTTTTAACATACAAGGTCAATGTGACCTTGACCTTTGACCCCAAAATCAATAGTGGTCATCTGCTGCTCATGACCAATCACCATGCCAAGTTTGAAGTTCCTAGGCCGAAGCGTTCTTTAGTTATTGATCAGAAACCGTTTTTACTTACAATGTCAATGTGACCTTGACCTTTGACCCATTGATCCCAAAATCAATAGGGGTAATCTGCTGGTCATGACAAATCACCATACCAAGTTTGAAGTTCCTAGGCCTAAGCGTTTTTAAGTTATTGATCAGAAACCGTTTTTACTTACAAGGTCAATGTGACCTTGACCTTTGACCCCTTGACCCAAAACTCAATAGGGGTCATCTGCTGGTCACGACCAATCATCATACAAAGTTTGAAGTTCCTAGGCCTAAGCGTTTTTAGTTAATTGATCGGAAACCGTTTTTACCTACAAGGTCAATGTGACCTTGACCTTTGACCCCTTGACCCCAAAATCAATAGGTCATCTGCTGGTCATGACCAATCACCATACCAAGTCTGAAGTTCCTAGGCCTAAGGGTTCTTAAGTTATTGATTGGAAAGCATTTTTACCTACAAGGTCAATGTGACCTTGCCCTTTGACCCCTTAACCCCAATATCAATAGGGGTCATCTGCTGGTCATGACCAATCACCATACCAAGTTTGAAGTTCCTAGGCCTAAGGGTTCTTTAGTTATCACTCGGAAACCATTTGGTCTACGGACCGACAAGTGCAAAGCAATATACCCCCTTTTCTTCGAAATGGGGGCATAATAATGTAAAAGGTTTGAACTTTCAAAACGATAAAAAGCTAATGAATTTCAAAGTATGCAATTAGTTTTGCTTGTTTAATATCAACAATCAAATTGTAAATAAAGCCAAAGAGAAAATCCTGCAGTGTAATAATATAACATGATCTGTGTGACATGGCATCAGCTTCCTACTGCCAAATGATGTAATTATGATTTAAAATGTCAACAATAAACTCGTTTTTGACTGACCCCAATATAAATAGGGTCCAGTCATGACCTACCTTCATACAATATCCTTCTCTTACTCTTAGGACTCTAGCTATTGGTTAGACAAGATGAGGTATATAGATGAACCTACACATGTATGGATGACAGACATTAAACAAAGCAATTTTATACCATTTTTAAAGAGATGCATTAAATTATAATTACCTTTTCCATTAGCACTGATTTCACCAACAGTCACTCGCATAATAAATGTGGGTTCATGAACAGCCCCTTCATTTGCAACTAGATCATACTGTGGTGTTATACCTCTTTTTGTACATAACTCTTGTAAGTAGCTAATAGGGGTCTTGCCCGGTGGAACTGCTGCCATAATCTGAAACATTTTATGATATAATGTAAACTTGAAAAATCTTAAGGCACTGACCTGGATCTGAACCCCAAACCACTCAATTACAAGGAGGACAATCAACATTTGCAAGTGAACGTTTGGGTCGGGCAAGAATTTTTTTTATATCAAACTCTCCCAATCCAAACGATGTTTCTCTAAACATTTAATGTAAAAGAAGTTTTTCTGTAAAAAAAATCAAACAGCAGAATCCATTTCAATCGTAATACTGTCAAATGAAAACCGGATATTGACTTTATGACTAGGTATAAAACTTTACTGAACACGTATGATGAATCAATTCCATAATAGCAGCATTCGACAATGTTTTACACATACACCTTCAGTAATGTTTTATTCTTAGCCATGACGTCGTTAGAATTTAACAGGATTTTCCAAACTCAGTGGTTCCCTCTTTGCTTCCCTTCACTGAGCGTAGCCAATCAAATCTTTGTGACAAGTTTCATGACTTCCAGAAATATGTAGAGCACTCGGCTGATATGTTGAACACCACCACCTTATTTGTTGTTCAAAATACCTGCATTAACTTATTTATGAAGTGCAAGAAATATTTGGTTATACATGTATACTGAACATGTTATGCTTGATATTGAATCATTAAAGCTTTTCGCGCAATAGGTATCACCTACTTTCATATTATGAATTATGGATTTTGACTTGAAAACCATAAAGATTAGTTATTTTCCTACTTTTATAACAGACACCGAAAAAAAGGCCTCTTCCAAATTGAAATTTTCTTTAAAATCATGCAGTGTTCCCAAAAATCTGAACTTAAACCAGCTTATCTACTTCCCAAATTAGCAATTTTAGCGATAATTTTCCCCCAAAATCAAGAGGCTAAGGTCTCTTCCCAAATAAGTGAGAAAAATCACTGAAAATCCTCGGGCACTGACTGGAATTTGAACACGAAATCTCTCTATGACAAAATGCACATTCAACCACGTAGTTCTGTCTTAAAAAACATAATTTAAATACTCATTCGTGAATACATATCAATCTTTACCATGTATTCAGAAAACAATGACCAAAAATATACGTCGCGAAAACATGTTACTTTGAGACGATTCGAAAAAATGACCTTGGCTTCCAGACAATGCATAAATTATTAAATGAAATATATGCAAGTTTCCACGTACATTTGAAATAACTGATTATAAAATTATCTTACAATTTGTTCTTTGTTACGATGTAAAACTGGGAAAAATCCAAAAATGGTGCGTGGTGTTATTAATTGCTGCGCATGCGTATTGACATGCCGGTATGACAAAAGTGCGAAAAGATCCTAAAAAAAAAACAAAAAATAAATAAATAAATAAAAAAACGAAAAAACGAAAAAAAAAATGAGAACAAAGGGGCGGCCCTGTCAAACGTTCAGAGTAGTCCCCATAAAAAAGTGTCATCATTTACCAACAATAACATATCATTGGTATCATTACTTAACCATTGCCATCAATGGTACCACGGATGAACGGATTTTACTATTCCTTGGCCATATAACGAACATTGGGACAATAAGGGGAGCGGTGGTTAAGTAGTTAAGTTGTCTGCCTCTCAAAAGGGTGGTGGCAGTGTTGGAAGTTTTCATTCCCAATCACGACAGTAAAGAAATCTGGAAACAAAGTGATCCCTCGGAAGAATTAATCACAACAAAATCACAAGAGAATTGCAGACTCGGTTTGATTGAGTCTGTACATTAGGGATAATGAATACGTGCAACATCCCTCACGCTCCTTAGCACCGGCTTGAGCGGTACTCAATTCTCAACACTTAATAGTGTTGGCACCAATGATCCCGAAGGACCAGAAAAATATAACAACACTGAAGTGAAGTACGGGCTCGCGCAACCTTTTACAACCGGGCAACATTTTACAGCTGCCACACAGCGCTTGACACCTGCTGTTGTGAAGTATAAAAATCTGGAAACAAAGTGATCCCTCGGAAGCATTAATCACAACCAAATCACAGACTCGGTTTAATTGAGTCTGTATATTCAAATCACCAGAGCAGAGTTCAACCACCGCATCGTTCCTGTGCAGGCTGTCGAGCAGTTTACCTGGTCTAGTTGCCTTCACTTTCCCAAGGAACTGAAACTTCTGTACATACCAGAGCGGAGGTACAGTGCCAATGACCGTATAAAAGATTTCATGATCAATTGCAACGAATGTGACCTGTGCCGTCTAGGAATTGAACCCAGGGCGCCCGATTCACATTCCAAGGCTCTACCTATTGAGCTAACTGGACGGCTTTCTCAACCACGGGATTATACAAATGTAGATTTCGAACCCTAATTGGGTCATCAATACGTTTCCTAATATGACACCAGTATTGGTTATTCTGGACTAGTATTGGTTATTCTGGACTCGAAAGTGTAATAACTTAAACATTTCGCAACCAAGTTTGAATAAATATGTTTAAACCAATTGGGACAATATAATAAACATGTTTGTTTGTTTCATTTTTGCCCCTTTTCCCAACAGTATTTCAGTCATATAGGCGGGTAGTTTCCTAACCATCGTTCCTGGAGAGTTACGCAAGTACTAGGCTACCTTCCTCCACGCTAAACTACTAAAGCATCTCCCGGGGATCGAACCCACGCCAGAGAGGTAACTGGATTAGAAATCATCGACTCTAACCCCTCGACCACGGAGGCGGTTATATAAACATTGGTACCAATAGATTAACTCTGAATGTATTCAGCATTGACAAGGCTTAAATAATGATGAGGTCATTCAAAAATGGTGATTCTGGTATTATTGGTAAAACCACACATGCATATATTATGAATGCACCAAATGTTTCTTTTATTATTGAAAAGTAATGGGATTTTGTCAGAATTATTCAAGTTGATCGAGAAATGAGAATCATATGATTTTGAATATTTTGATATGAAAATATCTTAATTATAAGGTTGAACGAAATTAACCTTTGCAACGTTTTTTCATTAGCCGAATTTTATTTATGGTTTACGTCAGCAATAAACATCTATTTATTGGTCGCTTCTAACTTTGGTGGTAATTGTTTTTGTCATATTTTCTGGACATTTTGGGCATTCTGTATTCCGTTGACACAGAGATCACATGTTTGAAAATCAAAACTTTCCCACCCTTCCCTCCCAATTAATGTGTTGATAGTTAATATGATTTATAAATATAGTTTAACGCTAACATTTAGCGCATCTTTACACTATGTTTGTATAACGCTAATGACGTCACGTCAAAATATATGCACGGCCGTGCAATACCATATTTACGGAGTCGCAAAATCGGCACGGGTGTGTGATAAATTCCGATCTTACACTGAACTAAACAAATATCCTCTATATAAACTGTACCCAGCAAACACAAGACGTCATACTGACGTCAGATTTAAGTCAGGTTCTGACGTCGGATGACGGTCGGAAAAACGGTTGGATTTGAAAGTTTTTTTGACGTAATTATCTGACGTCAGGTAGACGTCAGAATCTAACCAGTATTTAACCTTTTTCTGACCAAAATCTGACCATTATCTAACCATTTTCCGACCTCAATCTGACCATTTTCCGACCTCAATCTGACCATTTTCCGACCTAAATGTAACCAGTTTCTAACCATTTTCCGACCTCAATCTGACCATTTTCCGACCTAAATATTAACCCTTTTCTGCCCTAAATCTGATCATTTTCTGACCTTCATCTTATCATTCCCCTAATCCTTTTTGTTTCACCACGTCATAAATATTTTCTGGCTTATCCTGATTTGATCTAATTTAATGTAACTCATTCTATTAAGTAACTTTCCCTCAAATGAAATGTATAACAGAAAACTTAAAGCAAAAATATGTTTCATGCTTTTTTAATTTAAGATAAAAGTTGCAATTTTAAGCTGATACATACAATTTTAGTAAATTCTGCAAGGTTAAATAATTTTCATAAATTAAACAAAATAAAACATAAAATAAGTTAATTACAAAACAAAAAGTATTACAAAAACAATGACATAAATGAAACTAAGAAAACATGTACAAATATTAAAGAACAAAACAATGTATGCACATTTCTATCAAAGTTTGCCTTATCAAATAAAACAATTTAAATATTATAATTTTAAGAAAAGTTAAAAGATTCTGATAATAATGTTTCAAGCAATTTATGACAGATTTTCAGTACTTTAACTATATTTCTACAGCATTTCTAAAACATTTAGTGCCATTTCGCATATTTTGACCTCCTTTGATAATTGTCAGTAACGTATAAATTGCTGCCTTTTAGCTACTTCACAAAGTTATACTTTTAGATATCCATGAGAATTAGCACGAATTTGAGGTGTGATGCTTTAAGATATGACATTCTTTCAGCACACCTCGTCTGTCCGGAGGATATGTAGCGTTTGTAGCGCCCAATAGCGTGTGTGACATCATTTTCACTGAAAAAAAAAGAAATTTATGAAACATGTAAAAATAACAAGCAAAAATGTTTTCATGGTTATCTTAACTTAATGAACAATTTTGCCAGCTTTTTATAAGAGAGCTTTAACAAAAATTAAAAGTAAACATAAATACTGAACATTTAAAAAGCCGCTTTTAAACTCCAGTTTAGTACGGATTAAAGTATGTAATAGAATTTACAAAAATCTTACTTTCATATGTTTCTTTTTACATATTCACGTGTTTCCGTCCCTCCGACCTTTGAGAGCATGTCCAACACTTTAACTCCCTGAAAAGAAAATTATATTCTAACTTATGTATATATTCTACGTTTGAAATAGAACAGTTACGCAAGTCTTAAATATTTCATAGTTTTAAATTAAAGATTTAATGCCGAAATGTCTGGAACCAAAACGTCTTGCGTTATTTAGGACCGAAACGTCTTGGTCCGAAATGCTCGAAATCGTACAAATTCATTCTCAATTCTCAGATTGTAACTGACAAAAACATCACAGTTTAAGAAAAATATGAAAACTAAGCATTCTCTTTGGTAGTACTGAAAGGCATATTATAAACTCTTCACAAGCAGAGTTAAAACATGTCAATTTTAAAAAGATTTATTATTAGACATTATCGCGAATTTGTGTGACATTTTACTTCAGCTGTTAAAATAATGATAATTAAATTTAAGAGTGCTTGCAATCATGCAATTATTTATCAAATACAAAGTAGAAATAAATCTAAATAAATTGAACTGACCTTTTTGTTCAAGAAAATCTGTAATATTCACTTATCAATGCATCCCGATTCCTGACCGACAGCCAAAACGTAACGCCTACGAATTTGAATTTCCATCCACGTGACTTTAGATTCGAATTAAAGGTTAATTATGTTTTCTTTCCCTTTTCTGTCACTATGATTAAATGTTAAAGCACTATTAAAAACTCGTAATTTTGATACATATAATGTACCACAAATGATAATATTACAACGTTAAATGATTGGAACTTGTAAACAGATCTGTGGCTATAAATAGATTTCATAACAATAACACATGTAACTTGCGTATATACAGCGCCACCTATATGTTTTATTAGGTTGCAGCGCCGCGATCTTGGTCTGTATTTATATAAGAAAACATCATTTGTATTCCAAATAACATTTGAAAAAAAGTTTAAATGATTACAACAGCGAATAAGGATTATGTTTTGTTATTTTTTTACCTACCGTCAGGACACCGACCATAACCTGACGTTAGTACGACGTCAAAAAGAAACGTCTATTAGACATCGGTATTTTAACGTCAGATTTACGTCGTATTTTGGTCGCCGACGTCGTGACCAATATCTAACATTAATCCGACGTTATTTTAACGTCATGTGTTTGCTGGGTAATGTGGTTGTGTTATTGATACAAACATATGTGAATTTGATTCATGTAATTTCATAATTGCCTAAAATAATTTCATATGACTAAAATTTTCTTACATTTTTTTTTCTGATTGATAACTGATAATTTGCTGATGTTCTCACCCATGGGCATTTGGGCGGAGGAACGTAAGATCTCTGAACACGTGCATACACACTAAAATCTTTGTGACTGTGATGCAAGAATACTGGACCTGATTCTATTCATTGAAAAATGTTATGTCAGGTATTTAATTCTGCTAGAAAAGTCACATATTTGACATGAAAACTCTGCTTTATGGGTACTGTTTATGTCATTATTATAGGAAAATCAATTGTATAGTCCGACCTACTTATATTGATTGATAATTTTATAGTACTGCAGAGCCGATATACCCATTTTCGAAGAACGATAAATTGCGACACAAGTAAACTTCGTGCTCTGTTTTTAAGTGTGACCTAATAGTTGAAAGGGAGTACACGAATAAGATAGTTTTGATTTATTTTCACTCAAGTACATCAGAAAATGGGAGGTAGTAAAAGAGACAAAAGAGACAGAGGTAATTTTATACATCTATGAAATGTCCATAATTTCGGATATGGATTATTATAGGGACATCAAGTATAAAATGCGGTTCAGTAGTGTCCCTAAAATAATCATAAATATTTGAATTGTTTGGTATTTACTAAATGATTACTCTCAATGTTATTTATTATACAAAAACACAAAAGAAACGAGTACCACTGTTAATTAACGGGTATCACTAAAATACGGAACGGAGATTTTTTTGGCGCAACGGACGCAACGGGCGCAACGGAGATATATTTTTTTTAGAAAAACCAACACAACGCCTTTTTTAAAGTCAATGTGCTATATTTAAGCATTTAGAATGATTGTTTATAACTATTTAGTAAGTAAGTTTTAAAATATTTCATAAATTGTATATGTTAAATTGCACTGAAGAGTCATATGCTTTGCGAAATGGAAATTTCATGGCGCAACGGAGATATTTTTTTTCTCAGAAAAACAGACACAACACCTTTTTTTAAGTCAATATGCTGTATTTGAGCATCTAAAATGATTGTTTAGCAATATAAAGTAAGTATGATTTCAAATGTTTCATAAATTGTATATGTATACACTGAAGGATTATAACATGCCTGGCGAAATGGAAATTTCATGGCGCAACGGAGATAATTTGGGAAAATCGGCACAACGTTTGAACTATTGTACTATTATATGAAATTAATTAACACCAATGTTATTTGAATAAATAAATTTAAAAAAGATTTAAAAACCTTAATCGTATAATCAAAGAGATGCAATATTCATTTTGTAAAGGAATGTGTGCCGGCGAAATGAACATTTTGTCTGCGCAACGGAGATTTTTTTTTTTTTTTTTTTTGGCGCAACGGAATTTAAAAAGGAAACAATGTTTGTCCGAATTAAGTAGTAATATGCAGAAGTATATCATTTAAGATATTAACTGAATTACTGAAGTGGTGTAATAAATGTCTGTTTTATTCATTTAAAAATAGAATGAAATACGTTTTTATCGTTACGGCTGACATTGGAAGACAAGTATAGATTTTACTATCTGTTTCATTTTTTCCCCGTTCAATTCGTTATTTTTACGAAAAGTAATCTTATAGCTTTTCTGTACATAATTTTTAATTGAATTTGCATTAGTATATTCTAAATAAAGTAATATGTTGATATTACAGAATCAATGTTCAGTATTTTTTTATTATAAACATTCATTGTATTTTTGTTATACCTTTCATAAACTCCGTTGCGCCGATGGATTATTGCGAAACGGAGATTTTATTTTCAAAAGACTTAGTGTGTACAGTTTTTTATGTCTAAAACATAAAATAATCATATAAGTTTGTATTGTTGATATTTTATACATATTTTTTACATATACTGTATAAGTTTGATTTTATTAGGTAGAATACTGAATATATCAGATTCTAAATGGACGGCGAAATGGACATAATTTCGGCGCAATGGAAAATGAAGATTTGCATAACGGGTAGTTCTTATATTTGAACATAACTTAAGAATTTGAGAATAATAAGTAACAGTCTTTTAAAAATGATTTACTTTAATTATTTTTGAAAATGTTGAAAATAGGATATTGTAAAAGATATTTAAATTACGGCGAAATGGACACATTTCGACACAACGGGGATTATCATAACAGTTTTATCATACAATATTATTTTATTAATTTATTATCTTTCATTAATCATTGTGTACCTTTTCAATAATTGTTTGTTGCGTATAAATTGTATATTTCATCAAAAGCAATCCAAATATTTCATAATTGTGATATTGACACACGGTAATCAATTACGCGAGAATTGTAAGCAATTAGCAACGTATCGTGCACCAGTACTTGTAAAAGAAAACTTGACCGTTATCAGTGGCGGATTCAGGCTCCAAAATGTTTTATTACGTCTCACATTTCATATACACAATTTTTCTCATAGTTTGAGTGAAATATTGGCATAATAAGCTTCAAAAGCAATATTTTCGCCAATAATAAGTTAAAAAAAATTAATACCTTAAAGCACGGATAAATCCGTGCTTAAAGTCAATACATGTTCCTCTTAATCACATTATCTAAATGGTGTGAAAACGCTTGTCCAATAAACATCAACCACGTGTCATTGGTAATCTAATTATCGGTACTTAACACCCGTGATAAACATTCTGCCAATCACCAAATTGCTGTTGTTTCGCTAAATAAACAGTAGCTGCATTTGATTAACGGGGTTTTCTGATTGGGAAGGAATTGTTATAAGTAACGTTCAATTTAATTATTTTATGTTTTAAAATGGAAAGTCTAAGAAAGTTCTACATGCATGTCGTTTTACTATTTTAATAATTACACCAAACAATAAATATTTTGTATAGTTACTATTTTTGATTTAAAAAATGCATAAAATATTACAATCATTCGAATATCAGCCATGACGGAAATAATCGTATTTCTTTGTGCAGCAGTAAGTTAGAAAGTCAACAGTGTATGCTTTATGGACTTTTCGTATTCTTCAAGTAAAATTCTGAAAATTATGTATAGAAAAGCTATACTTTTCGTAAAAATAACGAATTGAACGGGAAAAAATGAAACAGATTGTAAAATCCATACGTCTTTCAGTGTCAGCCATAACGATAAACACGTATTTAATTCCATTTCTAAATTAATAAAACAGACATTTATTACACCACTTCAGTAATTCAGTTAATATCTTTAATGATTTACTTCTGCATATTACTACTTAATTCGGACAAACATTGATTCCGTTGAGCCCCCAAAAAAATCTCCGTTGTGCAGACAAAATGTCCATTTCGCCGGCACACAATCCTTTACATAATCAACATTGCAGCTCTTTGATTATTTGATATACAATTAAGGTTTTTAAATCTTTTTTTTTAAATTTATTTATTCAAATAACATTGGTGTTAATTAATTTCATATAATAGTACAATAGTACAAACGTTGTGCCGATTTTCCCAAATTATCTCCGTTGCGCCATGAAATTTCCATTTCGCCAGGCATATTATAATCCTTCAGTGTATACATATACAATTTATGAAACATTTGAAATCATACTTACTTTATAGTCCTAACAATCATTTTAGATGCTCAAATACAGCATATTGACTTAAAAAAAGGCGTTGTGTCGGTTTTTTTGAAAAAAATATCTCTGTTGCGCCATGAAATTTCCGTTTCGCAAAGCATATAACCCTTCAGTGCAATTAAACATATACAATTTATGAAATATTTTAAAACTTACTTACTAAATAGTTATAAACAATCATTCTAAATGCTTAAATATAGCACATTGACTTTAAAAAAAGGCGTTGTGCCGGTTTTTCTAAAAAATATATCTCCGTTGCGCCCGTTGCGTCCGTTGCGCCAAAAAATCTCCGTTGCGTATTTTAGTGGTACCGTTAATTAACTTGTTAAGTATAGGATAACTGATAAAATGTTACACCACATTACAGTACAGTAGTGTATTGACAAAATGTATTATCTTTTTTCTTGCTATTTTTTTATTAATATTTAAAAGACTTTTATACGCATCCTATAATTACATTCCAGTGTAGTCAATTCTAGAATTCACAAATCAAGCTGTTGTAAATATGGCATTGTATGTATATAATAATATAATTATTGTAATGTGTTGGCACTTTATCAGGCCTTGGAAGAAGTAAATACAACTATATTAAGAAGTAACCCTAAATATTTGCATTCTTATATCTTAAACAGATGAGAGAAAATCAAAAAAGTATAGATCTGAGGTTGATTTAGACAGCTATGATGTGGATGAAGACAGCCAAGATGTTGACAATACTACAGGTCAGTTTATATATAGTCACCATTGATGTATACCTACCCCACTGGAATACAAGCCATTTTGTACTTGAGAATAATAGTATAAGCACCGTTTGTGTGTGTTTTTTTTGTTTTGTTTTTTTTATGAACCCGTGCATGTAGTTATTGTTCCATATCATTATGTCCGTCCATCTGTCCATAAAATATTAAACTTAATTGGCAAGTTAAATAAATCTTAAGTTCTACCAGTACCAATGGCTTCATAATTACTCATTTACTTACATGTGCCAATACAAAGTCCATGATCTTGGCAAGCTGCAAGTTACACAACTTAAGCATCCGTTTTCCCCCCAGTTACTTCCCTTTTCAGCATTTTGAAAAGAAAAAGAATGGTTAAGCTTCACTGCACACACTTGATAACCAAGACATGTGAATGTCCCATGACATTAGCAAATGACATAACTGCAGTATTCATTTTACCCCTTTGAATATAGTTTTTGTTAACCTTTGGGGTGTTGGATAAACATATCAACAGCATAATACAGCCAGCGTCTTGACAAAACATGTAACTTTGGTACCCATTTCACCACCCCTTTAGAACCTGAAAAAAAATGAATGAGTAACCTATTCAGCATGTTTGATATACATGTATTTGAAGTTTTTTACTATAAATGCCGATCATATTTACTTTCCAATTAATTTGCATTGATCAACATCAAATGTTTAAAATAAAAAAGCTAAATACACAATGTATGCCTGAAAATTGGAAACCTTTTACATGGTAACCTTAAGAAAACGAGCAATATAACAAATTATGGAAATATTTACTTTTGATCAGATGCCCTGGTTTCATAATAAGAGCCGCGTCATGACAAAACCAACATGGTGCATTTGCCACCAGCATGAATCCAGACCAGCCTGCTCATCCATGCAAACCCTATAACTAGTAGAGAAACTGATAGTGAACAGCATGGATCCTGATCAGACTGCGCAGATGCGCAGGCTGGTCTGGATCCATGCAGGTCACAAAGGCATTATGTTGGTTTGTCATGGCATGGCTCATAAGATGATAATTTTCTGTATCAACCAGATATACCGGATGCTGCAACAATGCATGTATCAGAGTCTACAACTACTGAAGATGAATTTGGGGCCAAAGATTATCGTAAGATTCTAGACCTAAAACTTGACCATGCTTCCAGACCTATTTGGGTGGTAAGTAGTTAACAGTTAGCTTATTCTGTAGAAAACTTTATAAGAAAAAAATTAAATGATTCACTGGAAAAGGAGATAGCTAATAGCTGTGTTTAGATCATATTTTACCTCCAACCTTAGTGACAGAGAGTTATGGTAACTGTCCACCTCATATGTAAAGGTGACAGTCACAGTAAGGCAGTTTAAAATTATTTTTATTTTTGTTTATTTGATAATACCAATTTATTTATCTGGTAAATTTTATTGTGTAGCTTTGTCTTTGTTAGAATAAAGATTAATTGTGAAAGACTGAGAAGTAAATAATCTATTATCATGTTGAGATATTACCCTTTCAGGCACCAGATGGTCATATATTTTTAGAAGCGTTCTCACCTGTGTATAAGCATGCCCATGATTTCCTTATTGCCATATCCGAGGTAAGATAATAAACAAATTTATTCCTTGAAAGTTTGATTTTTTAAACAATAAATTTTATCAGATTTAAATTATATTGCTCACTGTATGCCACTTATTTTGCATTATTCTGCATTAATACATTGTCACATTGTATTATTAACTTTAGTGGATATTTTTTTTGAGGAAAAAAAAATGACCCAATTATTTATTTTGAGTATTAAAGAACTGAAACATAATGATAATAATTCAATTGCAAGTGTCATTAATAACAGACCCATGCCAGCCACCAATAAGAGCCAGGCCAACCTTCAAGTCTGTTAAGTTTGTTCAGACACTTTACTGATAGTTTCTCAATTTGAATATGTTGTTACGGAAATTCTTAACCCTTATCTTCCTTGACTGAGTCTGTGTCATCAGTATAGAAGCAGGCAAGGCAGGTCCTATACAGACTATACTGTTAGCTGACCAAATATCAAATATTCATCTTAAAATCCTAATTGTTGATAACGGACAGTATCAAAATTTAAGGTTCTAGTAACACTTGCAACACTTCATTCACAGTTAAATAGTTCCTTTAAATAAATTCAGCAGTTTAAGTGTAAACACTATTTTACATGATTTTAAATTTAGAGCAAGTCTGTACACTGTCAGCAATGTTTAGAGTAAATACAAATGAAGAGATATAATATATGTTTTCTCACTATGCTTTATTTTTCAGCCCGTGTGTAGACCTAGTCATATTCATGAGTACAAATTAACTGCATATTCATTATATGCAGCTGTGTCAGTTGGTCTAGAAACAAAGGATATCATAGAGTATCTGCGGAGATTGTGTAAAACAACATTACCCATAGGCATAGAGGAATTTATCAAGGTAGGTCTCACGTTTCTCTTCCTAGTCAGTTATAGTTTGACAGTGTTATTTTTTTTAAAGTACACACAACCTTTTCCAGCTATTTTGGTAAGTGGCCTTTAGTTTAAATGGCGAAAATTTTTAGGAAATTTTATTTATCTAACTAAGTTGAAAATCAACCTTACACATGAAGTTTTATTCATGTGTATGATTATATAACTTGTTACTTATTTTAAAAAATAGGTCAAAAACAGTTTTTTTCCACAGAAGTTCAAACAGTTTTTTTTGGCAGCTTAGAGAAACAGTTTTTCTTAATGAAATTTAGAGGGAAAAAATATAATATATTACTTTGGTTATAGGGAGAAAATAACCTATTTCAGCAGCAATATTTTCATTGAGGGCTTAACTAAATGTAATGAACATCTATATATATATAGTGACAGAGTAAAAGTCTGTAGATAATGGATTTGCAAGTTAATTTTGATTTGACAGGCACATGTTTTTCTATAATAGTAAGATAGAAGACAGTTTGCCATGTTTAAACAGCTACTGATTTCAGCAATCTAAGAAAAGAATGTTGGAAAAAAAGATGTTGATGTTTTAGAAATACTAAAGATATAATGAGAAAAGGTTAAATTCAATATTTAATGTAAACTTTTAAAATTCAGTTTATGTATTTACATGTATTATTATTTTTTGACACTTAAATTTGTATATGGAATGAAGACAAATTTTTATTCTAGGCCTGAAGTTTGTAAACATCTGCTTATATTTAATGTAAATGTTTATCTTGCTATCTTCCAGTTGTGTACATTGAGCTATGGGAAAGTGAAGTTGGTGCTTAAACATAATAAATATTACGTGGAAAGTCAGCATGCGGTAACAACCAATCAGATTCTTCTATATATGTTCATAATTAGTTTAGTGTTTTCCTAAAATATTACTATTGTTTGTGTTCAACTTTAAAATCTCAAGGTATTTTGCTTGAAACATTACACTTGTCATCTGGATCATACTTGCAGACCTGGGGTAATCATTAATTGTAATCATTGATTTTTTAATTGATTACATGATTACACTGTAATCATCATGTAATTGATTACCTTGCCCAAAATTGATTACATTAATTGTAATTAATCAATTACAGCTAAAATTTAGTCAGTAATTATGATTACAATTTGATTGACATTGATTACTATCAGATTTAACAGGAAACTATTTTGATTCAAGGGATGCCTTTATTTTACATGATACAGTTTATCTTTTGTATTACATTTTTTAAGTAAAAGCCCTTAATTAAGACCATCATCTGGGCTGGACCAAAGTGGTCTAAATTGTGGGTGGTCTTAATTGTGAATATTCTCATCATTGCTTACATACTTTATGACCATGAACTATTTTAGTCATTTAACAGCATGTATCTTAAGCTACGAATACAATATAAGACACTATAAAAGTATGCTTTGATATTTGATGAGAGGAAAGGATATTTCTGAAGAAATTTAACATACAATACTCTTTCGCTAGATTTCAATATCAATTATTATATGATGTACATAAGTCACCTATCAAATAAAACTTAAATCTTCACAAAATAATTTGCTGAAAGCAACATTAAACCACTCTAAAATTAACCTTGTCACCTTATTTCATAAAATGGCCCAATAATAACAGTTTTTCACACCTGAATTTAAGTGTCATGCATTTCAGCATTCAAGCAGATCATAACAACAAATTTAATATCTAGATAGGTGTTGACTTTGATATTAGTGGTCTCAATAGTTGGGTCAAATTAAGAATAAAGCAAAGAATTTGGACCAGGGCTTCCGTTAATGGGAGTTTGGGAGTCATTTACTCCTTGCTTTTGACTTTTGACTTCCAAAATTTAATGTTTTTCCTTCTTTACATATAAAGCGTTACTTTCAACAGTGGGTCCAGAGATTTTGCAGTCTCTGACTTCCAAATTTTTTTAAACTTAGTGGATGCCCTGTTGGACTGAATCAGGTGGTCTTAAAAGTGGATAAGCAGTTGTTCTTAATTCTGTATCATGTAACCATTGTCATAAAGAACAAGTTGTAAAAATAGTCTTATTAACGGGGTGGTCTTAATTCAGGGGTGGTCTTAAGTAGGGATTCTACTTGTAATCAATTATCAATCAATTACTCTCTTAAAATAATTGTAATTTAATTGATTACAGAGGCAAGTGTGAGTAATCAATCTTAATCAATTACAATAAAATCTGAAAGTAATTGTAATTAAATCAATTACTGATCATTGTAATCATCCCCAGGTCTGCATACTTGCATCTTATTATTTAAGATTAATAACTCTTGCATGGATTTTTATTGGAAAAAAACAATTATTTCACTTTGACAACTTTGAATCATAAAATATGTAGAGGTTGAAACAAGTTATTGTTGAATAAAAATACACAAAAGAAAAATGATTTCAGGAAGGCTTAACATCTTAATGATCTTGATGTCTTTATGGTCATAATTGTTGTCATAAACACAGTAACTCTAGATTGAAATGTTACAGAATTATTCCCGTTTGTGAACTTCATGACTTGTTTTTCTATCAAGCATTGAGAATTGTTGAGGACACTGTCTGTCTGATTTGTTTTTATCTCAACTAAAACCTTGACACAAATTTGAATATACTTTACAGATTTATAAAACTCATTGTTCAAAGTAGTATAACTTTTATACATGAAACAAGGAACTGCACCCATTTTGTAGCTATACTTTTATATGAAGATATTTATCATCATTGTACTTTTTCTCACCCAGGAGGTTGTACAGAAGTTGTTGAAGGATCCGGTTATACAGGAGTGTAGGTACCGCCCAGAGGTAGAGGAGGGGGAGAATGTAGAGGTGATACAAGAGAGTGTGACTAAACCTACAACAATACAGGTAACACAAACTTTATTTATTGTTGGTTATTGTTAACAGTACGAAACATAAGCTTTAAGCTCGTATCCGACATGAACAAAAGATAAAAATAATAACAAACATAAATAGAAAAACAACTGTTTAGATAATACATAAAATTAATTCATGTTGTCATTGTTGTCATTGTTATGAAAATCAGAGCATTTAAAATGAAAATACTGTCCTGTCCAATGAGGGTTTGCCTAAAATACGAGAGTGACCCTTTCAAAAAAAGTGAGCGAAAGTGACCTTAGAAATATGAATTATAGAGTTTTGACAGAATTTTAAAATTACAGCAGTATATATAGTAAACATATCTCAACTGTGGATGCTACTAGTAAACATTTACAAGAATTGTTATAGTTTAAACATATTTATTTCCCAAATATTGACATATAAACATTATATTTCAAGTCTAATCATATACAGTGTAACTTCCGAATTCCGGAACTTCTGAAATCCGGAAACTTCTAAAAACCGAACAATTTTTTCGGTCCCGATTTTTTTCCTTCTATTTTCTATTAATATAATACTTCTGAATTCCGGAACTTCTAAATTCTGAATTCCGGACGATATTTTCGTAAAATTAGAGTCAAATCAATGCAATTTTACCTCCAAAATCTGGAAATATCCAAAGGTGTGAAATACATTGTAAATCGAGAATGTTTACCCTGCAGGAAGATTAAATCTCCCTATCCATTGTTTACTAATTAGCGGTGATCGTGTAATTTGACACGCGTTAAAATCACAAACTGTGAAATGGTATGTTTGAAGTGATGCGGTTAATTAAAGTAATTTACGGCGGTCAGTTAAATTGAAGTGTTTACTAGCGGATTAAATGACAATTAATTGGGACAATGTATGCATCAAACGTCTTTAGGGATTTTATTGCATTTGATTGATTTTTATATAAGTATCATTATTATAAAGTATTAAAACAAGTGTTAAATATTTTCTTTTCCTTCACATCTTTATCTTGATTAAAAGACTATTATATATGATATTACAGTAATGGCCACATTTTCCTTGACATTTAGTGGCTTAGTCTTGTCCACATTTTCATAAACCTCTGAATTCCGGAACCTCTGAAATCCGAACTTTTTGACAAGTTCGGTTTTCAGAAGTTACACTGTATTCAAAGGAAAGGATTAGAAATTATGTAGTATTATAAAAAAATTTCTCCTTTAAGTATAAATAGAAGACTTACAGCAGAACAAATATGTAACAAGTAATTTTTTTGTCAATTTGAGTACTAATATCTGGCACTGAGAAATTGATTAGTGATGGAACAAATATTTCTTTATGAAAAGATGCCAAAATATTTTGCATATTAAAGACATGAAATGTTTTTAAGAAGTTTGCTTTCAGATTACATTAACAATAATCTGCTGAATTTCTGTAATGTTTTTGCATAGTTTTTTGGCATAAGTTGTAGCAGGGATCTCGGTATAGAAATAAATGAAATCAGACTGAATGGGCAACAATAGTGAGTGTGGTCACGCTGTCCTGACTTGCCTAACTATACTGGTTGTATAGGTCTGATATTATCTTCACCACCAATAGAATAATTCACTTTTATTGCCATTTATATACATGTACGTGTATTGTAAATTGTACAAAATACATTTGTATAAAATGTATAGTTAATTTATTGATGAAAAGGAAGCAGATGCTTATTTATCTCTAAAATAAGGCACAGCAAGCACCTGAACAGTTGATATTCTCTACCCAGAATAATTATACAGAATATTTATAGTGATACATTGTATTAATTTGTTTTAGTTTTTTGTTGTAAGAAGTTTTGATTTTTAAACAGTTTAACAAACCAGTCACAAATGGTGCTGCCCCTGGCATGAGTACAAGCAACAATGCCGCTGCAGGACCATCGGGTGATGATGGTGCCAAAACGTCTACGGAGGAGGCAGTCCCGTCAGATATATTTGATTATTATGACAAGATGGATAATGAGGAGGAAGATGGGGAAGATCTAAGAACTGTCTCGTTTGAGGTGAAACAAGATAGAATAGAAGATATACAGAAAAGGTATGCTTTATAAGTAATTCAGTTTACTTAATAAAACAATACTGATGCCATAGAAACGTTTTAATTTACATTAACTGGAGATCCTTCGGTCATATATAGGAAGAGCTTATTTTCACCAACTTAAATATCCCATGCCCGGCTTTCACTAACATTCTCAAAACCAAAATCTCAGCTGAAATCCAAGATTTTTTCTCAACTCAGAAACATAGTTTGAGATTTTTTCTCAGTTTGACTTGTACTAAAATTCTATGAGAAGTAGATATATAACTTTGGTTGAGTAAAACATTGCTGGTTTTCAAAAGAATATTTGTTTTAGTGGATTGCTTACTGTTTTTAAACAATCAAATTTATTTGCTTAGCTTGCTCTCCAAATTTATATTGTAAATGTTAACAGTTAGGATGGTTATACAGATATGATCTATCATATATTTGTAGATGTATAGAGTTAGAGTACCCTCTGCTGGCAGAGTATGACTTTAGAAATGACACTCATAATCCAGATATCAAGTAAGTGTTAGTTCTTACATAGATATAAGCTAGTAGGTTTTTCTTCTTTTTAAAAGTTACAGTATCAACATATTTCTGGTAACAAAATGTTTATCAATATCAAAGGCACTATTTTATCAAAATTTTAACTCTTACTTTGCTGTTCCAAAAAGTGACATACCGTTGCCAGTCCTTAGTATCGAGTCAGACTGGCCTCCTGACAGTCTGCCCAGTCTCTATGCTGTTGGTAGAACAACTTCAAGTTTTCATCTTGATATACCATAACATTCATAATGTACAGTTCCAAACATAGAAGCTGAACAAGACTATTTCATAACTTCAGCTTGTAGAGGGTTCATGCCTGCTTGATATTGCATATCAGGAAAATAATTATATTCAGTTAAATATTTGACTGATGTATGCGAAACATTGATATGTATTTAAACAGATTTATAGTTTTGATGTGATTTTTTCTTATACATGTATTAGTTTCTTTATCTATTAACCATCATTTTAGATATTTGGTTGAAGTCTACCCTTCATTTTGGGTAATATGTGGATAGGATCAAGGCTGTTGTGGCTGAAATTATATTTTTCACCTTTGACCAAAAACTACAGAAGGAATGGGTTGAAACTTCACATGCTTTTTAAGAGCATAATAGAATGTCACTGTCCAAGGGCCATAACTCTAAACTTGGATTTTGACAGAATTTTGCCCTTTTTGAACTTAGATAATTTTACATTATCCAGACTTTTGCTTTAAGCATTGTGATTATTTGAATATGAGTTGAGCTGACAGCTCTTGTTAGTCCATTCAAAGCTACATCATAGAGTATTGCAGACTTTTTAGCTCGACTATACGAAGTATATGGAGAGGTGTCCTACTCGCCCCGGCGTCGGCGTCCGCGTCCAGATTTTAGATTAAAGTTTTGGTGCAGTAAAATATTTTTCATTATAACTTTGTCATTTCTTAAGGTATCAACTTCAAACTTCAAATATATGTTCCTTATCATCAACCACATCTTATGTGACAAGGTTCATAACTCTAGCACCAATGTTTTCAGATTTATCTCCCCTTGAACTTAGAATTTTCCTTAAAAAATACTATTTTTTACTGTTACTTCTTTATTTCTTAAGGGATCAACCTCATACTTCAAATATATGTACCTTATCATCATCCCATCTTATGTGTTAAGGTTCATAACTCTAGCACCAATATTTTTTCAGATTTATCTCCCCTTGAACTTAGAATTTTCCTCAAAAAGTACTATTTCTTTACCGTTTCTTCTTATTTTTTAGGGATCAACCTCATACTTAAAATATATTTACTTTATCATCATCCCCATCTTATGTTGACAAGGTTCATAACTCTAGCACCAATATTTCAGATTTATCTCCCTTTGAACTTAGAATTTTCCATAAAAAATATATTTTTTACTGTTACTTAATTTTATTTCTAAAGGGATCAACTTCATACTTCAAATATATTTACGTTATCATCATCCACATCTTGTGTGACAAGGTTTCATAACTCTAGCACCAATATTGCAAGAATTATCTCCCCATAACTTAGATTTTTTTACTAGAAAAATGTTATTTTTTATTATAACTTTTTTATTTTTAAAGGTATCTACCTCAAACTTCAAATACTTATTCCTTATCATCAATTACATTTTATGTGACAATGTTCATAACTCTTGAAGCAATATTTACAGATTTATCTCTCCTTGAACTTAGGATTTTCTTTAAGAAATATATTAACTTCTTTATTTTTTAAGGTATCTACTTCAAACTTCAAATATATATTTCTTATCATTACACAAATGTTGTGTGACAAGGTCCATAACTCTAGCATGACTATTTCTAGAATTATTCCCCTTGATCTTGGAATTTATGTTAACAAATATTACTTTTTAATATAACTTAATACATAATTATACATAATTGATTTTTCTTTCATAGTTTTGTCCTCCTTACTGCGTCCAGTATTTTATTAGTCGAGCTTCGCTGTCTCCTGTGACAGCTCTTGTTATTTCTTTGCCTTTATTAGCTCACCTGTCACAAAGTGACAGGGTGAGCTTTTGTGATTGCTTTTCGTCCGTCGTCCGTCCGTCATCCGTCTGTCCGTCGTCCGTCCGTAAACTTTTACTTTAAATGACATCTCCTCATAAACCACTAAGCCAATTTCACCCAAACTTCACAGGAATGTTCCTTTGGTGGTCACCTTTAAAAATTGTTCAAAGAATTTAATTCCATGCAGAACTCTGGTTGCCATGGCAACCGAAAGAAAAAACTTTAAATATCTTCTTGTACAAAACCATAAGAGCTAGAGCTTAGATATTTAGCATGAAACATGTTCTAATAGGTGTCTACCAAGTTTGTTCAAATAAAAGCCCTGGGGTCAAAATTGGCCCCGCCCCGGGGGGTCATTGATTTTCCCTATATGCATATAGTAAAAACTTAAAAAATCTTCCTTTAAAGAACTCAAAGAGCAATGGCTAAGATATTGAGAATGAAACATCTTCTAATAGGTGTCTACCAAGTTTGTTCAAATAAAAGCCCTGGGGTCAAAATTGGCCCCGCCCCAGGGGGTCATTGATTTATTCCCTATATGCATATAGTATAAAAACTTAAAAAATCTTCTTTTAAAGAACTCAAAAGAGTTAGAGCTAAGATATTTAGCATGAAACATGTTCTAATAAGTGTCTACCAAGTTTGTTCAAGTACAAGCCCTAGGGTCAAAATTTGCCCCGCCCCGGGGGGTCATTGATTTTCCCTATATGCATATAGTAAAAACTTACAAAATCTTTTTTTAAAGAACTCAAAGAGCTATGGCTAAGATATATAGCATCAAACATGTTCTAATAGGTGTCTACCAAGTTTGTTCAAATAAAAGCCCTGGGTCAAAATTAGCACCGCCCGGGTCATTGATTTTCTTTATATGTGTATAGCAAAAATTAAAATCTTCTTTGAAAAAACCAAATAGCTAGAGTTTAGATATTAAGCATGAAACATCTTCTAGTAAGTGTCTACAAAGTTTGTTCAATAAAAGCCCTGGGTCAAAACTTGCCTGGCCCCAGGGGTGTCATTGTTTTTAACTATATGTGTATAGTAAAAACTTTAAAAAAAATCTTTCTTTTTAAAAAGCCATATGAGCTAGAGCTTAGATGTTTAGCATGAAACATCTTCTTATGGTGTCTACCAAGTTTGTGCAAATAAAAGCCCTTGGGTTAAATTGGCCCTGCAACGTTGGGGGGGGGGGGGGTTGGGGGGCCTATATACAGGTGAGCGACCTCAGGGCCATCATGGCCCTCTTGTTGAAAGTAAGATATTAGATAATACACTACATACTACAGTGCTTTTCAAATACATAAAAGTCAGTGTACAAATGATGTAAGGATATTTGTCAGGTTGGAAACTCATATCAGTTGTTATATTTCAGCATAGATTTAAAACCTTCAACAGTTCTTAGACCGTATCAGGAGAAGAGTTTACGTAAGATGTTTGGTAATGGGCGTGCTAGGTCAGGTGTTATAGTGTTACCTTGTGGTGCGGGGAAGACTTTAGTCGGTGTGACAGCAGCGTGTACTGTCAGGAAAAGGTGTTTATGTCTTGCTACATCAGGTGTGGCAGTTGAACAATGGAGATCTCAGGTTTGCTTGATATTAATTTGATTTTATTTTTAATACTTTTTATTCTAACCTTCATAAATTGTGATATAAAACCTATATGTAAATAAATGAATATTCTTGATCATATTTCATTAAATGTATTTTGTAATCATCCTAACAGTGTCCAGTAATCTGCTAGATCCCTGGTCCAGTATGCTTATTATGTACAGTTTAAGGTGTGTTTTTTGATTCTCAAGAGAAGCAAATTTTTATACATGACATATTGTCCTAACACAGTTTGTCCAATGTTATTCATGCTTTAGTACTAACTTCTGTAACTGGATATGGATAAGTTAGCATTTATTTTAGGTAAAAAAGGTAAATTCTAGTGTTGAACTAACTATAGAAGCCATAGAGCGACATTTATTTTTGAAAAAGTAATAAATAATTAGTTAGAAGTTATAAATGATAAATTTCCTTACATGACTTCTGTAACAAACTGATTGTTTCATATCGATTTATTCAGGGAATATACATAAACATGTACAATATTTTCACATATATCAACATGCATATAATAAAACACGCAAGAAAAATGCAACAAAACAAAATAATTATAAGATTAATTAGTATGTTTTATGTTACCCTAGGATTGCCCTTTAAGTAAAACCAAAATAAACTGATATCTCTAGATTTGACATGCAGAAATTATGCAAATTTGTGATTTATGTTTTATATCAAAGTTTAAAATGTGGTGTACAGCAGACGACAGTATGATCTGCAGATTTACATCTGATGCTAAAGATAAACCTATTGGTAAGTTCATTTATTTTAACAGCTTATTATTAAATGTGGATATTGTAAGGTAGATTTTTGGCTATTTATAATTGTTGTTAATATCTGTTATAACAAACAAATGACTGAAAAGGTGTATTAATAAACTGATTCAAGCTAGACAGAAATATGAATTACATGTTTAGGGATATGTATGCCTGACTATATTTTAATTATAGAAATAAGTCATTGTTCTTATTATATAAAATAAATATAAAATATGTAAATAAGTTATTTTGTGTTTTCTTTGTGATTAATATATAAATTTTAAAAAGCAACATTTCATGATAATACAATTCTTAAAAGATTGTACAAACGTCGGTTAGCATCATTAAATAAACTTTAAAACTTATCCTGTGTTGATTGTTTGTTCCACTTTTTAGCTCACCTGTCACAAAGTGACAGGGTGAGCTTTTGTGATCGCTTTTCGTCCGGCGTCCGTCCGTCCGTCCGTCGTCCGTCCGTAAACTTTTGCTTTAAATGACATCTCCTCATAAACCACTGAGCCAATTTCATCCAAACTTCACAGGAATGTTCCTTTGGTGGTCACCTTTAAAAATTGTTCAAAGAATTTAATTCCATGCAGAACTCTGGTTGCCATGGCAACCGAAAGAAAAATCTTTAAATATCTTCTTTTAAACAACCCTAAGAGCTAGAGCTTAGATATTTGGCATGAAACATCTTCTAATGAGTGTCTTACCAAGTTTGTTCAAATAAAAGCCCTGGGTCAAAATTGGCCCCGCCCCCGGGGGGTCATTGATTTTCCCTATATGCATATAGTAAAAACTTAAAAGATCTTCTTTTAAAGAACTGTAAGAGCTAGAGCTAAGATTTTTGGCATGGAACATCTTCTAGTGAGTGTCTACCAAGTTTGTTCAAATAAAAGCTCTGGGGTCAAAATTGGCCCCGCCCCGGGGGGTCATTGATTTTCCCTATATGCATATAGTAAACACTTAAAAAATCTTCCTTTAAAGAACTGTAAGAGCTAGAGCTTAGATATTTGGCATGAAACATCTTCTAGTGAATGTCTACCAAGTTTGTTCAAATAAAAGCCCTGGGTCAAAATTGGCCCCGCCCCAGGGGGTCATTGATTTTCCCTATATGCATAAAGTAAAAACTTAAAAAATCTTCTTTTAAAGAACCCAAAGAGCTAGAGCTTAGATATTTGGCATGAAACATCTTCTAGTGAATGTCTACCAAGTTTGTTCAAATAAAGCCCTGGGTCAAAATTGGCCCCGCCCTGGGGGGTAATTGATTTTTCCCTATATGCATATAGTTTAAACTTAAAAAATCTTCTTTTAAAGAACCGTAAGAGCTAGAGCTTAGATATTTGGCATAAAACATCTTCTAGTAAATGTCTACCAAGTTTGTTCAAATAAAAAGCCCTGGGGTCAAAATTGGCCCCGCCCCAGGGGGTCATTGATTTTCCCTATATGCATATAGTAAAAACTTAAAAAATCTTCTTTTAAAGAACTGTAAGAGCTAAAGCTTATATATTTGGCATGAAACATCTTCTAGTGAATGTCTACCAAGTTTGTTCAAATAAAACCCCTGGGGTCCAAATTGGCCCCTCCCCAGGGGTCATTGATTTTCCTTATATGCATATAGTAAAAACTTATAAAATCTTCTTTTAAAGAACCCAAAGAGCTAGAGCTAAGATATTTAGCATGAGACATGTTCTAATGGGTGTCTACCAAGTATGTTCAAATAAAAGCCCTGGGGTCAAAACTGGCCCCGCCCGGGGGTCATTGATTTTCCTTATATACATAGCAAAAACTTAAAAATCTTCTTTGAAAAAAACCCAAATAACTAGAGTTTAGATATTAAGCATGCAACATCTTTAAGTAAATATCTACAAAGTTTGTTCAAA
This sequence comes from Ruditapes philippinarum, assembly GCF_026571515.1. NCBI lineage: Eukaryota > Metazoa > Mollusca > Bivalvia > Venerida > Veneridae > Ruditapes > Ruditapes philippinarum. The sequence continues at coordinate 74,970 of NW_026853760.1, read as the reverse complement.
TAAAAGCCCAGGGGTCAAAACTGGCCCTGCCCGAGGGGTGTCATTGTTTTTTACTCTATGTGTATAGTAAAAACTTAAAAAAATCTTCTTTTAAAAAAACCCAATGAGCTAGAACTTAGATGTTTTGCATGAAACATCTTCTTATTGGTGTCTACCAAGTCTGTTCAAATAAACAAATAAAAGCCCTTGGGTAAAAATTGGGCCGGGGGGGGGGGGGGGGGGGGCTATATACAGGTGAGCGACCTCAGGCCATCATGGCCCTCTTGTATTGTTTTATTGTAAGATTGTACAAAGGTTAATTAGTTTATAATTGAATTGATTACTCATGCATTAATTAGACAATGAAATTCTTTATTTGTATCATTTATTTAAAAAAAGTTATATCCTGTGGTAATTGCTGATTTTCAAAAAAAATTGAATGTATATTTAAGTGAATGAACCATTACAGGTTGCTCTATATGTATCAGCACATACTCTATGTTAGCACATACGATGAAGAGATCATGGGAGGCAGAAAAAGTCATGGAATGGATGCAAAGTCAGGAATGGGGACTGATGGTACTTGATGGTAAAATATTTCTCTTGTTCTAATGTTGTGTATCTCACCATTGTAGATTTAAATCTTTACAGTGACGTCTTGTTAATTGACGTGAGAAGGCTAACCAGGTGTTCAAACATGCCTGAAATAATATATATTATAGAAGGGCATGTTTATTATAGAAGGACATGTTGATGTTTACCTCCTCCATGAAAAAAGAAGATAGTAACTTAACATCTTACCCTATTTAAACAGAATAAGTATGGAACCATAGTTTTTGATTTATTATGCCCCCTTTTGAAAAAAAGGGGGTATATTGCTTTGCACTTGTCGGTCCGTCGGTCCGTCGGTCCGTCGGTCCGTCGGTCCGTAGACCAAATGGTTTCCGAGTGATAACTAAAGAACCCTTAGGCCTAGGAACTTCAAACTTGGTATGGTGATTGGTCATGACAAGTAGATGACCCCTATTGATTTGGGGTCAAGGGTCAAAGGTCAAGGTCACATTGACCTTGTAAGCAAAAACGGTTTCCGATCAATAACTAAAGAACCTTAAGGCCTAGGAACTTCAAACTTGGTATGGTGATTTGTCATGATCAGTAGATGACCCTATTGATTTTGGGGTCAAGGGTCAAAGGTCAAGGTCACATTGACCTTGTAAGCAAAAAACGGTTTCCGATCAATAAGTAAAGAACCCTTAGGCCTAGGAACTTCAAACTTGGTATGGTGATTGGTCATGATCAGTAGATGACCCCTAACGATTTTGGGGTCAAGGGGTCAAAGGTCAAGGTCACATTGACCATTTGGGTAAAAACGGTTTCCGATCAATAACAAAAGAACCCTTAGGCCTAGGAACTTCAAACTTGGTATGGTGATTGGTTATGACCAACAGATGACCCCTATTGATTTTGGGGTTAAGTGGTCAAAGGTCAAGGTCACATTGACCTTGTAGGTAAAAATGGTTCCCGATCAATAACGAAAGAACCCTTAGGCCTAGGGACTTCAAACTTGATATGGTGATTGGTCATGATCAGTAGATGACCCCTATTGAGTTTTGGGTCAAGGGGTCAAAGGTCAAGGTCATGACCAGTAGATACTTGATAACCCTTATTAATTGTTTGATCACTGGGTCAGAAGTCATGCATAATTACCTTATCACATGAATAATTGGCTGCTGATAGGGGGCATACATGTTTTACAAACATATCTTGTTTACTTAAAAGTTGAATCTCTTGTTGAAATTACAGCTACTTAATAAAGTGTACTTTTTTTATGCCCCCACAATGTGGGAGCATATAGCGTTGCACTTGTCCGTCTGTCCGTCTATCCGTCAGTCAGTCCGTATGTCCCGAAATCTTGTGAACGCAACTCCTCTTAAACCAGATGGCAGATTTTGCTTAAACTTACAGGGATGAACAACCTTAATGTGTAGATGGCAGTAAAGGAAGGAATTTTCGCTGCGACCAAATTTAACAGAATTATGGCCCTTTGTTGATTTTTTCACTAGATACTATGTAGAAATTTTGTGAACGCAACTCCTCTTAAACCGGATGGCAGATTTTGCTTAAACTTACAGGGATGAACAACCTTAATGTGTAGATGGAAGTATAGGAAGGAATTTTTGCTGCGACCAAATTTAACAGAATTATGGCCCTTTGTTGATTTTTTCACTATATACTATGTAGAAATTTTGTGAACGCAACTCCTCTTAAACCGGATGGCAGATTTTGCTTAAACTTACAGGGATGAACAACCTTAAGGTGTAGATGGTAGTAAAGGAAGGAATTTTTGCTGCAACCAAATTTTACAGAATTATGGCCCTTTGTTGATTTTTTCATTATATACTATGTAGAAATTTTGTGAATGCAACTCCTCTTAAACCAGATGGCAGATTTTGCTTAAACTTCCAGGGATTAACAACCTTAATGTGTAGATGGTAGTAAAGGAAGGAATTTTTGCTGCGACCAAATTTAACAGAATTATGGCCCTTTGTTGATTTTTAGTTTTCAACTTGTGGCACATGTAGTCCAAAAAATATTTGACCTAGAGTCATAAGATTGACAGAACAGTGGCGTGTGGGGGCATCAGTGTCCTATGGACACATTTCTAGTTTATTTCAATTACAAAAAAACGAAAGCAACTGTTATTTGGGTGTCAAATGTAATGAAAAGCTTTTCTGTTATTGAATACTATACATGTATATCATATGATTATAACAGAAGTACAGACAATACCTGCAAAGATGTTCAGACGAGTGTTGACAATCGTGAATGCCCACTGTAAACTTGGTCTCACTGCCACTCTGGTACGCGAGGATGATAAAATTGCTGATCTCAACTTTCTGATTGGTCCAAAACTTTACGAAGCAAACTGGATGGAACTACAAAATCTTGGTTTTATAGCTAGAGTGCAATGTGCTGAGGTAATCTTACTTTTGTAGTTAATTGTAGTTAATTGGTTGGGGTCAAAGTCATTCAGACTAAAAATACATGTTCCACCTCTACCACATACAAATGCCATGTTTTTGCTTTGCCCAAACAGCATCAGTGTGATCAGGCTTTATACTTTTGACATTTATTTCTTTGATAATGGAAACCATGGGACTCACAAACATATTTTATGGTTATAACAATAAGTAAGATAAGACCATTTCAAGATGAAGCTTGCTTGTATTCTAAATAATGAGCTACATTTGTATCATACACAAGTATAGCTAGAAAATCATCATAGTACTACCTTATTGTTTAATCTTTAACATACTTGCTAAAAAGGAATAAGCCTTTGTCATCAGTTAAGAGTCAGACCAATCGTGTAGACTATACTGTGGGTAGATCACTTTTAGCATTGAGATGTTAAAATATTTTAGATTTTAACAGACTGCTTGAATTTTAAAACAGGTCAATCCATCACATAAATACTGCTAGTTTAGTGTAAAGTTTTACTTTTTACTCAGTGATATAATATGAAATATTGTAATATTTAATGATTTGTCAATGAATTAAAGCATTATATGAAGTTTGCAATAATCAAGCAAAAGGTATTTTTTGTTTCAGGTATGGTGTCCGATGACACCAGAGTTTTATAGAGAGTATCTCACAACAAAACAACAAAGGAAATTGGTAAGTAGCAGTAGTTTTACATTTACTTTTAAAAGATCACAGGTTTCAACCTTGTTTTTCTTTTTTTATACAAATATTCATTATCTCAAAGAAAAACCAATATAATGCACAAGTTAATTTGATAATAACCAAAAGGGAAGCCCGGAAGGGAAAATGGTAAAATGGATGAGGAATTGAATATAGAATTTCAGTTTACAGTTTTATTGTTATGTGATTGAGCTTTTTAAAAAAAAGAAATGGTGGATTTCCCAGGTAAATGAATTGGAATGTTATAAATCTCTTATAAAAATTGTTAGGGTTCATGTAAAATTTGTTTTTTATGTGATTATTTTGTATATGTGTACAGAAAATGAATTTCTGTGAATTTGTTTTTACACTGAAAATAGATGAGCACACCAGCTGTTGTTTTGTAATTGTTATGTCACATTAGCAGTCGAATTTTTATTCTATTGCTTTTAATATCAGAGATTAAAACAAGTCAACCTTTGTGACAAGAACATGTGTTGTTTTAGCATTGTTATGTTTTATGAACAGAAGGAGAATTTCTATACTGTTTGTTTTACCATGAAAGATATAGGAAAGTCAACCTCCATGTCCTGTGACAGCAGGTGTTGTTTTGGCATTATTGTGTTATATAAACAGGTAAATTTCTGTTGTTTCAGTTGCTGTATGCGATGAACCCAAACAAATTCCAAGCCTGTCAGTATTTGATACGTTACCATGAGCGACGAAATGATAAAATCATTGTATTCTCCGATAATGTATTTGCTCTGAAAAACTATGCCATCAAACTAAACAAGTATGTATAATTTAAATTACTAATTTTGTAGTTTGAATATTGTAGTTTTATCCATTTAGCAATTAATTTCATGCATATTTGGTCTGAAAAACTACGCCATCAAACTAAACAAGTATGTATTGTTTTGTAGTTTTAATAATGTAGTTTTAACCATTAAGCAATGATTTTCATGCATGTGCCATTCAGGAAATATGCTTGCATATTTTTTTTCACACAGGCATTTTGGAAGTATTCTTTTTCAAAATTGACAACAAATAATTTTTTGCAGCAGACATATTACATTGTATAATATATAGCTTTAAAAAATAGCTTATATATTTTCATTGACATTATTTGCGATATCATAAAGTAATAAATGATTGTATAATTTCAGACCTTATTTATATGGACCAACATCACAAGGGGAGAGATTACAAATTCTACAAAACTTCCAACATAATCCTAAAGTCAACACTATTTTTGTCTCAAAGGTTAGAATGCCTTTTATTTTTTAAATAATATGTACATGTATTAAACAGCCAATTAGAAATCAAAAATTCCTCTTGTCCGCTCATAATTACAAGTAGAATTTAAGAGAATTCAATGCAGGATGAGTAGAAAAATGTTGCCTGCTCATCGGATTTAGTAGCTACTTGTCGTGCAGGACAAGTGACTCTGAAAATTATTTTTGATGCCTGCCAATTATATGCAGTAAGAATTTAATATCATACTAAGAAGTGACATGTTTTGCAAATTTTTAAGCATGAATATTGACTGGTATACATTTTCTTATATTCAATATTTCATCTGCCTAATTAAATCAATTACATTGTGACCCCTTGCTCACCTGAACTTAATGAGGTAACAGGTTCTACTTACTGCAAAATGGAAAATATCTGTTTAAAAAAAGTGTATGTGCTGCAGGGAGGGATGGGGGTACAAGGGGAATAGGGGTGCAGGAATGGATGGGGGTGCAGGAATGGATGGGGGTGCAGGGAGGGATGGGGGTGCAGGGATGGAGAGGGTACAAGGGGGTGGGGTGCAGGGAGGGATGGGGGTGCAAGGGAGATGGGGGGGGGCAGCACAAAGATGAAGCTACATATTGTATTTGAAGATGGTGAAATTAACTCAGCCATATAACATTGCTTTACTATTTGTTCATGTTTTGTTATCTTAAAGGTGGCTGACACATCATTTGACCTACCAGAAGCTAATGTACTCATACAGATATCAGCTCATGGTGGCTCTCGTAGACAAGAAGCTCAGAGATTAGGAAGAATTCTAAGAGCAAAGAAAGGTATATCAAACTCTATTATGTCTTTTACTTTCAATTAAAAACTAGAAAGTCATATCTCCATTTAAAATTTATAATTTAAGATATTTAAAGTTTTGATTCTTTTCAGACTTTAATTAATTTCAGTATAACTGTTGTTGTAATATTGTACATGTATTTTACAGGTGCTGTAGCTGAGGAGTATAATGCATTTTTCTATTCTCTTGTGTCACAAGATACAATGGAGATGCAATATTCACTGAAGAGACAGAGATTTCTCATTAACCAGGGTTACAGTTATAAGGTCATCACAAAACTAGCTGGCATGGAGGAGGTAAACTAATTGTTGTTAGCAGTTATAGTAGGAATCTCAGTTTCACTAAAATAGTTAGGAGAACCTAAATTTTATTTTTGGGTCCCTGGCTGAGTGGTTCTGGTCATTGACTTAAAACCACTTGCTCCTCACAGCTCTAGGTTTGAATCCCGCCAGGAAACTTTGATTTTTTTATGTAAGGAAGCTAACCAGCTGCCTTGCATAATGTTCGTGGTTCTAATCTGTGTCTGAAATAATGCACAGTGGGGCACATGTAAAGCTAAAAGTCACCATATTATCTCTACTTCCTTGGTGTGAAGTTAAAACCAACAAATAAAATTGAGTTTCATTCAATGTATTTCTTGATGAGCTGATCACACTTTTTTTGTCATGATTAAATAAGAAATGATGTTCATGTTCCTTGTAGAGCTTGAACCCATAATTCTTATGTGATAAGGCTAGCACCTATCCCCATAATGCCTCTGTTCCCATCAGTTTTATTATGCTTGAGAGATATTAAAGAGTCAATTAGAATAATACCCGGTATTTCAAAAACTTCACACAAAAGGGATCAAAATTAGCAATTAATAAGTTGTTACATTAGCATAGTTACATGTTATGAAAATGCTTTAAGATGTATAGAAATTAAATCATCAACTGATCTTTTAATGAACTAGGAACATATTTGTATATTAAGGATTTAAATATGCAAACAACTTATCTTGTATCTTTAATTGGCACATGTTATGAAAAGTATTCACTTTATAATACTGGCTGTTAATACGTCATGTATAAGTTTCTATATGTGACTGGTTGTAACTTCTAGGAGGAACTGGCATTTACTACAAAGGAAGAACAAGCACAGTTGTTACAGAAAGTGATTGCAGCTTCTGATCAGGATGCTGAAGAAGAAAGAATTATAGGAGAAAGTATTGGTGGGAAGTCTATCGTAAGTTGTCATCTGCATATTCAAATAGCCAATTGTTAAAACTAGTCACATTACAGGGATAAAGTTATAACCAACATTTGATATATTATTAAACTTTCAATAACTGTAAAATCATGTTTTGTTTTTAGCTCACCAGAGCCATCATGTTTTGTTTTTAGCTCACCAGAGCCAAAGGCTGAGGGCGAGCTATTAGTATCAAAGGGGGATGCTCCGGTGTCTGTCCTCCATCGTCATGCGTCAACAATCGTCTTCTTCTCTGAAACTACAAAACAGATTTACTTCAAATTTGGTCTGTAGCATCCTTGTGACAGTCACAGTGGAATTTGCTCATGTCATTCCAATTGGTCCCTTTTAGGGGTCAGCAGAGCTAAAAATAGAAAAACCTTTAAACGTCTATTTCTAGAGAACTAATTGACCAAACTTTGTCTGTAGCATTCTTAGATAGTCTTTAATCAAGTTTGCTAATATTATTTTGATTGGCCCCTTTTAGGGGTCTCTAGGGCTAAAAATAGAAAAACCTTTAATCATATTCTCCAAGAGAACTAATTGATGGATCATCACCAAACTTTATCTGTAGCATTCTTGGGTAGTGTTTTATCAAGTTTGCTCATATTAATTTGATTGGCCCCTTTTAGGGGCCGCTAAAGCTAAAAATAGAAATACCGTTTAATGTCAGTATTTCTAGAGAACTTATTGATGGATGATCACCAAACTTTGTCTGTAGCATTCTTGGGTAGTGTCTTATCAAGTTTGCTCATATTAATTTGATTAGCCCCTTGTAAGGGCTGCTAAAATTAAAAATAGAAATACGTTTAAACATCTTCTCCTACAGAACTAATTAATGGATGATCACCAAACTTTGTCTGTAGCATTTTTGAGTAATCTTTTATCAAGTTTGCTCACATTAATTTGATTGGCCCCTTTTAGAGGCCACTAAAGCTAAAAATAGAAAAAAACCTTCAAACATCAATTCCTACTGAAATAATTGATAGATGATCACCAAACTTTGAAGCATTCTTAGGTAGTCTTTTATCAAGTTTGCTCATACTAATTTGATTAGCCCCGTTTAAGCTAAGGCTTAAATGCCCCAGGTCATGGCATTTTTTCAAATTATAGTTTAAACATATTCTATGCTCAAATTTAATATTAGAATATATTGACATTCCAACACTGAAAAGCAGTTGTTTCTGGTGAGCGACTCAGCCCTCTTGTTCATATTCTAATGTACATATCTGATCATTGGAGATACTTTTAACCATTGATGTTTTAGACACTGCTGCAAGTTTTAGTCAAATGAGAGTGTTTTGAGACATTAAAGAGAGTTTTAAACATAGCAGAGAGATTTAGAGAGATTTTGAGATACAAGCGTCTCATTTTGAGATACAAGTGTGTCACATGAATTCTATATGAAAACATGATAAATCATTACCTTACAAAATATTTCTGTACCATAGTGATGATTTTGTGCATTCCACACCTGCTTTATAAGATTGAAATGTACAAATTTTGTTTTAATTTAGATACTTTATTTAGAAACTTACAACTATTTTTCAAATTATAAACAGTATGATATATCATGGTACTTTTTAGCTCACCTGTCACTTTGTGACAAGGTGAGCTTTTGTGATCGCTTTTCGTCCGGCGTCCGTCCGTCGTCTGTCCGTCCGTCCGCCCGTAAACTTTTACTTTAAATGACATCTCCTCATAAACCACTAAGCCAATTTCATCCAAACTTCACAGGAATGATCCTTTGGTGGTCACCTTTAAAAATTGTTCAAAGAATTTAATTCCATGCAGAACTCTGGTTGCCATGGCAACCGAAAGAAAAAGCTTTAAATATCTTCTTTTAAAAAACCCTAAGAGCTAGAGCTTTGATATTTGGCATGAAACATCTTTTAGTGAGTGTCTACTAAGTTTGTTCAAATAAAATCCCTGGGGTCAAAATTGGCCCCGCCCCAGGGGGTCATTGATTTTCCCTATATGCATATAGTAAAATCTTAAAAACTCTTCTTTTAAAGAACCCAACGAGCTAGAGCTAAGATATTCAGCATGAAACATCTTCTAATGAGTGTCTACCAAGTTTGTTCAAATAAAAGCCCTAGGGTCAAAATTGGCCCCGCCCCAGGGGGTCATTGATTTTCCCTATATGCATATAGTAAAAACTTAAAAAATCTTCTTTTAAAGAACTCAAAGAGCTAGAGCTAAGATATTCAGCATGAAACATCGTCTAATGGGTGTCTACCAAGTTTGTTCAAATAAAAGCCCTGGGGTCAAAATTGGCCCCGCCTCGGGGGGTCATTGATTTTGCCTATATGCATATAGTAAAAACTTAAAAAATCTTCTTTGAAAAAACCCAAATAGCTTGAGTTTAGATATTAAGCATGAAACATCTTCTAGTAAGTGTCTACAAAGTTTGTTCAAATAAAAGCCCTGGGGTCAAAACTGGCCCCGCCCCAGGGGTGTCATTGTTTTTAACTATATGTGTATAGTAAAAACTTAAAAATCTTCTTTTAAAAAACCCAATGAGCTAGAGCTTAGATGTTTAGCATGAAATATCTTCTTATGGATGTCTACCAAGTTTGTTCAAATAAAAGCCCTTGGATGAAAATTGGCCCTGTGTGTAGTAAAACTTAACATTGTGAAACATCTTCTAATGAGTGTCTTCAAGTTTGTTCAAATAAAAGCCCTGGGGTCTAAACTGGCCCCGCTCCGGGGGCCTATATACAGGTGAGCGACCTCAGGGCCATCATGGCCCTCTTGTTTATCACTGGTATCACTGGTTCTGAAAAATCATTGGATAAGAAATTTAATGTCCAGGAAATAAAGATTTGTAATAGTCAGTATGATAACTAATGAGGTTCTAATGGCAATAAAGAAATGTGCATTACACTGTATATTTTGATTATTATTTTCTTATTTTTTTGTAAACTATTTCTAGAATTATGACTTAATAAAAATTATTACTGCATCATAATTATCAAAATAATTGTGTTTCTAGTTGTTGCAATTCATGTAAGAAATTATAAGTTGAATTGTTTAAATATTGGAAACTTGTTTAAAAATAGTTTTATAAACCTTTCAGGCATTATATATTGCAATATTGTTAGAAACATAAAATTTAAGAAATGGGTATTTTCAATATTGAAAGGTATCAAAATTTTGTAATTTTCAAAACTGTCAAAACAGTAAAATAGACAAAAAATATTTGTATATAATTTAAATGCATAAAAAGAAACTTTATTTGCAGAAAAAAAGTTGTTTAAAGCATTTTGTATAAATCAAGCCTTGTTTTATGTTTCAGATGGGACGAAAAGTTGGGAGCATGAGTTCCATGTCAGGAGCAGACGATAATGTATATATGGAACTTTCTAAAAAATCCTCCAACAAGCATTCACATCCATTGTTTAAAAAATTCAGAAAATGAGAAAGTGTTTTTACAATTTACTCCTATAATGTTGGGTAAAAATACTTGTAACTTCTGGGAAAATTTTGTGAAATTTACGCCCTGGTACAGACAACATTAGGGGCATAGAACATTCTACAGAACCTTGACACCAAACTTTCATTTAAAATGATGGGAAAGTTTTGAAAATAAATGACTTATCGGATCGGAGAACAAAGTTTTCATGATATTGTATTAAGTAGTTATCTTACCTACAAAATATACTATTTTCAAATGATGAATTAATGCAGCTTTTCTAAATTTGGTTGCATGTTAAATAACATTTGTTGTTTAGATGGTATTTAAAAAATGATTATATTTCTTGTGGGCATGCCTGATGTATACATGGATCTTTCCAAAACATTTTAATTCCATTATTAAGAAAATTCAGAAAAAAAACCCAGAATGACTTAATTTTTAGATTCATTATTTTTCTTTGAAGCAGGCAGAGATATGTACATGTAACATGATCAAAAATTGTCCAATTAGTCATCCAGAAAATATTTTTTTATAGCAATTATTTTAATAAACATGTGATGTTCTAGTATAAAGTTCCAAGAATTGAGTTGTTGCGATTGATTCGTGTGTTTCAAACATTATTATTGTCTGTGGCAGGATATTGAAACTTTTCTCTTGAGGAAGACAAAATTGTGTTTATTGAACATTTTGTGAACAAATTATTTAACAAGTAATTCAGAATTATGATATAAACTCGGGATAAAAGTTTCTTTTGAACTGAACTTGTCAAGCAGAGACAATTTAAGATGATGTTATGACTGTATTGTTGTTAGAGCAAATTCTTCTCAAATGTTAGAGAAACATCATGTTGAACAGTCTGAATATTATATCACAAAGATTACAATTAATGACCTGAGAAAAATTGATAATGAATTTCACTATAGCAAAAAAGATATAATGGTTGTGAGCAAAAACGTGTTTATTGTAAATGAATGTACATTTATATCATACATTCAAACATACATTCAAACATTCTATAAAGTTTAGAAAATAAAATTATTTGGATGATTATACTTATTTTTTTTTTAACAATTCTTTTGTGAATTGAAGATTTCATTCGAACTTTGCAAATTCTTTGTGTCACCAAAGGAAAAATATTCATCATTTACAAAAGTAGTTGCAAATACGATATTAGTTTTATTTTCATATGGAGAAATCACTATATTTTAAACATAAATATGTAGATATCATCACATGACCTCACTTATTTCGATATAAAATATACATTTTCATTTTTTCTATTGCACATATTTAAAAATGTAAATAATATAACGGGGTCGAGGGGTTAGAGTCGATGACTTCTAATCCAGTTACCTCTCTGGCGAGGGTTTGATCCCCGGGAGATGCTTTGGTAGTTTAGAGTGGAGGAAGGTAATTTAGTACTGGTGTAACTCTCCAGGAACGATGGTTAGGAAACTACCCGCCTATATGACTGAAATACTGTTGGCAAAAGGCATAAAATGAAACAAACAAACAAATAATATAACGTCTTTAACTTTTATCTATTGAAATCTAATAAGTGACATCATTTTTGGAAATAGATTGTTCAGATTTTTGAAACAAATGTAGAATGTTATAGACTTAAATTCACATTCTTCAATGCCTTTTTATATAAGCATTAATTAAAATAAAATTATGCTCTACTTGAACTAAGATCTCCAGAAAATGTGTGATTATTTTCGCAGCTTCACATATACATGATATATAGATCTGCTGAAAACAGACATTTAGTTTTAACTGTGATAATGTAGTCTAATTGTAGATAATTGCAGAGTGCACAGAAATCACTATAATGTTTTGGATCTATTACTTTTAACATTTATAGCATAAATTGTAATATGATAATATATACATCCATAGGTAACATACATTATAGAAAATAATGAGAATGAGCGAAAATCAAAGTACAGATGTACTGGTTATATGACCCTACGTTTTACACAGGTAAAACAATTACAGTCTGATTAAACTATAGATAATAAACCAGTCTGTTCTTTAGTAGATTGTAACAGTAAAACACAAGGACCTAGAAACAGAAGACACTTTAATTCGTTTTTCGTCAACGTTTCTAATTTCTACAAAACATTTAGAATGAACACTAATGTATAAATAGGAGGTAATTTAACCCTATTGTTTTTCTTCTAACATTTTAATATCGTTATAGGCTAGTTTTAGTGGACCTAAACAAAAGCACTTTGAATGTGCTCAGAAATAAAGAAAGAAACATTCTCGATTAAACATTTATTTTCAAACATTAGATACTACAATAAGTAATAAGAATCAATGGATATTTTTGAAGATTGTTTACCAAAAGAAAAAGATACGAACAAAAGACAAGTCTTATTCAGTGTCCTTTTTTCCTTACATGGACAAGTATACATTCACATGAATAATGATGTCAAAAATAACCACTGGAGATAGATCGAATGATGTTGTTTTGTCGGTCAGTTGACATAAGATTCTTGCTCAGTCTTGCTGTCCTACACAAAAAATCCCTTTCAAGAAAACTTTCCCTCTTTATTATCCTCCAATTAACCACTACTGATAACCGATAAGCCAACTCCTGTGATTGTTGTTTTAAGCAAACACACGTTTATACAACCAATATATAGAAAGTTTTTAAGCACAAACACGTTTATACAACCAAGATATAGAAAGTTTTTAAGCACAAATACGTTTATACAACCAAGATATAGAAAGTTTTTAAGCACACACACGTTTATACAACCAAGATATAGACAGTTTTTAAGCACAAATACGTTTATACAACCAAGATATAGAAAGTTTTTAAGCACAAACACGTTTATACAACCAAGATATAGAAAGTTTTTAAGCACACACACGTTTATACAACCAAGATATAGAAAGTTTTTAAGCACAAATACGTTTATACAACCAAGATATAGAAAGTTTTTAAGCACACACACGTTTATACAACCAATATATAGAACGTTTTTAAGCACAAATACGTTTATACAACCAAGATGTAGAAAGTTTTTAAGCACAAACACGTTTATGCAACCAAGATATAGAAGTTTTTAAGCACACACACGTTTATACAACCAAGATATAGAAAGTTTTTAAGCACAAACACGTTTATACAACCAAGATATAGAAAGTTTTTAAGCACAAACACGTTTATACAACCAAGATATAGAAAGTTTTTAAGCACAAACACGTTTATACAACCAAGATATAGAAAGTTTTTAAGCACAAACACGTTTATGCAACCAAGATATAGAAGTTTTTAAACACAAACACGTTTATACAACCAAGATATAGAAAGTTTTTAAGCACAAACACGTTTATGCAACCAAGATATAGAAGTTTTAAGCACAAACACGTTTATACAACCAAGATTTTTAGATATAGAAAGTAACATTTACAATCATATAATATATATTGTACTCGTTATCAACTTACAAAAAACTCATTTTTATAGTGTATAAATGAAATTGCTGTGACAGTTAAAGTGTTAAAATGATAAGAAAGCAATACAAATTCTTTATGGTTAATATATGAAAAACTATAATAAAGCTATAAAAAAGAGTAATTTTTATTTGAATGAAAATTTGGATGTATTAGCATTATCTTTAGAAATTAAAAATTTCCGTTAAGCAAGGAAATTTGTGATTGAACATTATTACTTTTCCTTTAAAGTCATTTGGCCAAATTTTTGTCGATCCAGAAGGTTGTGCATATAGTCTTCAACAGTGTCCAAAATCTGACTCAAAGCCAATAGTGCAAGTATGTTGACATTGATGTCAAGTTTTGTCTCCTCCTCGTAGTTTTTAACCGGAAGTATGTTAGACCTGCGCAGGCCCAGAAGTTGTGAGGCTTTCTCAACATGTTCCTCTACAGCCCAGCTCTTGTAGGTAAATGAAACGTCCCTCTCCACATCTTTGCAGATTTTGTCTATTTTTGTCAGTATAATAAGCTGAGGAATTTCTACAGAGAGACACAAACAGTTTAAGTTCATTGCGATAGGTATATTTTACATATGTTCCAAAGAAACGACAATTTTATGTAAATAACAAAGTAACGTATATATATATCGTGTATTTTATGTATATTCCTAGGAAAGTCAAACATATACATTGTATTTTATTTATTAACAAAGACACATACCTTTTATGTATGTTACATGGGACAGAAAGATACAATTGTCTTCCGTCCAAGATGTTACAAAGAAACGTGTATTTTATATTGACAACAAAGAAACGTAAATTATATATATATATATATATATATATATATATATATATATATATATATATATATATATATATATATATATTTATTTATTTATTTATTATGTAGAAATGTAGTTTTGACGGTAGTTTGTATTTTACAGTACCGTCCATGGACGATTTGTCAAAGACTAACGTTTGTCAAACATCTTATGATTAACAGAGTGACTGATTAAAAAAACAACTTTCCCCCTAAATTATCTTTTAATCTTTATACATAAAAGCTTTACCTCTCTCGTTCATTAAACGTTGAAACTTTTTTATCTTTTCAATGATTTTATCCGAAACAACATCAAGTGTTGTGGCGTCAAGTACAATTACCACACAGTGGATTCTGTCCTGTGTTGGGCCAGTCTCGAATTGGTCATCTTTTGGTGTCACTGTCTCTTCCTGGTTAAACTGGAAAGTATAATTTCCTCATACTAAAATGTTATACTAAAATGGCTCTTTTTCGCATTAGATAAACGAAATTACTGCTCCAGTCTTACATTTTCAATTTTGCCGTGTTGGGCTTTCTTTAGGGATTCTGTATTTATCTATTTTATGATCACATCTGTGTTATTTGTGCCGTGTGGCGGCTGTAAAAAGTCTCCCCGTACATTTCATCAATGATGTTATATTTTCGATCCTTGAAGATCGTTCAGCACGACATTATTGTTGTGCTTGTGGTATTTTTAGTTTCAACTTTTCGACATTTTCTAGTTGGGTGGTTCCAATATTCCTACTTGAATAATGTTGAATCACCGTTAGGATATGTTGCCTGCTTTTTAAATTTGTCTATTTTGTTTATTTAGTTCCGCCCACTGTTTTCTCGTTTAGGGCACACGCTTTTTATTACTTGGGGACCATACGCCGCTTTTCATGGAATGGCACTACTGTGTCACATTGAAGGTTCCATGATAACCGCCGTATGAACACATCTGCGGATGTTTCTAAATTCAAAACTTCACCATTTTCGTGTTAAATGTTGAATTCTGCTTAAGCCGGTGCTAGGGGGCGTGGACGGTAACTTGCACTTTCCAGTACCGTCCATGAGCAGGCTCAATCAAACCGAGCCTGCAACATTTTCAATTTTGCCGTGTTGGGCTTTCTTTAGGGATTCTGTATTTATCTATTTTACGACCCTATACAACTCAATGTTTACCCTGTCACGTGCTATTTCCGTTCACTGTACCTTACTTGGGAGCCTATAGATTTTTTAACTTGTACCTTTCTTGCGATAAAAGGAAGTAGACTTGTTTACATACTGTGTATACTGCCATTCAAAACCATCTGTACAATAAAAAAATTTATAAACTAAAGGCTCTTGCCTAGCTTTTAGTCGATGCATTAACCGCAAAACTACTTAACCGTTCTAATCAAGCGAATCGCAGTAGAATGAATATCAAAATATTTCAGAAGCAACAGTCAATTTTAGTATTAATTGTGAATTAATGACATTTGCGCAACCATAATAGTATAAACAGTATATAGTAATAGTTCTCTTTTGGTTCACAGTTCACATGCTTAGAGAACTGTGCAACTTTATCACAAATGTAGATTTTTTTTCATGTTCGTAGGTAATAATCATGCGGATCTTAATAGAAATTTAGGAAGTCTTTTAAGTAGTAATTTTAAAGTTACATTAAATAAATTTCATAAAAAAAGAAATAGCGACATTTCTTTAATAAATTTGGTTTCATATTGACTCCAGATCTTATTTTGGTGTCCAGACAACCAAAATGAGTTTAATGAGCATACAAATGTGCAACCTCATTGTGGCGAATTCGGAAGTACAATTTCTGTTTGCATGAGAAACTCCGTCTTCAGATCATCCGTACATCAATATTAAATCTAAGTAGCAGTCCTAATTCAACGGTATATTTCCGCATTGTAACGGATATTTTTATACAAATTTAATCTTTTTTATGAGATGATTATTTTTTCTGAATCACAGGCCTAGTGCACCGTGAAGCGTAAACGGTAAAAGTGTGTTTGCACAAGAAAATCTTATATTTGTTGTGTTCCGGATAGCAACTATAACACCGTGACGTAGCGCATACACGAGCTGATTATAGTCTTCATTTGCATGTTAAAATTCGTAGACGAACTTTAGTGTTACTGTGGGGTTTCCCATTTAAAATCCTAATTTATGAACAATATTTGATGAGATTTACAACGATACTGTTAAAAATGTTAATGAAACTGTAGAATGCTTGGTTTTTAGGCCGACGGCAAAAATATTTTAACATATTTATTTAATGTAGCTTTAAGTCAAGTGAACATTTAAAAAACAACCATGCTAATTGTCAAAAAGGAGCAAATGTTTCTGTTATCTAATTCTAACAACATGCCAAGTTTAAAGAAATTCTATTTAACAGTTTTATTTTGCCTATATATGTCTATATGAAAACTCCCGAAAACGTTCTTAAAAGGCACTCAAGTTTTTGACATGACGGGACTGGAAATATTTTTTTTTGATACTCATGTTGCAATTCATTGTAGGTCCAGACCAATAAGGTGTACGCAAATTTTCAAATCAATCGCTAATTCCGTTTTTGTAGAATAATTATTCTAATTGAGTAAAATGACCCAAATCTGAAAAGCGTTGCAACGTTTTTCACTCAAAGCGAGCTATGAATAGCACAAAAATACGTTTTTCAATTTATTTCTGAGTATATTTCTTAATTACCCTTTGCATATCTTTCTATTTTAAGTACCCAGCTGACCTATGTATTTTTTTTTTACTTCAATGGAGTATGAAATATGAATTATTCTTAAAATCTTGATGCATATTTCTAAAGTTTTCTCCCAACTTTGACATCAGGAGATGGGGAGCTATTAGATATATTGATTAATTCTTACCAGATGAAAATTTTGAATGTGTCCATCAAGAAGATAACTACAATCGTTCACATCAAGACCTGCCGATTCCTCCACACCCGGTGTATCACATAAGATGAACTTTGGAGAGTCACCCGAGTTTAGTCGAATGGAGTAAGGAACGTACTAAAACAGAAAAGAATGTTATAATATAAATGTAATTCAATTTGAACATACATAATTTATAATTTACTCCTCTTAAACAATATACAATATGATGAAGATGATTATAATAATAACACACACGCACGCACGCATGCACACACAATTCATAAAAAGGTCGATCAGTGAATTATTTTTTGTTGCTGTTTTAGAATATTCGGGCACAATTTATAACAGTGGCTATAAAATATTTTCAGAAAGACCTTAAGTAAAATCTTAAATACTGATTTTATCTAACAATAGGTAAAGTTTGTGACCTATTTTGTTTGCGAGAGAACATTACCCCAGCAGTTATACTCTGCTCAGCGCTACCACTACACGCCCTCCGAGTAATACGTTCACGGAATATGGAATCAATTGTGTTGAAAAAGCTGGATTTCCCAGCACCCACTGGGCCTATCATTGCGACCCGTGCTTCGCTAAATGAAAGATCAGGGGTCGGTTTAAATGCAAGGATGGCCTCCTTAAGCCTTTTAAGCTCCTGAAATATACACAAATAACGTTCATGTTTTTCTCACATTCATATTATTATTCCGCCATAATACTATTTTGTGTATTAAATGTATATGCTATTTAAATATAAGATGTTGCCATACTTATTTCATCTAATGAGATGGTTTGGATTTGCTGAATTAAAAACATTTATTTTACGTAAAATGTCTTCATGAAAAATAAATTACATTGTATTTCTGAATGTGCGTGTTTATCTGTTGTTTTTTGTATGATATTAATTCGTACCTTTGCATCCCAGCTATCAATATTACGCCATGGTTTCCTTACTTTATTTTCATCATCTAAAATATATACTTTGTTTACATCATCTAAAATATATACATGTATTTTTTAATTCCATTATGCAGAATTTACTGGCATTTTATGCCTATTTCGGCTTTGAAAGTTACCCTTGGACATTGCGATGCAGTCATATTAATATTTCTATAACAGTCTTTCATATGGAGGGTGATTTATGCCAAAATTACATCTTGCTTTCTTACGTTACATCGTGCTTTCTAACTTGTACATCGTGCTTTCTAACTTGTACATTATGCATTCTGACATATACATCTTGCATTCTTACTTTTACATGTTGCTTTCTTACATGCACATAATGCTTTCTGCTGTGTGCGACTTGCTTACTTTTATGTTGA
Source organism: Ruditapes philippinarum (assembly GCF_026571515.1). Lineage (NCBI taxonomy): Eukaryota > Metazoa > Mollusca > Bivalvia > Venerida > Veneridae > Ruditapes > Ruditapes philippinarum. The sequence goes on along the minus strand of NW_026853760.1, from coordinate 56,121 downwards.
TGTCGTTATTTAACGATCAATTATTATTCATTTGTATATTAATTCAATAAATTAACCTGCAACTGTTTGTATTTGGGTCTATTTACTCAGCTTGAATGACGAATGTCATAAGGTAGAATGCGCATATCCGAAAGCCGAATGCAGCAAGCATAATACAACGCGACATCTGGTGTAATAATATGTGACACCCAAATTATGCTAACAGGTGGCGCTACAGTTATATTCTCGGTAAAGTCCGTATTGCGGTTCGGATTCAGTTAACCAAGTTACGTCCCTTTGTTTTAAAATTTCCATTTGCACTCATGGAAAAAATATGCAAAACGATTTAACCAATTTCTATATTTATTAATGAAAGTCTGTAGGTCAAATTATATTTACAGCTGACAATGACAAGTTGCACATTTCCAAATCAATGGTTTAAGAATTTATTTTTATTCATCAACAAAATAATTATAAAATTGAACAGTTGTTCGACATTGTTCAAAGTGCTTTGGCTATAAAAAACTTCTTATTAAAATATTTTCTGACATGGCTTATTTCCAATACCTGTGATCATCCAAACATTTTTAATGTGTTTCTATTAATTAGGACATTTTCTTGCCTATTTTCAAACTAATTTTGTACACACGTTAGATTTTTTAAAATCAACTTGTCAAAAAATGTCTTTTTTCACTAAGTTGAAATTATTCACTAAGATGCTTTATGGCCCCAGCTTCTTGTTCACAGTGTCAGCTAAACTGAAGGAACTGCTGCCAAAATCAGCTGATTCTGAGAAAAAAAGAAAAAAAAGGCAAAACTGTCTAGTCTGTCAATCTGTGAGAGTTTAGCTTTAGGACGAATGATTTCATAATATTAATTGATGAGTACATAAAAACAAAATGTACAAAAAATGTCCCAAGAAATGGTTATAAAATCAAATGAATTGTTTGTCATAGAAGATATTAATAAACATTTTTTTTCATTTTTTAAAAGAAAACTACTAAAAAGGTATCTTCAGCCAAACATGCAATATTCATTTTATAACCATTTCTTGGGACCATTTTTGTACATTTTGTTTTTATGTACACATCAAATAATATTATGAAATCATTCGTCCTAAAGCTACACCACGGTGCATATCTATATCGGTACTTTCTTTGCGAAATCTGCTCAAACGGCACCCTCTTTACACATGCACAGGTTATTCTCTGCTAAAAACAAACCAGCGATGGATAACAATCCAGTAAAATTTCAATGTAATAAGGAAAGGGGGTTTGACAGGTACAAAAGATATATACCACGGAACACTAGAATGTTTTATCTATGTGCTGATTTGCCATGTGCCCGTTTTTCGTGTACTGCAACTTCACAATAAGCTACAAAAAATCGACATGTCTTGCCTCGCCCATCACCTCGACATACTTTTCGGGCTGCAATGAACCGTGGGCTTGATTATATATGCATCATACATATTTAATATGTTCATTTACATATCATCTTCGGACAAATGGCAGTATATTGTCAAAAAAAAATGTAAAATTCATAAAAACACCATACTTTCGGTTTTGCAGCGTACCCTCATGGCACAACATATGCTTTTATTTGCGTTAATCGTTAAATAGGTATGAAATATTTCTTACTTAAATATTACATACTTAACGATTAACGCAAATAAAAGCATATGTCGTACCTTGTGGGTACGTATGTGTTAAAAAATGAGAGGGTACCTGTGATATAAAAATTCAAATGAAGAGAGGTAGCCCGTGCCGATGCAAAGGAAAAAAAAGGCAAAACTGTCTAGTCTGACAGACTAGACAGTTTTGACATTTTTTTTTCTCAGAATCAGCCTGGGCCGTATTCACAAAGCATCGTAATATAGTGAATAATTTCAACTTAGTGAAAAAAGACATTTTTTTGACAAGTTGAATTCAAAAAATCTAACGTGTGGATGGTCACAGGTATTGGCAATAAGCCATGTCAAAAATATATTAATAAGAAGTTTTTTTATGGCCAAAGCACTTTGAACAATGTCGAACGGCAATCTCCTGGTTTAGACCCCTATGTATTTTTCAGGAGTAAAACTTGTATATAAAATACACTAGAAAAAACGGAATGAACCTTATATATACTCCTGGTTTAGACCCCGGGGTCTAATCCAGGATATAGCCTGTCGAACAACTATTCTATTTTATAATTATTTTGTTGATGAATAAAAATAAATTCTTAAACCATTGATTTGGAAATGTGCAACTTGTCATTGTCAGCTGTAAATATAATTTGACCTACAGAGTTTCATCAATAAATATAAAAATTGGCTAAATCGTTTTGAAGCCTATATTTTTTCCATGAGTGCAAATGGAAATTTTAAAACAAAGGGACGTAACTTGGTTAACTGAATCCGAACCGCAATACGGACTTTACCGAGAATATAACTGTAGCGCCACCTGTTAGCATAATTTGGGTGTCACATATTATTACACCAGATGTCGCGTTATATTATGCTTGCTGCATTCGGCTTTCGGCTATGCGCATTCTACCTTATGACGTTCGTCATTCAAGCTGAGTAAAAAGACCCAAGTACAAACAGTTGCAGGTTAACTTATTGAAATAATATACCAGATCAACAAATGAATAATAATTGATCGTTAAATAACGACATCAACATAAAAGTAAGCAAGTCGCACACAGCAGAAAGCATAATGTGCATGTAAGAAAGCAACATGTGAAAGTCAGAATGCAAGATGTATATGTCAGAATGCATAATGTACAAGTTAGAAAGCACGATGTACAAGTTAGAAAGCACGATGTAACGTAAGAAAGCAAGATGTAATTTTGGCATAAATCACCCTCCATACTTTCATCTATACTAAATTGCCTAACTGATAATTTTTGTTTACGCCTTTTATCGCGAATAAATGATTTGCAAACATACATTACATTTAGTACATGCACCGATGACAAATATACAGTACAACATGTATATGTAAAGTAAATCGATAAAAAATGTAGTCAATCATCTTGTTCTACTTATGTTTATGTTTTATAACACAGACTGCATCAAAGTGAAAATATGTGTATTAACAATAATCAAAGCTCACGAATAGCATCAACAATTAAACTATCGTTCATTACTCATATTCTGTATAACATTTTCATTGTAATTATACGTACATGTCACTTTATATACTTCTAATTCAATAACATTAAGGTTTCCGTTGTGGATATCATCATCTTTAACGTTCTGCATGTCGTAGGAATTTCCAAAACTTGCACATCCATTTAATGGGAAGGATGTACCAGAGCGATTTATCGTTCCGTTAAATGTATGAAGATCATTTCCGCTGCCGAATATTGGACCGTACGATGTATTGTTGTATGTTGCATAACAAGATTGTCCTGGTTTTACAGGAAATTTCATAAATTTCTCTTTCCCGCTAAAGTATAACTGGAACAAAAATGCCTCATTACTTGCATTATAGGCATTGCGTGATGAATTCCAGTTGGACGGGTTATATCCACCATATACAGAGCCGTTTTCATTATAAAGCACTGTTACAGTGGGTCCCTGTTCGTCACATTTTTCGTGAAATTTCTTTGGCTCACATCCATCTCTTGAAATAGCATACAATAGTTCAAATGATTTTGGGCCTGTGCCGATAAATTTCTCTAGCTGGTCTATGTCTTTATTTGTCAACCTTTCACCCATTGTCTTCAATCTAAAATTTAAAAAAAATCATTTAAAGACATCTTCAAATTTATAATACTATTCAGACGATAATACATACGTATTGATTAGTATAGTCAATAATTGTATTGAATAAGACGTACAGTACAATATATTCATTTAACATACTTATAAATGAAATATTGAGAAAAATTGATGAAATAAAGTGCATATTTCATTTCCGTATTTTCACTAAAATATTTTTTTCCCTGCAGTTTTTTTACACTGGTATCTTGCCGGACTACTTTCATCTAAATTCAGCGAAAAGGCCACTCGTGAAAAAATTTTCAGATATCTCTTAAAAAAGTAAAAATATTGTGACAATCGTATGATTTCCAAAAGACTTACAGGTGACAAAACTTGGGCCCATTAACATATAAATAATAAGCAGTTATGAAGTAAAGTTTTGTATGACATATTGTTTAATTCTGATAGACATATTGTTCAAATTCATTTCGAAATGAGCGAACAGTTACTGGTAGATTTTATAAGGACATCTGCTGAAAAAAAATGTGAAAAAGCTTTACCAAAAACATAGACCTGGCACCGGACTTAGAGGCCTTTGCCTATGTCATTACAATGCAGCCGATCTCAAGTGTGCGCTGGTTCAGGAGTTCCTAGAAAAAGAAACACCCCAACCTGCCTTATTCACCGGCCCTTAGTCCTTGTGATATTGTCTTGTTTTCGTTATTGAAGTAACCTCTTTCTAGACGTTGATATGACTCTCGAATTGCGTCAGGAAGGACACATTTCAAGTGTTTATAGAGTCCAAAAAGTGTACTATATTCTGCCTTTACAGATTGGATTTGAAGGTTAGACATATTTATTTCTGTTATTTAAAGAGTGAATAGTTCGCCTCATAACGAGGTTTAAAGAATCTCGATGACAAATCTAAGTAGACGCCCTTCGTATATTGTAAAGAATGCTTAGCTGGCAGAGCAAACTACCGGGGCATTTCAAAATATAATGTAATAAATGCTCTGCTGAACTGTTCAGCTGGAAGAGTAATCTAGCGGGGCATTCTTCATTTTAGTTTGAAATCAAAAGAGAAAACTAACTGGGCTTCCAGAAACATAGTGTAAATAAAATTCTGCTGGAATGCCAAGCTTGCAGAACAAACTAGCGGGTCATTCGAAAAGAAATCGCGAACAAAATGCTATTCTGGAATGCTCAGCTGACAAAGCAGTCTAAAACATGATTCCAAGACATGTTAAAAATAAATGTTCTGCTGGAATGCCAAGTTGGTAGAGTAGCCTAACAGGAAATTAAGAAATATAGTTTAAAACAAATATTCTGCTTGAATGCAAAGCTGACAGAGCAATGAAGAAGGGAATTTCTTACTATAGTTTTGTTTGTTTGTTTATTTCATTTTACGCCTTTTCTCAACAGTATTTCAGTAATATAGGCGGGTAGTTTCCTAACCATCATTCCTGGAGAGTTACACCAGTACTAGACGTAACCTTCCTCCGTGCTAAACTACCAAAGCATCTCCCGCGGATCGAACCCACGACAGAGAGGTAACTGGATTAGAAGTCATCGACTCTAACCCCTCGACCACGGAGGCGGTCTTCTTACTATAGAGTTTAAGCAATGTTCTGCTGGAATGCCAAGCTGGCGGGGAATCTAGCAGAGCATTTAGAAATATATTGTAAATCAATATTCTGCTGAAATACTCAGCTGGCTGAGCAAAGTAGTCAGGGATTCCAAATTTAGTGCAAAAAACTCTGCTGAAATGCTCAGTTGTCAGGGAAATTTAGCGAGGTATTTCTAAATATAGTCCTAAGTCAATGTTCTGCTGGAATGCAAAGCTGACTGACCGATCTAATAGGGCATTTACATGATTTAGAAATAAAGAGTAAACAAATGCTCTGCTGGAATGCTCAGCTGCATGAACAGTCTAGCGGGGTATTTATAAATATAGTGTAAAAATTATTGATGGACTGCTCAGCTGGCTAGCAAATAAGCGGGTTATTTAGAAATACAATGCGGGGCATAACGAAATATTAAAGTTAATGCCCTTTCGTAGCTTTTGCCTGAAGCATGTCTTGATATAATTTAAAACTTTATAGGTGGATACATCTTAAAATGAGGGATGCAGTTCACAATAATGAAGAATCTTCGTTTCATAATATTTTTAATATTTGCACTTTGTTATTTGTTATGCTTCATTCTTGATCATAACATTACTAAGTTTTTGGAATATATATATATATATGTACGGAACTTTATAGCTGAACATACATTTATCTCATTCAGGAGGAGTGCAGTGCATAATCATAATTACTTTTCACTTCATTCTCTTTAAGTTATTTCCATTTATACATTTCCCTAGATATTATTTTCCAGATCATAACTAACTAAAAAAAGATGTAGAGATATTAATTCGAATTTCAACAGACAAAACAATAATGACAATTTTCCATATATATTTTTTTGAGTTATTGTCCTTAGTTATTTCTTTGTACGTTTCAGGTTTTTGCCTATATTCAAATGTCAGTTTGCGCAAATTGTCTATCGTATTTTCATAACTTTTCTGCAGTTATGAGGGGAATTTGATTTGACAGTCTTTGACTGTTTCTATTTAGAATTGATATTGTTTTAATTTGCATGTACTACTTTCGGTTTCGATCGTACTTTCGGTTTCGATCTTTTTACTAACCTGTCTATAAAAAATGATTTCGTTACACTACAATATTTACACAACGCTTTTAAAATATTAAAAAGTTTAAAATCTTGGTAAAGTTATCGCATCTTTCTTGTTTTCTTTCTTTCTTTTTTTCGTTTTGTTCCATCATGGCATGTTACCATTGAATTTGAAATACTTGTTTTATACAATGACATTCTACTTTAAAATTAAAGTAACTGCAATTGAATATTTATTCATTAAATATTTTTACCTGTAAACAAGGTTTAAAATGTCCCAAGAATTACATCGAATGCTGAACTGGTCCTACTTTCCGTTTTAGATGCGCCTCTGATTATAGTATATAACGGACGAGGTCACCAGTGATTAGGGCATGTAAGATATGCTATAAAACGGTTGTGTAAAGCGGTTTGGTTTTATATTTTATTAGGATTCTTTTTATCGTGTTTACGTATTTATATGCATACTGAGATAATCAAATAAACTTGGAACTTGAAGCGTGGCTATCACAATTTGTATATTTTTTGATTTTATCAACCTGTCAATTCCATACTGATTATACGGACAGTTCACATGATTAAATAGACCTAATATGGTTTAAGAATTAACATTTAAAATTCATTCGGATTACAGTCAAAATATGCCATTGTAGCGCCGTAACACACAACACAAATCGAAACAAGTGTTTCAAAATATATACTGCTAAAAATGAAGGTCTAACATAATGGCAACAGCAGGGATCGAACTGTGGACTTCTCTCATATTAGATTATCACTTAACCGACAGCATTTTTACATTAAACTGATATATTTTTAAGACCACCCCGATTTCGAGACCAACCCGCTAATAAGAACGATTTTTTTCAGACCCGATTTTTACCTTCTTTATGTTAAAAATTAAAATCAGAGTTATTAATAAATATCTTTAAAGGGAAAGAAATGTTTACGTTAATTGACAGTTTCAAAGTTGATGATCCAAATATTTTATCGGATCACTGTATTGTATCATGTTGCTTTAAATTTGATAGAATTTGTACATTACAGAATGTTAAGATACACAATCAAGTACAAAATTTTGTTGGATCAGTTTATATCAACACATACACGAATATGCGATAACTCGAACAAAATCGTTAGGACCCTATGTAAACCCTGTGAAAGTCAAGTAAATCGAATAAAAGACGTGTTTAATCGTATCAGACCTTACTAAACCGTACGTGGAACCGTACAAAAATCGTATGTATTCGTATGCAAATTGTGTTCAAACCTTGCTTGACCGAGTATACCCTTGCTTTATTCGTACATACTCGTGCTACATTCGAGTCTAACTCGTACCAACTAATTCCCAGGCACGGTTGGAGCTCAATACTCGTACCAGTCAACCCGTGTATATCCGAGTATACCGTAAGGAAACCGTGTGCCCAACCGTGTTCTGAGTGAGACGGGCTTAACGTTTGTCAAAAATTTAATGATACCCAAAGTGATTGAAGTAAAAAACAACAAAAAAGAAACGCGTATTTTATGTTGATAGCAAAGAAACGTATATTTATGAACGTATTCTTGATGTATACATGTATAACAAATTAACTTACATTTTATGTATAATACAATGGGTTCTAAATTTTATGTATATTTATAACATAGAAATGTAGTTTTGACGGTATTTTGCACTTGTCTGTTCCGTCCATGTACTGGCTCAAACGTTTTCGACTTTCTTTAGGGATTCCTATTTCTATTTCATGTACATTAATTGCAAAGAAACGTTTATATTATGTACATTACACAGAAACGCACATATAATAGAGCTACAATGATATGTATAATTTATTGCAAAACACGTTTAAGCAAGATTGGAAACCATTTGCTTAAACAAATAGTGTGCATGCATTGTAAATAAGCACGTTACAAATATATTAACATGATTTGCTTGAAACAGTAGGTGTTGCGTGTTAAATAAAATAACATTTTTCATGGACGATTTGATGAACATTTTTCATGGACATTAATATTTATTTTAATGATTGAGAAAGTGATTGTTTAAATAATTTCTTTACTTCTTTTTTCTCCCCCCCCCCAAAATGCCCCCCTAATCCTTAAATATGCATCCCTAGTCTTTAAACATAAAAGCTTTACATCTCTCGTTCATTAAGCGATCTTTTCAATGACTTTATCCGAAACTACATCAAGCGTCGTGGCGTCAAGTACAATTATAACAGTATATATATAGTGGATTCTGTCCTGTGTTGAAGCAAACTTAAATGTTAAACTAAAATGCTCTTTTTTACAGTATATAAACGAAAGCGAGCCAATATAGTTCAAGAATCCCCACCAGCTTTGTCTGTAAAGGTATCACTTCAGGAAAATATGGACGTCAGTTCGTAGGTTCGAGTCCTTCTTTTCTTATTTTAATGTAAAAATCACCATTTTTCTCAAATCTAGTGTAAACCGTTTTGATTTTTTGTTTGTATTTAATCTTTGTGGTATTTTTAATTTGTATTATAAACGCGATGTTCTTTATATTTAAGATAGTGTTAGAAATAAACATAAATATATAAAAATACTACATAAAGGTATCCTAAAACTAGATGTAGTAAATTGATTAAAATTAATTCTTGCAAGTAAATTCTAAAATAAAAAAAAACAAAATAAAAAAAAACGCTTATCATCATGACGTGTTGTTGGTAAGGTATTGAACCAGATACCTTCAGATCACTAGTCCGGCATCTGTACCAATACAACATCTATAAGCACGGTATGGGACCATACACCAGCTGTTCCGGCTGCTCCAGCTGTCTGGCTCACTTCACGAACATGTTGAGGGGCAAGTAGTTTAATTGTATAAACTATGTTCATGGTTTAAATTTTCATGTCTAGTTTATGTCTTCTAATAACGATGTACTTTATTAAAATCTAAATGTTTTCTGAATGCGGCACGGAAAAATATACTTATGATCCAAATTCTATAGCCTCGTTCATATCAAATCAGAGTAGGTTTTCTAGATAACGAAATTTTGGCATATTTGACTTTCGTCATGATGGTATAATTTTATTCAAATTAAAGCCTTTGCAGGAAAGTCACTACAGGAAAATATTAAAATTATTTTTGGATTAAGGACGCTCATATAAATTATCTACAATAACATAAACTTGCAATTTTGCCTAGTTTTTGCATCTGTAATAGGTATAGAAAAGCAATCATGTCTGCGTCTTATGATTGCTTATTTTTTAACATAAAACCATGCAATAAATGACATGTCATGTCCCTTGACTATTTTGATATGTTTTTTTTCTTCGTTTAACTACTGCTGAAACAATTTTTGAATTAAAAAAAATGTATTATAGTTTCAAATACCTGACGGCTTTTTAGAATATATTGCACGATCAAACAGATACTCTAGTAAAATCTGAAAGTTCAATATAATTCATAACAGTACTTCAATATGTTCAAGTATAACTTCATGGTTAAAATTGGTAAGTACCAAGTATCTTATACAGACATGTAGTTGTGAGGATTGTTTATTGTGAGCATTGTTTATTGTGAGGATTGTCTTTTGTGAGAATTGTTTATTGTGAGGATTGTTTATTGTGAGGATTGTCTTTTGTGAGAATTGTTTATTTTGAGGATTGTTTATTGTGAGGATTGTCTTTTGTGAGAATTGTTTATTGTGAGCATTTTATGTTGTGAGGTTCTTTGTTCTGAGGATTTTCTATTGTGAGGATTCCCTGCTGTGAGGATTGTCTATTGTGAGGATTCTCTTTTTGTTACGATTTTGTATTGTTAGAATTGTCTTTTGTGAGGATTCTCTATTGTGAGGATTCTCTATTGTGAGGATTCTCTATTGTGTGAATATTCTATTGTTAGGAGTATCTATTGTGAGAATACTATATTGTGAGGATTGTCTTTTGTGAGGATTTTCTATTGTGAGAGTGCTCTATTGTGAAAATTCTCTCTTGTGAGGATTCTCTACTGTGTGTCTTTATTGTGAGAATACTCTATTGCGAGGATTTTTTTATTGTGAGGATTCTCTATTGTGAGGATTTTCTATTGTGAGAATACTCTAAAGTGAGGATTGTCTATTGTGAGGTTTTTCTATTGTGAAAATTGTCTATTATGAGAATTGTCTATTATGAGAATTGTCTATTGTGATGATTCTTTATGGTGAGAATTGTCTATTGTGAGGATTTTCTATTGTGAGGTTTCTCCATGGTGAGAATTGTCTATTGTGAGGATTCTCCGAGGTGAGGATTCTCTAAGGTGAGAATTGTCTATAGTGAGGATTGTCATTTGTGAGGATTCTCCATGGTGAGAATTGTCTATTGTGAGGATTCTCCATGGTGGGAATTATCAATTGTGAGGATTCTCCAAGGTGAGAATTGTCTATTGTTAGGATTTCTCCGAAGTGAGGATTCGTTATTGTGAGGATTCTCCATGGTAAAAATTGTCTATTGTGAGGATTCTCTTTGATGAGAATTGTCTATAGAGAGGAGTTTCTATTGTGAGGATTCTCCATGGTAAGAACTGTCTATTGTGAGGATTCTCCATGGTGAGAATTGTCTATTGTGAGGATTCTCCGAGGTGAGGATTCTCTAAGGTGAGAATTGTCTATAGTGAGGATTGTCATTTGTGAGGATTCTCCATGGTGAGAATTGTCTATTGTGAGGATTCTCCATGGTGGGAATTATCAATTGTGAGGATTCTCCAAGGTGAGAATTGTCTATTGTTTGGATTCTCCGAAGTGAGGATTCTTTATTGTGAGGATTCTCCATGGTAAGAATTGTCAATTGTGAGGATTCTCTTTGGTGAGAATTGTCTATAGAGAGGAGTTTCTATTGTGAGAATTCTCCATGGTAAGAATTGTCTATTGTGAGGATTCTCCCTGGTGAGAATTGTCTATTGTGCGGATCCTCCATGGTGAGGATTCTCTATTGTGAGGTTTCTCTATGGTGGGAATTGTCAATTGTTAGGATTCTTCAAGGTGAGAATTGTCTATAGAGAGTAGTTTCTATTGTGAGGATTCTCCATGGTAAGAATTGTCTATTGTGAGGATTCTCCCTGGTGAGAATTGTTTATTGTGAGGATTTTCCATTGTGAGAATTGTCTATTGTGAGGATTATCTATTGTGATGATTATCTATTTGTGAGGATTCTCTCTGGTGAGGATTGTCTATTGTGAGGATTCTCCATGGTAAGAATTGTCTATTGTGAGGATTCTCCCGGGTGAGAATTGTCAATTGTGAGGATTTTCCATTGTGAGAATTGTCTATTGTGAGGATTATCTATTGTGATGATTATCTATTTGTGAGGATTCTCTCTGGTGAGGATTGTCTATTATGAGGATTATCTTTAGTGAGAATTGATTATTATCAGGATTCTCTGTAATAAGGATTGTCTATTTTAAACATTGTTTGTCTTTTGTGAGGATTTTCTATTGTTACGATTTTCCATGGTGAGAATCGATTATTGTTAGGATTCTCTGTTGTAAGGACTGTCTATTTTGAAAATTGTCTATTGTGAGGATTCTCCGTGGTAAGGATTGTCAATTGTGAGAATTGTCTATTGCGAGGCTTGTCTATTGTGAAGATTCTCTATTGTCAGGATTCTTTATTATGCTATTTTGAGTATTCTCTATTGTTAAACTTGTTTATAGTCAGCATACTGTATTATGAGGGTGTTCTTTTGCGAGGATTCTCTCTTATAAAGATTCTCTCATGTGAAGGACTCTCCATTGTGACGATTTTCTCTTGTCAGGATTTTCTCTTGTCATGATTGTCTATTGTCAGGATACGGTATTGTGAGGGTGCTCTATTGTGAAGATCTCTCTTGTAAGGATTCTCTGTTGTGATGATAGTTTATTGTGATGATAGTTTATTGTAAGGATTGTCTTTTGTCAGGATAATAATATTGTGTGGATGCTCTATTGTGAGGATTCAATAGTATAATATGTTATGTTCTAATAGAGATTATATTTAAGATTTGAACAACATTTAAATACACTCAACATTACACGGTACACAATATATAAGAATTCTATGCTACCTACGATTTAACTGAAACACAGATGACAATAGTCAAACAAAAGGTTCATTCATATTTGTTGCCAAAGACGGTTATACATTTACGTGGAAAAAATGTGCACCATATGATAAAGGTAGAATTGAATCATACTTTTCTATACTGATTTCTGTTCACACAATTATCATACGGATTTCTGTTTACAAAATTATCATACTGATTTCTGGTTACAAAATTATCATACTGATTTCTGTTTACAAAATTATTATATTCGTTTCTGTTTACAAAATTATCATATTTGGTTTTGTTTACAAAATTATCATATTTGGTTTTGTTTACAAAATTATCATCTTGGTTTCTGTTTAAAATATTATCATACAAATCCTATTTTTCTAATGAATGAAATAAACAGAGTACCTTTGTCTTACAGGATAATTCAGTTATAATTTACTTTGTTTCTTTTTGCATGCATTCTTATTAAAGGAAAGACACTGCAAATGTAATATGTCCAAACAATTACTGTTATGCACATCACGCGAGTGTTTGTAAAATGTTTCTCATGGTCCTTTTGATGTCGGGAAATATTAACTTTAATACATCATAGGAATAAAAGCATATTCAATATTCATTTTATGTATGAGAGACACGTTTATATCGTATGTATAAGAATAAGCATATTTTAAATGTTCTCTAGAGACCCAATAAAGTGTCATATTAAACTTATCTTTAATTTATGTACACTTTTATAGCTTATTACAATGTGTAATGTTCATTGATGGTGAAGCATTAATATGTTTATATTATTATTTCTTTTTTGTTTTTCAAGATAACTTAAAATATTCTGAAACAATTAGAGTTCTTACATTAATAAACGGAGGCATTCAAAAAATGGAGCCACCCTAGACCCATCCTTTCATTTATTGTCTTTTATTTTATTGACATAAAAACAACAAACTATCATTATTCGAAAGTTTCAATAACCATAGCGATTGTATTTTACATATGAGGAACCTGGAGGGCCGTTTTAAGTTATGATTGTATGGTTTGACTTGTAACTTAGTTATTTTTTAATATTGCAGCTTATTTTAGCACGTGCGCTGTGACAAATATAAACTTTTAAGCTTGACGGAATTTCTTTTTTACCAATGTTTTACTGACAATAAAAAGGCAACCATGGGCATTAGTTATGCAATCATGTTCAGATAAATTATGCTATGTTTCTATACCTTTGTAAAAGGTGTCTAAATTGAATGTGTTATTTAACCTTTCAGGGAAAAGTCTTCTATGCATAATGGAGGCATTCTTACATACCTTGCTTAAACAACATACATGCATATTCTTCTACGATACTCTATCATTATCTTTTTTGGTTTCAGACATGCATTATTGCATAAAAATTGCGCACGTGCTGTCATTGCTTACGTGACTCAGGTGCAATGTAAAAATAGCTTACTGCAACGGCGGCACCGTTAGTTTAATTGGGATGAAATAGAATTAGAATAAAAACGATTACAAGGGAGACAACTCATATGAGCTTATATTGATTTGTTATTCGGTAAAGATAGGCCGATATTACTTAAGATTTATCACCCTTGTTATGAGTGTCGTGTCTGTGTGAAGAAAAGTTTTTAACAATAAAAAATATTAAAATCAATTGTTTCGAAATTCTAGAAAACACATAAGAACTATCACACCGGTATTGCAGTAACTTTCTCTTATTTAGTTCATGTTTTGTCCTCTTCTGTACTGTTTACTTAAAAATGACTATGAAAAGTTAAAAGCCTTATGTATTTGATAATTGCTGTTTTAGACAAAAATAAAATTTAACCTTTTTATGAATCCCTCTCCAACTTGTTTTCATATGCTCAATAGTATCATATAAAATATATATCTGGAATAAAACTTGGCACTCGTAACATAATGTCTATCTAGATGAGAATATTTGTCACTATTTTGAGTAAGTACCATATCACGACTGTGCTTTTTGTAATTTATTAATAAATTATGTTTATGTTGTTGTTTATATTGTAAACTATGTAAAATGTTTCCTTATAAGAATAATAAGAATTGAAAATTGAAAGAGCATGACTAGTTTGTCATGTTCATCACTGTAATATACACGTTCAGTAAAGAATGCTCTTCAGATACTTTAGAAGTCAAGATATACAAATATAACATATTCAACACAAAGAAATATTTGCACACATCTTAGTATATGTTTTTTCTTGTGTTCCTTTGGAATTTTTATCATTTCAAAGGCGACAATATCTGTGAAAGACGATTCTTAACTGTTACATACAATTTATCCAATTTTACTTGAAATGCTCCGAACAACGTATTTTGTATGTAAATTGTCTAGACAAACTTATTATTTTGATTTTACAATATTCCTTAATATGGTCCGACTTGTCATCATCCATCGGCTGTGTGTGTGCGCGTGCGTGCGTGAGTGCGTGTGCGTGTGTCTTGGTGCGTGCGTGTGTGTGAATAAGTAAATTTATTTCTTCTGGGTGGTTATCAAACTGAGACAAGCCATAATCAACTAACTTCTAGATATCTAACCTTGCCAACTCCCGACATGAAATAAACAAAACAGGAAATAATTTTGTATCATAATTTGAGACGTAATTATAAATCTGCAAGTTCGATATGGGATCCTTGACGTTCTGAAAATGTGTTTTTGTCACATGATACAACTATCGTCACGTGACTTCAGTGGTGGCAGTGGTTAAAGTAGCAAAGCGTGACGTAACTGCTGTGAGGAGTGTTTAGCAGGTATTAGTTACCCGCACTCCAGAGCATGCCCAATGATTGGCTCGTTTTTTCTGGGATTTACTTATTGTGACGACAGAAAAGGGAAATCGATAGAAATATCATATTCAGATGCTCGTTCAACGGTTACTTTTTTCTGGGGTTTCATATTGTGACAACAGGGAACGTGTTTTTATGTTTTGCTATGATACAAAAGAGAAAGAACTTCAAAACACTCGGCAATCAAACAGTCGTGGGGCTACCCACCCCCCTCGTACAAATCAGATAGCCTCGTGTTTTGATGCTCTTTCTATTACCTTATTCACTACAATTACACGGTATGGGTGTGCCGTTTACTCCACGAAAATCACTAAATATTTTTCAGCTTTTTTCAGTCAGTGGAATAAGGGAAGTTGAAAGTTGTTAATCGCATGTACTGGAATTATTGAACTCACTCTTATTACTTGAAAAATGTATTTTCATTACAAAGTCTTATATGCATTAGTTTTTCCCTTGTTTAAAAGGGCAAACGTGAATATTACAATGTTTAACATTATCTCTGATATAAACGTATTTTTTTTTACATCAGGGGGTTGCCAGAAGAGAAATGCGCTTCTTCTGTTTGGGGGTTTGATTGAAGGGGGGGGGGGGGGCGGGGCGGGTAGTCCCCCACATCGCCAAGAAAATTTTGGACATGTGACAGGCTAAAAATGGCCTCAGGTCGATCTTAAGGTGACGTGTAACCAATGCTGAAAAGCCTTTTACTCTATCTCATTGCATTAAGAAGTTGCAGCACTTTGAAATCAGTTTTGATGAAAAAAACAATGCAAAATAGTGATTTCTTGCAATTTTGAGACGTTCCCCCGTTGCCATGGTAACAGAAAATTTAAGATTGAGCATGAGGTTATGTTTCAGTCAACATATGTGCCAAATTTCATCAGTATTGAAGCATTTTTCATAGTTAAATAGCAGTTGGAACTTGTAACAGGAGGCTTTTCAATGAAAACGGGCATTTTTTACAATATGTTCATGGGTAAAAGGTTAAATGTTTTATAGAGCATGCTAGTTTCTATCACCCGAAGATGTGAAATCATTTGGTCTGCAGTTGAAATAAAACGAGCAAAATGTTAAGATTTAATACTAAATAACTATTCTGTCTCAAATGCCAAAGACTCTTGGAAAAGTAACAGAAACGAAAGATGGTTCAAGTAACTAGACAATGAGCAATAAGTTTGAAAATATCAGAAAATATACATGTATTATAATTAAATGTTATGCTCAGCAAATTAATCAATGTATTCGATATTTTAACCAAGTGTAATAAAAATGATTTGCATAATATAGAATTATATAAATATTGACGGTTCATCAACAGTTACTAAAAATGACAAAAAACTATCGAAACCAGGCTTTTTAATTAAAACAGGGTCAAATAAATTTCTACATCGGGTAGACATGAATTGCGCATATATACCCTTTGATTGTTCACAAAAAAAAATAAAAAATCAAGAATATTGTTTGGCTTCCTATATGTATATGTATATTATTAGTTATAAAGATTGTTGACAGGTTATATGACCCTATATAAACGGCTATTTGTAAATATAACCCGAGCCGGTAGGCGAGGGTTATATTGCAAACAGCCGTTCATATACGTCCATATAACCTGTCAACAATCTTTATAACGAATTTATAATACAGCAAGCATCATTTTTTAGAAAAAAGTAAGATTTCTAACGGCTCGGGTTATATTTACAAACAGCCGTTTATATAGGACCATATAACCTGTCAACGATCTTTATAACTAATAATATAAACGTCACGATTATCCAATGAAAAGTGACGTTACAAACGTGCAGTATTATAAGTTAACAAAAAATGGAGATAATCAACATAAGTGAAGTTGCCTGTCAAACCTTCTTGATTTCCAATAACTTGCATTTTTAATTGTCGATTCATGTTTTTCTTTTTAAAGTAGACTTTCTTAATAAATAATTCCTATCAATATGAACCCAATCTGTATACTGGTGAGATGTTAAACAAAAAAAAACAAAAAACAATGCCATATGTTATCAAATGAAAACATATCCGAATTTACATGTAGTCTCATTTGTCTCGTGATAAAACAACAATCGCTGCACAGAACTAAGGCAAATTTTACCGAGATAATTTATTTTGACGAACTTTTCAATAAACCGAATTATTTTTGTTATCAAACCTAAACTTAGGTAAGCTTACCGGTGTGTTGTTTTATTTTTTTCCACAGAAAGTGTAAAAAATAAAATGTTTAGAATGATATAAATCTGTCTCAGTCGTAGTTTACTTTAGATAGGGGATTGACTTCATCGAACAACTCTAGCGGTATAAAAATTGTTCGACGCAACAACACTAGAATGGTGCACTTACTTAAAATGCGTTCACTTTATAATTAAATGAGCTTATTTGTTTTAAAGAATCATGTAAGAAAATTACCTTTACGTTATTATAACTGTTTTGCTTTTAAAGTGTATAATATAATTATGAATTACGTGAATAAGTTTCGTACTATCAAATGTATGTTAAAGACTTAGAGAATAGTTTGCATTGTTTTTTTGCACACGAACCAGGAATGATATTTCAACGTAGTACATAATATTGCTTGCTGTTTTATTTCAAAGTTTGACATCATATGGTGATTACAATCATAATTAGTCCTTAATTACATGGTTCAAAATATTGTTATGATTTATGATCTATGCACAAATGACGCCAACATCCTCGGAATGAGCGCAGTTGTTTGTACCCCACACGGTATGCCGGCAATTTGTTAAGGAAGTTTCAGTACCACTACAACTGACATCATCTAAGAAAATATGTCCACTACCCGAACTTACGCTTGTATCAGCTCGCGCGTTTGATCTGAAACACGATATCAACTATCATTTAAATTATGAACATGTACTTGCATTTTATTAAAGAGAATACGAATCAATGCCAAAGCAAAAGCAATGAAATACTGCAAAAGTTAATTATCTTTTTGGAACCAAATTACGACATTTCCAATAAAAATGCATAGTTACAAAAGTTAATCATTTTGATATTTATGAAGGCAATGTGTAAGCAGTTCAATGTATTAGGATGCACTAGTATTCGGCTGTAAACATGCTGGCGTCAACATGACATAAGTGGCTAATTGACGTAAGTACTTATTTGCGTAATGTCATTGCCATGAAACGTTCTCAAATCTATTACGTTTTATGTAGCGCAGAAATATTGTATTCGGCAACATTCTAAAAGTGATACTTCAATTTACTTGTAATAGAAAAACCGTTAAGTTTAATAATATGATAACGTATGTTTACAAGTGCTATAAACTGTGTGGTCATCAGATAGTTGATAAACATTGTAATTAGTTTTGCAGTGTTTAGGTATACTAAGATATATGGGTTAAGATGTACTTTTGTTTAGAATGGTATCATCAAAGTGACATACGATGGATATCCAAGCATCCTACAAACAACTTTAGCGCTATTCGTGGAGAAGGAATCATCACACACAGTTCCCCAGTGTGAACCATCGACAGATACCTCAACACGTCCACGGTGTGAGGTACTTCCCCCGACAAGACGAACAAGAAGTCCTGAAATGCAACGAATACAAGTTGACATTATGGATCATGGACAAATACTTTTATCTAATGTGTGTCTAAAATAAAGGGAATCAAACATTAACGTTCGTTATCATACTTTTCATTTCATTTTTTTTGACAATTTGCTAAATTGAAAAAATGAACTTTTTAAATCCCGACAAGCATTATTATATTAAAATTTTGGGCTTCCCAAACCCCAAAACAATTTCAATATCTATTTCTGTGTCTGAAATATTAATCGGATCCCTACCCTACTTTTCAAGTAATCTCAAGGCAAAAGTGTAGTGTGACGGACGAACGATTATATACGGATGGAGAAAAGACAGAAGAAGACAGAAAGTATATGTCCACCCTCTAAGGGGAATAAAAATGTACTAAAAAGCTTACCTTACAAGAATCCAGAGACTAAAAACAACTTCATTTGTAAAATATCTAGTTTTACGCAAATCGCCCTTAATTAAATATTATTTATCTCTTAAGCACATTAAAGAAAACAAACAACCTGCGCCTCAGACAATATCTGGAAAAGATGATCCCTCTGAAGCATTTAAAACCTACATTGGACATTGCAGACTCGGTTTGATTGAGTCTGTACATGAGGGATAATGAAAAAGTCTGCAACATCCTCAACCCTTGTAACCACTTGACGGTATCAATTCTACAACATTTTAAAAATGCGAACCAAATTTTCCCGAAGACCCGCACTGAAAAATGAATAGAGGGAACATTTTACGCTGAACACTCACGTAACCCTGCTTTTTTGGTTTAGATTCTGAAAAGTATCAATCCCCAAGATTTAAAACCACATGAATATTGAGACTCGGGTTTTATTAAGTTGTACATGAGGATAATGAAAGTTTCAAATCCCCCGGATAAAAAAACTTTATTTTCAGAACATTTTTTTAATCGAGACATATTGGGAAACACGAATGCCTACATCTTACCCTGGCCCAATTATTTAATCCCAATGCCCTGTGTGAACAGCTGAGTAAGGTGCTTTCAGTTCCATGACAGCTGACATCATCTAAAATTATTGGCAATGTTCCCTGTCCAAAATATGCGCTCGAATACACTCTTGGTGTTGCCCTAAAGTAACAAAATTATATTGCCCGTTGCTTGATCATCACAAAAAAGAAAAGAAAGAAAGAAAATAAAAAAAATTAAGTATGGTTTAAAATATAAATCTATGAAGAGGACATATAGTGATTATATAGTAATATATCGGATACGTTCACAAAACGCATCCCCTGGCAAATTCATTTACACGAGACGAATGCAAAGACATCAAGCATGGCAACGAAAAGGAACAGAGGAAAGCACATAATGTGAAATGTAGGTTCAAGTGAGTGTAATGGTTGAAACCTAGACAAAATGGCTACCGAACATGAATATTCACACTATACGCTCGAATCTTTTTTCCAAGCAAGTGGGTTTGTATGTTATCATGAAAATTTTGAATATGCCAATTCATATAAAAATGTTTAATGGCTGACTCGATTTTAGGTTGCAGGTTCCTAGCTTCTGATTTGACGTTATTTAAATATAAATAAACTAGCAATGTACATAATTTGAGATTTGACAAGTGTCAATTCTGTTAGTTTTTTATCTTAGTAAATTTTATTCACATCAGTTTTGAAGTCCACCAAACAATTTAAAATATGTTTTTGTGAAAACTGTGTAAATGTATTAATTAAGCATAGTCCAAGTTTAAAGCAAATGCACAAATGTACCTTGTTTAAGCGCATTTTAGTTGCAAATTTGTACTTCAATTATTTCTAGTTGAAAACTTATTCTATTTCAGTCAGATATAAAACTGCAAAAGCATGCAACGAAGATCATTGTTATTAGTCACAGATATTTCCTTAACATCTTTATGAAATTGTGTAATTTAACAAGTTTTGAAACATTTTATTGTATGGCTTTGACATTTTCTTCTTCTTTTTTTCTCTTTCTTTCTCTTTATTGTGTCCATGGTCTAACTTTTGGGCTTTTGTGCCCTCTCCTGCTTTTTGCAAGTGTGAGATACATGATCCGATATCACATATATTTTATAAACATGTAGTATTTAATAAATTGTTCTTGAACGGAGTATTATCATTAAACATATTTAGATATTAACACTAAATCACTTTGAACTTTATTTACATTTTTTCAATCAATATTTTGACAATATCTTAACATTAGATTTCTTTTGGCTTTTTTGATATTTGAAATACTTATGAAAATGCAATCCACATTAAACAATCTTATTGTAAATTGGACCAAATTGACAGTTTATTTTCAAAAATGTTTGTTTTTTAACAAAACGATTTGTCACTGGTTAGTTCTGTTATGTCCTTTAAAAAGTATTTGATGCTTCTAATGGAACCTTCAAATTGTAAGAAAATTGCAATTAAGACAGTTTTTCTATTAAATCCATGCTTGTTATAAAATTAATTAAAAGTTATAAATAATTGTTTAGGTTTCTATATACTATATCTGAACAGTTTTTCAGTATTCATGATAACATTAGCTAATGCATGCGATTTATTATCCATTCCTAGAAGTAGTCTCTAAGCCATGTCAGTTTATATTATGATGTATGATAATACATCAGTCATTTCTAAATCCCCTTATCATTAGTCTTCATTAACAAGGGTTTATTCTATATGTACCATTCCATATGTAATCAAAACTATGTTATTGTTGTTATTAATCCATTAATTATTTGGATTTTGAAGAACTATAAGTAATTAAATTAGCATGAACAAAAGAAAAAACTTAATTAGTTACACACGTCTTAATCATAGGTAATCGGCGCGTTGATTGGTCACTACCCCCGCACCCCCCTCCCCCCACACCCACTCTACAGCCCTCCTACCTCTCAAAACCATGTAAAATACAGTATTTTTTCATTTGAAACATGTTTTAATATTTGCGTTTATGCTTTTAATTCAATAACCTTCATTTCCTACAAAAAATAAAAATTGATACATATATATTTAGTAAAGGTAAAGGGTATGCACTCGCCGCTCATATTTTAGCACTCATCTAAATATGAACTCCATTATTTTTTCTCCAATTTTCAAAGTCTTGGTACTAAATGGTAGGGAATTAATTACTCTTAAAGGAAATAAAGTTGTCATTACAATCATTTCAATTTATATGAAGATATCTGATCTCGAAATCGTTGCAAGTGTAAGTCGACAGTGACCTGACCGCTAGGTTTTCTTCAAAATTACCCGACTAAACGGCAGTTTATTCGAAATGAATGCATATTTCATTATATTGCGCATATAAATATGATCAAATTATATTATTATTTGTAATAACTGTTCAATCAAAACAGCTTATAAAACTATAACAAACCTTTTGTCCGTTATGCCAAATTCTCCAATCCAAAATGAAAGTACACATGTATAAACGGAAGCATTCGTATGGAGTATTTTCATTGGTCGTATGAAAACCTTAGACCAATGAAAATACTCCGTACAAAAAATGAAGGGGAGAGCACTCTGTAGAACTATTACTTGCATTATAATTTGGAATTTAACATATAGGAAAAAAGGTTTGTTATAGTTTTATAAGCTGTTTTGATTGAACAGTTATTACAAATAATAATATAATTTGGCGATAGCCACGTCCACTTGGAAAGACATCTTACAATAGCCAATCATCTGTACAGCTGTCTGGGCAGCTTAAGTTTATAAAACAGTTTTAATCAATTTCATTATCAGTGGTTCAAAAAATTGAAAATTTAAATGTTTTTGTAAATATGATAAAATTGTCAATGCATTTTCAGTCAGTCATCGGATATTTTGTTTATATCTAAAATATCATATAAAAGATATGTATTTTCATTTTACAAAGTCCGTTTGATACTGATTTATTAAAATATCTAACACTGATTTCAAACTTTTTGCTTAGAACGAGAAGCTAGCTTATAAACCGGTTTTTAGAGTGAAATAGGTCGCCATTTAAAAAAATGTATAGGTTTATTAACTTTTGGAGTAAAAGTATTGATTCCTTGTTTTTGTTTTATTTCAAGATTATCTTTATTAAATGCATAATTATACATCGATCAATAAAAGGACCGATCTTCTTTCAGAATACTTAAAAATAGAAGAAAAATCAACAAATTCAAATCTTCGATCACTTTTCATATAAATTTTTAGTATATTAAATTGTATTACATGTAATAGGGCCGTCAATTTAGTGCAACACATTGATTCTTTACTAAGAAAGGTCTCTGTCGTTTAATATCTGGATACAAAGTATTCCCTCGGAAGCATTTAACACAAAAAATGCAGACTCGGTTTGATTGAGTCTGAACATGAGGGATAATGAAATAGTGCAATATCTCTCACGCCCCTAGCACCGGCTTAAACGGTACTCAATTCACAACACTTAAAGGTGCTGGACCTGCCGTTGTGGTGTTAACTATCTGGATACAAAGTGATCCCTCGGAAGCATTAAACACATCAAAATTACATGACAATTGCAGACTCGGTTTGATTGAGACTGTACATGAGGTATAAGGATGATGTATTGAGGTGTGATTGGTCTTGATCTATAACTAAGACTAACATTACAAATATATGAGAAAAAGTGATCCCTATCAGGCACTTAAAACAGCAATATTACAAGAAAATTGCAGACTTGCTTTGATTGAGTCTGTACATGAGGGATAAGCCTAACTTTGGGTTAAACGTCTGAACTAAGGAAAATCTAATCAAGCTGTTGAATAGAATTTGTTCTTTTCCAAAATTTTCTTAAAATCACCAATGATTCATATATTGGTCATACAATTGTCGACTATAAATGAAATCTATAAAAAAAACTTTTCCATAGTTTTTAATTTTTCTGTTGATTTATATTATAAATATATAAATTAAAAATAATTAAAGAAAGTAATTCTAAAATCTCCCCATCATATAAGTGAATTATTTCTAACTGTATAAAATATTTACATGTATTTTGAAAGTATTTTCAGAAAACATAGGTTGATCAGAAATAGTACCATAGATTTTAATCAAAGTCAACTTTATAGAATAAACTGTGAGATTTAAAACTATGTAGTTTCCTTCACTTTCAATAAATTTCTAATAAACTAAACATCTAGATTTCTTATGAAAGACTTCTCATTGAGTATTTAATCTAGAAAAATTAAAATAACATTCAGCATTCCATAACTAATACATGTATATATAACTTTTGCATTTTGGATATTAAGTGAACATCTTGCAAGCAGTATATATTAGCATCTCTTTCTTTAAGAAGCTGAGAAACATCTTATCAAATGATCATTAAAGCCTTGACAATTGTATGAAATGAACTTTACATGGGTCATTTGTATAAAAATACAACGTTCCATCTTCATAGTAAAATTAACAATTGAATCTTATGATAGGTATGTTTGTGGTCAAAGAATGCAGAAAATACACGTAGTACGTGAACACACATTCATTGTACACGAGAAAAAAAATAATTTGAAAATAGAAAGAAAAAATGTTGCACTATGAGGCAAGGTTTGTAACAATTCCATTACTGATGAGTATAACAATTTACTACAATACAATCAAATATACATCAATACAATCATGAAAAGATCTTGATAAAAATATACTGTAATAACAAATTATTTTTCTTATCAACATAAAAGCAAAAAAGCAAATATATTATCTTTGTCCCCTTAATACCACTATGCATGCTGGCTTAAAGCTGACAATTATTGCTTGGATTAGCACAACTTAAGGATGTCACGGATAACAATGTCCATGTACTTATAAATATCAAACCTGATTGATTGAGTCCATAGATGGAACCGATGACGTTTGGGTGAAGAAGTTTGCTTAAAAGTCCTTGGTTAAATTCTTTTACATCATCTAGTTTTATGGCCTACATCTTGCATTGCCTTGCCATTTCTCATTAATGTTGCTTTAATGCTTTTGTCGTTGAGTTTTAGGATAATGAGCCTGATTGAATGCTTTTGGAGGACTGTCTTAAAATGACAATAATATCTTGTTCATCAAGTGCAACTCCTGCATTTTTAATTTATCTGTCACTTAAATTTTTGGTTGTTGCTTAGTTTTCCTCTGCTCTCAGGGATATCAATGATCTTATTATTGCCTTTCCAGAATATTTTTTCATCGTAGATTGCCCTTCTTCGTATCTCTATTGATATCATATTTTTTATTACAGCCTCTTCCAGGCTCTTGATTTTCTTGAGAGCATTTGCTTTAACACTCATCACCTTTTCCTTAATTGCCTTCCTTTTAAATTCAAGACTATCAATGTTGTCAGTCAAATGTTCATTTTGATAGTCAATTCGCTTTGTATGTAGACCTTTTATTTTTCCCTTTTTTATCATTGTTTTGAGATCCCCCTTTATTAATTTTACATTCAACCCCTCATGTCGGGTTTCGTGTGTCTTGGTCTTGCAACATCGAATCAACTCTTACCGTACTACAATTGCTGTAAATACCTATCGTACTTGTATCAAATTGTTTACATGTTTGTTGAGAAGAAGTCGGTTTTATCATTGCTGTCCACCACGAATGGAAATTTAGGCTGGTCCTTTTTACCGGTATTCCCTTACTGTTAGACCTACGTCTGCTCATTTGATACTGTTAAAGATACAATTTTCATATTTTACTACAGCTTCAAAACATTGTATTTGTATTTGTTGTGGAGCAGTTATCAGCTAAACATCATAGTCCAATTACCCTAGGGAAAAACTCTCTCCCTGTCCTGCTTTTGTTCGGTTCCCTACTGGATGCTTTAGCAGGAGTCTAGTCTTACTGGATTTAGTCGGGGACTGCATTCTCTTTCCCTTGTTGTCCACTGCCTTTTCGAAGAAAAAAGAGAAATGGGCTCCGTCCGTTCGTCACAATTTCGTGTCCGGTCCATAACTAAGTTATTTATCAAAGGATAATCAATGATGGTTATAATGAGTAGATGTTTCATGCGCAACACACGAACCTCCTGCCTTCAAGGTGAATGTCACACTTGGTGATTAAAAGTCAACATTGACCTTTTGATGACATATCCCGTGTCCGATCCATAACTTTCATATCCATATCGAGGGTTATAAACCCCCTACCTTTTCACCCGTACAGCCCTTATCCTTTTAATTCCCTTATGGGCCCGTTTTTGTTTATATTATTTTACATTACATGTCCCACCCCTATCGCCCTTGTGTCCATTCCAGATTTTTGTTTGGTGCCTTCTGGGTGTCCTACTTGGGTGTGTCCGGGGGCGGCGTCCTGTGAACGTTGCCTTTGCCTTGTTGATCTTTATTCTTGTTATGTTATGTTCTGTCCGGTCCATAACTTTCTCATCTATCAAAGGATTTTGAAAATGATTGGCACAAATGTTCACAATTATGAGACAACGCGTCATGCGCAAAACCCAGACGTCTACCTTTAAGGTCACGGTAAAACTTCGAGGTCAGATCTTAACATGTTATTATAGAGTATATTTTGTGTCCAGTCAAAAGCTGTATCATAGATCAAGGAATTTTAAAATAACTTGGCACACTTGTTGACAAAAATAAGAGAAGTTGTCATGTGCAACACCCAGACCCCTACCTCAAATGTTAAAGTCACACTGGGAGGTCAAAGATTAACATTGTAAGTTTGAGGGTATATTTTGTGTCCAGTTGATAATTTTTGATCGTTCAGGGGATTTTGAAAATACTTCACACAAATGTTCACAATAATAGGATGATTTGTCATGCGCCTTACCATGGCCCCTGCCTTTAAGGACAAGGTCACAGTTCTTGGGTCAAAACTTAAATGGTGTGTTATGGGGTATATTTTGTTTCCGGTATATAACTTTTCCATCAATATAGGGATGTTGAAATAACTTGCAACAAATGTTTTCAATAATAAGACAAGTTGTCATGTGCAAAAACACGCAGACCCCTACCTCAAAGGTGAAGGTCACGCTTGGTAGGTCAAAGCTTAAATGGTGTGTAATTGGATATATTTTGTTTCCGATATAAAAATTTTCATCAATCTAGAGATTTTGAAAGATCTTGGAACAGATATTTTCAATAATAAGACAAGTTGTTATGTCCAAATAACACGCAGACCCTTACATCAAAGGTCAAGTCACACTTCGAGATCAAATCCTAAAATTGTCTGTTGAAGAATATGATGCCAAGTCAGGCCCATGCAAATAAAATGTCTTAGGTGAATCGTCTACATACCTTGATCGATGACAAAGTTGCGGACTGGGCACCAAATACACCATGTTACATACCATACCCTGTATTGATTTTGCATTTGTCCCTTTTTGAAATAGTGATAACAACTATTTTAATGTATTTCTGTTATGTTATTTCATTATATTTCTTTAATAAATGTATTGTTGCTTGCATGTGTAAATTCTTGTTGATCTTTGTTATTATATTTTTCCTTTTTCACAGCTATAATACACGTGTTTATTTCTTCTAATTGCATATTTTTCAGTTCATTAATGAAAAAGCATTATTGAAAATATACGAGGGCTGTTCGTAAAGAATTGCTTAATGTCCTCTATTTTGTAAACCACGTGGGACACGATAAAAAACAATCCATACCTGTATATGGTAATTTAATGCATACACAATTGTGTATAAATGTACAAATGTAAGACTTAGTGTAAGACATTCAATTTGCCATTTAAATACACGCAGTCATTGACCACTGTAGTAAAAATGGCTGGTAGAAGCGTCGAAATTGGGTTGCTCTGTTAGGCAAATGATGACTGGACTCTCTACTGCTTATGTCCTTTGTTGTGTGTCTTATGACACAGGTGATGAAAAGGAAATTTGTGTCTGGTGTAGAGTGCATCAAAAATGCACCAAAATCAGGTAGGCCAAAATCTGCATCTCGTAACGAAATCGTTTCCAAAATAAAAGATATCATTGAAGGAGATGCCAGATTTACAGTTGGTGATATTGCACAAACTATCAACGGTTCACTTTATTTTGGAAAAGCATTTGAAAGTCAGAAAGATTTTTGCTAGATGGGTGCCACAACTGTTGACCGATGAGCAAAAGAGGCAACGGGTTAAGGTGGCCAAAATATGATAAACAAGATCAACAAGGAAAGGCGGCGTTCAATGAACGCAACCCCCATATGACCCAGCAATAAGAACTAGTGGCAAGGAGCCCAGGCGAACCCCAAACAAAAACAGGACAGGGCAAAAAGCTGCTTTAAATGTTTCCAAAATATTACAAAAAACAGTTTGCCAATGTCGTCACAAGTGATGAAACTTGGGTCCATTATTTTAAGCCCGTCAGAAAAGTTAGCAACAAAATCTGGGCCACTAAACACAACAAACGCCCAATAATTGCCAAACGGTTTTTGAGTGCAAAGAAGGTTTTGTATGCAATTTTCTTCTCTGGTGAAGGAGTCGCAATAAAGTGCCGGAAAAAAAGGCAAAAGTATCACTAGGAAGTACTACAAAGACGTAGTACTTAAGAAACTGAGTATTATAAGAATCGACGCCCTGCCACTGGTTTTAAGCATATCCGTCTTCTTCATGACAATGCCCCTGCTCATTCCTCCGCAATAGTTTCGGCGTTTTTGAAAAAAGAAAAAGTAACTGTTTTGCCTCACCCTCCGTATTCTCCAGACCTTGCCCCATGTGATTTCATTTTGTTTCCGAAATTGAAATCGTTCCTCGCTGGGCGAAATACAAGTCCCGACAGGCACTTGGATCTGCCATTCATCAGTACCTTATTACTGTGCCTTAATCAGCGTACCGTGACGCCTTCAAGAAGTGGATACATCGGCTGAAACTTTGCATTTCTAGCCACGGAGAGTACTTCGATGACATGAAATGAACCTTTTTGAGCTAACTTGAAATTTGAAGTCTCCAGATTGAAATAAGCAGTACATTTCGAACACCCCTCGTATTTAATATTTTAATCGGAAGTTATCAAAAAAATTTAACTGAGTATGCACGAAGAGGAATAGCATACACAAAAAAGTAAATGAAAGAATATTAAAGTTGAAAAGACCTGTCATCATAAATTAAACCTTTATAATGAACATTTATTACAAGGCAAAGACGTTCTCGCGTAAAGAACGAGAGCTTTTGATGCTACTCAGCGAATTGTAAATTGTATTAAATAAAAAAAAAGAAGAAAAAAAAAAACACAACAAAATGTACATTTGTCTCTTTCGCTTTTTAACAGTTCCGTTATTCTTTTTATTTATTGTTAAACCACACTTTAAAAAAAATGCATTTGATGTTTTCTCAATATTAACCAATTTTTGATCTCAAACTGATGCAGAACAAAGATTCCTTATGATATGTTTCCTACATATTAATTGTTTTGGCCTTCTTTGGAAATGCGAATAAAATCTGTCTAAATTTTCAATTTTAATCAATAGTTTTTATTATCTTTGACAGATATTTTTTTTTATTTCAAATGTACTTATCGTTAGCTTTTTAATTTTTAAAGTAACATTCATTTCAGTTTATATCTACTCTTATAAAACTTTGAACGCAGCCTTTCCTTGATGATCTTGTTCATCATATTTCACTGTAAATCAAATGATTTTATGTGGTAAAATCAATGTTTTACATTGATTGAATTTTCTTTCAATAACCATCAGATTTTACAAAAATAACTGTAAAATGTTTCCACTAAAAAGTGAAATTGGTATTTATACGCAATTATAAGCAACAAGATATTTTTGTGTATTAAAATTGTTTGGAACATGCCAGTTAAAACATTAACACAGTTTTGGCAGAAACCCATTTAGTGTTGTTGGTAGAACTTCAAAACTTAAGACATGAATAAATGTGTAGAAAATAAAAAACAAACCTAACAAATCTCAAAATATATACATGACCAGATTGTAAACTTCAATAACTTCGGTAAATCAGAAGATAGGAAGATAGAACCTAAATCCGATTGTGCCATAAACATTGTTTTAATGAATGTGCATAATAATAAAAAATAAAAATAAATAAATAGATAAATAAATAAATAAAATAAACATTGCCTTGGGAAAATACGTGTTGGAGATGGAAATATTTTTATGGTTCGGTATTCATTTTGTCAAGTTTGCGACCATTTCGCTTGTTTGAACCAAGTGCGTAACCGATTCACGTGCTGACCTTTGCCATACAACTTCGTTTTGCGGGGAAATGATTAGGATACAGCAAAGCGTACGAAAAGAACAAACATGGTGATCATAGAACTTTTAAATTGAGTACCTTGGAAAAGAAAGCATTTTGCAAACAACACTAGCCGATGTTTCGTTGAAGTAGTCATCACACACTGTTCCCCAAGTACCATTATAATATACTTCTAACCTTCCTTCGTAAGGATTTGCTCCGTCAACCAATCGAACAGAACCATCTATCAAAACCAGAAAGTTTCAATATATTAAGTATAATATAGGGTTAACGCACGTTTTTTTAGTGTTTAAACGTCTGCAGAGTCCCGAGGAACGGTTGGTGCCCGAGCCCGGTAGGGTTTGGGCTCCAACAATTCCGAGGGACTGACTCTGCAGACTTTATAACACGAAATAAATGTGCGTTGACGCTATTATAGCATAAAATTTTAAAAAAACATTCATGATGAATATTTAATACAAAACACATACATTAAATCCTTGTGCTTGGACGGTATTTATCCTATTCTACATGTTTTACGTATGCGTTTTATTTTTCCGGGGCCAACTACTTGGGAAATTCAAACGCTCAGAACCGTTCGAAAATAAATTCGAATTTTAATTGATTTAACAAAACTTATCATTGGAGATTAATTAACTTAAGAAAAAACAACAACATTAAATTACCCTGCCCAAGACAAAACATGACCCTCAGAAATTTTTAGAATGATTTCAGATTGACGGTAGAAAAAAGATCAGTGAAATCAGAATCGTTTTTTTTTTTCAAACTCAAGTTTGTTAAAGAATATCAGGGTTATATTGAGGGTTAAATTGAATGACATTTATTTGTTTACATTGACAACTGTCCGTCTCTTAGAAAGAGCGACGACCAAGATTAGCGGCGATGTCTATACGCCGTATTTCCGGCACCGTTATGCGATTGAGGCCCTCGAATCAATAATTTCAACATAACACTTTGGCAAACAGGCCAAATCGTCACTTTTTGTTTACTTGGCACTGTATGTATTGCGCATAGGTAAAACCGGGCTTTAATAAGAGCGCATGACTATGTTAACACCTGGTTTTGGTCCCGTTATAACATGGGCAAAAGAGGGAAAAATAGCCGATTTCATGCTAAAATAGATATAATATTAAGAAAAGGTATAAAGGGTTGAAGCGTTTTCAGCACAATTTTTTTTTATTTTTTAATAAAACAATAAAAAATGAATTTTAATATTCATCAAAATGCTGACACAAGTCATGACAAAGTATTTGAAATACTGTTTCGAAAAATACCACTAAAATCGAATGACCGTAAATGTTTGTGAAGCTTACGTGTAAAAATAGCCTGCGCCAGATAAGATAATATAATAATGTATAATAAAGCTTCATTTACAAGAAAGAGGATTAAGAAGATACAAGACGAATTGCGGTACATACTAGATAAACACGATATGCCTACATCTTCACTATGACTGCAGTCACTTGTTCCCCAGGCTCTGTGTCGGCAGCTGAACAAGCTGCTCTCATTTCCTTGACAGTGGACATCATCTAAAATAATTGGCAATGTCCCGTGTCCGTATGCGTTCGAATGTACTGTCGGAGTTGTACTGAAGAAACGAAGTGTATGTAATGAACAAATATTATTGCAGTGTAGCAGGAGAGGGCTACTTCCGAGGCGACAGGTTGCATAAACTTTCACAACCTGGCTTCGCAAGTTCCTCTCCCTTTCTCTTACCACTGATTTATATAGAGCCTGAAGCTTAGACTCACTTCGTCTCTTTAATTCTTAACCTTTTACTGTAGGAAAGAACAAAAACACCAAGTTTACAGTTCTAATTTTTAATACAGATGTATGTACCATAATGTTCTTTATTTAAATGTATTAACTTTATCTAACTTCTATAATATTTACCAAATTTAATTCTAAGAACTTTCAATGCAGAATAATTGAAGAGAAAAATAATGTACTTTTACTTCTAATAAAAGAATGCCTAATAAATTTAGAAAGGAGAAGGGGCGGTAGCGTGGCTTTGTCAAACCGAGTCTGCAATTCTTATGTTATTTTTTTTGTGATTAATGCTTCCGAGGGATCACTTTGTTTCCAGAATTTTGTAACCTTTGCTACTAATGATGCCAATGAAATATAACCTTATATACCAAAGTTATAATTATTTCAAAACAGCCAATATATCATCATGTTATTATTAAACATTTAGTTTTATAAATTTAAATTAAGAAAAATTATCAAAAGTATTGTCAAAATTATTTAAGTCTTATACCTGAAATCTTCTTTATATTTACAAATTCAATCACTAATAATGTACTAGATATGATGTGTATAAACTGTTTTTTTTTAGCAAATTAATTTTTTTATTTTTTTTTCAGGCCCCACATGGGGTAACCCCATTTATTCGCTTCGTCACATTACCATTTGTGGGTCGAAGCACATCCCACAGTGGTTTTACAATTATTTATTTTCATGCATATGAACGGTTATACCAGATTTGGAACCAATGTAATGAAAGAAAAAACAATTACAAAAAAATAAAAAATAAAACACACACACACACACACGCACGCACGCACGCACGCACGCACACGCACGCACACACACACACACACACACAAATAACAACAACAACAAAAAACACAAAGAGACAAGGACGACACATGCATTCACACTCGCACTCATAACCGTATTTTTTAAGAAATAGTTTCAAAAACATCAACATTACAAGAGGGCCATGATGGCCCTGAAACCGCTCACCTGTATATAGGCCCCCGGCGCGGGGCCAGTTTAAACCCCAGGGCTTTTATTTGAACAAACTTGGTAGACACCCATTAGAAGATATTTCATGCTTAACATCTAAGGTCTAGCTGGTCAAGTTTTTTTCTTTACACATATAGTTAAAAACAATGACACACCTGGGGCAGGGCCAGTTTTGACCCAAGGGCTTTTATTTGAACAATCTTTGTAGACATTAACTAGAAAATGTTTCATGCTTAATATCTAAACTCTAGCTATTCGGGTTTTTTCAAAGAAGACTTCAACGTTTTTGCTATACACATATAAGGAAAATCAATGTCAGCCCGGGCGGGGCCAATTTTGACCCCAGGGCTTTTATTTGAACAAACTTGGTAGACATCCATTAGAACATGTTTCATGCCAAATATCTAAGCTCTAGCTCTTTGGTTTTTTTTAGAAGAAGATTTTTTAAGTTTTAACTATATGCATATAGGGAAAATCAATGACCCCCTGGGGCGGGGCCAATTTTGACCCCAGTGCTTTTATTTGAACAATCTTGGTAGACACTCATAAGAAGATGTTTCATGCCTAATATCTTAGCTCTAGCTTTTTGGGTTCTTTAAAGGAAGATTTTTTTAAGTTTTTACTAATTTATGCATATAGGGAAAATCAATGACCCCCTGGGGCGGGACCAATTTTGACCCCAGGGTTTTTATTTGAACAATGTTGGTAGACACTCATTAGAAGATGTTTCATGCTTAATATCTTAGCTCTAGCTTTTTGGGTTCTTTAAAAGAAGATTTTTTAAAGTTTTTACTATATTCATATAGGGAAAATCAATGACCCCCTGGGGCGGGGCCAATTTTGACCCCAGGGCTTTTATTTGAACAAACTTGGTAGACACACATTAGAAGATGTTTCATGCTAAATATCTTAGCTCTAGCTCTTTGTGTTCTTTAAAAGAATTTTTTTAGTTTTTACTATATGCATATAGGGAAAATCAAAGACCCTTTGGGGCGGGGCCAATTTTGACCCAAGGGCTTTTATTTGAACAAACTTGATAGACACTCACTAGAAGATGTTTCATGCCAAATATCTAAACTCTAGCTATTTGGGTTTTTTCAAAGAAGATTTTTAAGTTTTTGCTGTACACATATAGGGAAAATCAATGACCTTTTGGGGCTGGGCCAATTTTGACCCTAGGGCTTTTATTTGAACAAACTTGGTAGACACTCACTAGAAGATGTTTCATGCTAAATATCTTAGCTCTAGCTATTTGGGTTCTTTAAAATAAGATTTTTTAAGTTTTTACTATATGCATATAGGGAAAATCAAAGACCCTTTGGGGCGGGGCCAATTTTGACCCAAGTGCTTTTATTTGAACAAACTTGATAGACACTCACTAGAAGATGTTTCATGCCAAATATCTAAACTCTAGCTATTTGGGTTTTTTCAAAGAAGATTTTTAAGTTTTTGCTGTACACATATAGGGAAAATCAATGACCCCCTGGGGCGGGGCCAATTTTGACCCTAGGGCTTTTATTTGAACAAACTTGGTAGACACTCATTAGAAGATGTTTCATGCTAAATATCTTAGCTCTAGCTCTTTGAGTTCTTTAAAAGAAGATTTTTTAAGTTTTTACTATATGCATATAGGGAAAATCAAAGACCCCCTGGGGCGGGGCCAATTTTGACCCCAGGGCTTTTATTTGAACAAACTTGGTAGACACTCACTAGAAGATGTTTCATGCTTAATATCTAAACTCTAGCTATTTGGGTTTTTTCAAAGAAGATTTTTAAGTTTTTGCTATACACATATAAGGAAAATCAATGACCCCCGGGGCGGGGCCAATTTTGACCCCAGGGCTTTTATTTGAACAAACTTTGTAGACACTCACTAGAAGATGTTTCATGCTTAATATCTAAACTCCAGCTATTTGGGTTTTTTCAAAGAAGATTTTTTAAGTTTTTGCTATACACATATAAGGAAAATCAATGACCCCCGGGGCGGGGCCAATTTTGACCCCAGGGCTTTTATTTGAACAAACTTGGTAGACACCCATTAGAACATGTTTCATGCTAAATATCTTAGCTCTAGCTCTTTGAGTTCTTTAAAGAAGATTTTTTAAGTTTTTACTATATGCATATTGGGAAAATCAATGACCCCCTGGGGCGGGGCCAATTTTGACCCCAGGGCTTTGATTTGAATAAACTTGGTAGACACTCATTAGAAGATGTTTTATGCCAAATATCTAAGCTCTAGCTCTTAGGGTTTTTTAAAAGAAATTTTTTTAAGTTTTTCCTAGCAACCAGAGTTTTTAATGGAATTTTAATTTTTGAACAACTTTGAAAGGGGTCTACCTAAGGATTATTTCTGTAAAGTTTGGTTGCAATTGGCCATGTGGTTTAGGAGGAGATGTTGTTTGAAAAGTTTGACGCCATTTTTTGAAGGACGCACGACGCACGACGGACGCAGAGTGATGACAAAAGCTCACCCTTGAGCACTTTGTGCTCAGGTGAGCTAAAAACGTGCATATCAGACAGGATTATCTGCCGTTACCATCGGTGTTAGAAAAACCTGTCTTACACCCCTATGTAAGACAAGTCGCGTGCTTTAAAGGTGAACAACTTAACATGCCGAACATTTCTATAAAAGAGAGAAAAGCTAAATCCCTAAAGAAAGCCCAACAAGACAAAATTGAAAATGTTGCAGGCTCGGTTTGATCTAGCCTGTTCATGGACGGTAATGGAAAGTGCAAGTTACTGTCCACAAGCTAACACCGAGATGAACAACTGCACGAGCTGATCATCTTTTCTTTAAAGTTTCATGACTGTAGATCAAGTACTTTTTAAGCTACATGCGACACAAGTTAAAATTGCAAGATTTTACTTAGTCAAGGGCTGTAACTCCGACAAAACAAGATAACCCAACACGTGAAACCTGTTGTGCACATTTTCATATACTGACCAACATTCCTGTAGACTTTGTTCACTCAAGCTCAATCACTTTAAGAGTTATATGCGACACAACATTAGAACTAACGGACGTATGGAATTCCACTATGATATCGCTTTTCACGTAAAATCAAGTTTGCCAATTTAGTGGCAGGGCGACTTGGATATTATATGACTTTTTTCTTATCAGTTATGTACTTTTCTGTTCTTCATTTAACTTAAGAAAACGGAGAGCTATTATTATTCTAAACTCATTTATTTGTAATCGCAGAATAAAAGGACTCTTTATTCAACCAAGAATAAAACTATCGAAATTGTGTCAGTGTCTCTATTGAACTTTAGTGTGTGTCATAAAGTCCACGCGGACATTATAAACTTGTCGTGCTATAAGGTATACGTTAAGTAAATTATTAATAAATTTACGTTGCACTTGTAAACAAGCTTTTATCACATATTTATGCATGGTAATTATACATGCATATAACAAGGTATGATATTTTGAGTTTAAGAGGCCCTCTAGAGTCCACTGCACCGTTCTGCGACTGATTCTAGTACTCTCCCTTTTTTCAGTTATTTTTGTGTCAATCGAGCCGAGCCCAAATTTGATCATCGTGAATTATGTCTTGTCATTTCTCTTGTATGACAGTCACACTCTAATGGAAATTAATACACTAAGGGGTAAATCATACTTCAAATGATTAATCATTCTTGAATGGGCATATTCTACCTTAAAGGGCAAGTCATACATTGAAGGGCAAATTATAATCTAAGGTGGCCTTTCTTTAAAACTTCTGATAGTTAATAACTTGGAAATCAAATACCTTGGAAAGAAAAGCATCTTACAAACAACAACAGCAGCCATTGTGTTAAAGCTATCGTCACACACTGTTCCCCAAGTACCATTATTGAATACTTCTAACCTTCCTTCATAAGGAGTTTTTCCATCAACCAAACGAACAGGACCTGCAAAAAGATCTACTTTTGCCAAAACCAGATTTCATTTAATTCTATAAAATAACGAACATAAAATTGAAAATGATAATCTGAATTTGATATTTTTTTCCAATCAGCGTCACCTATGCGTGGGTGTTCCATTAAGACAGTTGTGCCTTTTGTCAACATAACCTACGATACACAATGCTACAATGGTGAAATAAAATGATTAAACCATTATAATGATAAAATAGTTTATTAGATTTATTTTTTGCGAAATCGCGATGCAGCAATTGGAAATGGAGGAATACAAACCGGAGATGTATCGCTCGTATCACTGCGTTATAACTAATTCTACCACTCTAGTTTCATCATTATTCAAGCGCGTTTTGACCATCGTGCCATTTTTGTCTTTTAGTCGAATCATCGCGTCTATAATGGTTTGATCATTGTATAATCGCTATTTCACCATAGAGCAATTAGAGTTTTGTCAACGAACTTTCGTCATTTTAACCATCCTGCAATGTTAGTTTTATCATCGCTGCTACCCATCGAACCATCACAATTGAATTGACATACCATAGGGCGATTTAGTTTTCATTATTACATTTTCGTTTCTTACTAGCATGTCATTTATCTTCGATTATCGTGAATTTGCGTATTTACTATCGTGCCACTATAGTTTCATTATCGTATCGCCGCGGGTTTTCACTATCGCACTATCTTTTTTAAAAATCATTACTCTGCATTTCATGTTATAAGTTGTTCCCCCACATAATAAAACTGTGAATTATTCTATCTAGACAGTCTGATGTAATAAATACAAAATGTGATAGATTCACAATGTATATAGATCGTGCAAAAAAAATAACACGATAAAATAGTATAAGCGTGTTTTAATTATTTTACAGTTGCTGAATTGCCATCTTATTATGGCTCTTTTCTAACCACCATTCCAACGCGTTTTTACAGTTGTAAAATCGGAACTTTACCATCTTGTAAATGAACATACGTGCAGCGAATGATGTTTTAAAGACTGATCGTAACTAGCAGCATGTTCTGCAGCTGATTTTACATAAAATATCAAACAATGAAATGTTATTATAAAGTGCTGAGTTTTATGTCTGCTTAGATAATCGATGCAATTTTTTACACATGGAAACAGTGTTTTTGAGATATTAATGAGCGTTTTTGTTTTCGTGAAATAGATCAAGAATAAAATTAATGTAGAGCTAAAACTCAAGGTCAGGACTATTAAATGTAACAAAACATTAATTTAATTTTATATCATTATATTTCACTGCTCACAAAACTTTAATAAATAGTCACAAATATTTCAGAAGACAAATACTTTTGATCACAAGATCTAAATGTAAGGACTTGCTTTGTCTTATGATGTATTATCTGACCGTTTCCACATCTAAGACAGATTTTACTTATGGATCTCAAGCGAGTGATTTAGGCCCTTTAATTACTTTAAAGAAAATACTTTCGTTTTATGTTCTGTATCAATGTGTATGTACTATCATATAAATTTGACATATTACATGAATTATTAGAAATAAAGACTATGTTAATTTTATTGTTATGGAGGTAGCAAAATGTCAACAAAGTTTTATTTACACTTTCATACTAATTATAAATAGTCTACGTAATCACTGCAACTTCAGTAACTGAAAAAAAGGCAACATTAGTAAAAATTGTGTATGTCTAAACATTGTGCACATGCTATAATTTTGTATAAATTGTTTCTTCGTATATATGTTTTGGCACCGGCCGAAGGCCTTAAAAATGAAATAGTATTTGTATTGTATTACTGTATTGTGTGGCCAATAAGTATATTGTTTGGGAAACTGTATCAGGACAACGAAAGCAAAAAAAGGCTTTGGAGAAGAGAAAAAATAAATAAATGGGATTTTCGAAGCTTAATGGACCTTTAACACCTTAAATGATTGGAATAGCGGGGTTATCTAATTTTTGGACTTTGTAGTCATTAAGAACTACCTGTAATTCTGAAAATCAGTCTTAATAGTGTTTTAATTATTCATTTTAATGTCGCTGGTAATGGCCAAAGTGAACCAAACTAAACATCATCTTCAAAAGAGTCATAATTACCAAAATGTGCTATTTTTTGTAACATGATAACATGTTTTTGTGAAAATTTGTCTTGATATCTGATAAGAACTGAAAATTTAGATACACGTTCAACTGTTTTGTTTGTATCAAAATTTATTATACAACTCTATGTTTATGATAAGTCAGCACTTCATTGATAATGAACCTGCTTAATGAACAATACTCAATAATACTGCATGTTGATGACGACTTTCGTTAGAGTTCCTTCATTAAAGGTAAAATAAGTTTTAGAGATATTGATGAACTTTTCATCGATTGCTTTTACATGCATTTTATGTTTATATAAAACTATGTTGTGGCAAAATTGGGATAGTTCTTCATTTTGCATGCATTTGTGTCATACTTAAGTTTAAATATGAGCAAAACAATAAAATAAAAGATACATATATCTAACCCAGTAAATGGTAATAATGCATACATATAGTTGCTCTTGAAAACGCATTGTAAGCAGTACAAGTGTAAAAGTGTGTAAGTTATATCTTATTTTTTATCCATTACCAATTAGAAATTATAAATACCAAACGGTGTTAGTTGATTCATGTTTGTATTGCACAAATCTTTGTCCTTCGCACTACCTATACATCCTAAGCCTGAATAGCATGTTCTTGTTCTTGTTTTCATACCAATTCCATCATAGACAGAACATCGCCCCCATGATGACCATAACGACCAGTCTGTATTGAATTTAAAACAAAGCATTTACTGCCATCAACAGGAACTTACTGTACATACACAATACGTAACTTACCGAGTACTTGAAAAAAGCATGAACAATATAAATGTTTCAAACTGAAAACTTTATTCTGACAACCCCATAGTACATGTATAAACTGTTTTGACTTGCATTTACGTACAGTTCAGGATCCACTTATTAACGATTTTATACTAGTAATGATATCTTTAAAGTTTATACTTGGGCAGCCTTTCCTGTTACAAATGTCTTTGTCTTCAGAATTTCCAATACAGGCTCTTCCGTACCCAGACGGTGCAGGATTTGTACATGTCCTCGTCCGTTTCTTTGTCCCCCCGCCACATGTTACAGAACATGATCCCCATGTTGTCCATGATGTCCAGTGTCCGTTAATAGCTAAGATTAAACAGTATATTGTTTACTTGAAGATGACATATTTTGACTTAAATCTATACTCATTTTTCTGCTGCTTAAATATGTAATGTATCAATAAAGCTTTTTATATATAATTTCAATGAATATTATTATTTTAAACTTTGTTACACATTGATAACTGTTTAAAAAGCTTTCTGTACCAGTAAAGAAATATGTGTCATATACACGTATGTAAGGATTAAAAGAACATTTATAATGCCATGAAAGATGATTCATATATAGATTACTAGAAAATGAGGTTTACATCCCGTGAATAAAATGTAAAGGCATAATGTAATTTCTAAACTTAAAACACACAAAAAGATTAACACTGTATGCGGTGCCAAGTCCTGAATGTGACCAACCAATAGGGCTTATACAATCTTTCACTGGAAGGTGATTAAAAATTTGGTTTTCCATCTGACATTTATTTTGATAAATAAAAGACATGATACCTGGACAAGAAAATGAATTACAGGCTTTTGTCTCTTCATCATTTCCAACACAGTCATGACCAAATGGTGATGGTGTCGGATTGTTACAAGCTCGTGTACGTTTAGAAATACCACCTAGGCATGAGGCTGAACAAACGCTCCAAGTGGACCATGATGACCATACGCCATCTGTAAGAATATAATATAAATATATTATAAACTCATCCATGAAAGTTTAAAGTTTGATTTAATTTCAATGAAATAGGTTTTAAGCAATATACGCTATGATAAGTTTAAGGATTTTTGTGTGTAAATTTTAAGATAAACTGTTCTCAGCATCAATCCCATAAATCAAAGCCATCTTCCATTTAGCCCGTCATAAATGCTAAAATGACAATTCACCATATTGGTAATTTATATACTTTGAAACAGAGAATCGGCGAACTGTCAAATTAATGTAAACGTGTTAGTCAATTTCTATAAAACAGCAAAAATAAAATAACCACGTAAACACTGGGTTGACGTTGCCGCAGAGAAATGGTATAAAGATATTTTAAATTCTTTAACAACAACAACACAGACACTCAAGAGTTTTTCTGTTTCTGCGTAATAATGATAGCATTTTTCACGCCCAACACCGTATTCCATCATCAACACGTGGGTTTTTAAAAAAAAAACAAAAAAAACAAAAACAATCAGAATAATAAAAGTAAGCAATAGATAATAAAAACATATGTTTTAGACCACAGTTTATGTGTTCATATTTGTTCTACCAACAATAACCTCGAGAATGAAGTAAATATAAAATAACCTGCACATGGTCTTACAAAGCATGCACGGTCGTCACGTGCATCACCATAGCAAGGCTCGCCACCTGGCCCTGGATATGGATTAGAGCAAGTCCTATCCCGTCTCTCTAAACCTATTCCACAAGTTACGCTGCAACTCCCCCAAGATGACCACCTGCTCCAGCCCCCATGCACTTATATTTGGAAAAAAAGTTTAAAACAGAATTTGAGCCTTTATGAGAATAAAATAGAATCTACTTGTATTTTT
The DNA here is from genome assembly GCF_026571515.1 of Ruditapes philippinarum. NCBI lineage: Eukaryota > Metazoa > Mollusca > Bivalvia > Venerida > Veneridae > Ruditapes > Ruditapes philippinarum. Next base: position 14,917 of record NW_026853760.1, on the reverse strand, counting down.
TTGTCATTATCAATTTATCTTTATTACAAAGTTCAGTGAGAATAAAAAATCGTAATGGCCGCACACAACCAAATTTATTTAGTATTTTATGTTTCAAGATGTAAATATCCGTAAGCGTTTGCTAGCTAAAATGATGGAATAAATGCTAATTTCATTTTAATAGACAGCAAAAATTTTCAAATAGAAATGATCACTAAATGCATTGTTTCCATGCAACTAACTGAAAAGAGACATGCACATGGTTCTTCCTACTATAAACCACGCGTACAGAAAGTGTATATTGGTTGAATGTCTAACAATATCTTGAATGTAGAGTGTAAAATATTTGATGGAAAGGATTTCTTGAACGATTTATCTATTGCAATATTATCGAGTGTTACCTGGACATGCTTTAAGATCACATGATCTGCTTTCAGATGAAGGACCAGCACATGGCAATCCTCCATACTGCGGGGCCGGATTGTCACAAGCTCTTGATCGTGAAGTTGTACTGACTCCACAAGTAACACTACATGATGACCAACTGCCCCATGGCGACCAATTACCAAACACTATAATTGATTAATTTGGACTATGCACCATATATTTGAGTCTTTGTAATAAGTCAAAGCTCTTATCAAATATGCTGACTGATACAAACATGAAATGGATATTGTATACCAATTTACTGGATGAAAGCAAATTATGATTGAAAATAATATTCAGAACATACAATAGTTTAATGTAGTAGAAATCTTTATTTACAGCTCATTATTGCACAGACATATACGCAATGTTAAAAAGTTACAACATAAAAGTACAATGCCACTCCAGCATGGAGTTATAAGAGATGAAAAATCTTATCACAATATTAGAATATAAATATATATATATAAATGCATAAATCATTAGAACAACACGTTTAAGTGATAAAACTGAGAAACCATTGCTATACATAGACTAATAAAATGAAACATCGTGACTACCTGAAAGAAGCAATTTAAGATAGTAAGCATACAACATTAAAACTGAGAAATCGTATAAAAATAACTAAAGTAACGATTTTATTTCAGTTAAAAAATCAAACTGATTAGAATAGCTGATAAGAATAGCTGCAGTATGTCATACAAATGTGAAAGATGTTATTATTTACATAAATAAGAAGCTATTTCCATAATAAAAACCGGCGTCTTTGTCAAATATTAAAACAGGTTTTGGCACAAATACGAATCAATTTATGTTTGAAAACAGAAAACAGTATTTGTCATCATCAGACAGTGTCAAAAAGCTGTTACTTAAGAAACATGCTTTAGCCAACAGATCCCGCCTTATATCATTGTAAAGAGAACAATTCAAGATAACATGTAATTCATTTTCTATCAGTATTGCAATAAGAACAGATACTGGCTTGCTATGGTAAGCCTTCATACCTCCCCAATTCAATCCTTATGGAAGCGACCCCAATACGGAATTAACAGAAAGCAGTTCTATGACTTGGTGGTAATACAAGTTTACAGTATTTTTCTACTTTATACTCAATTTTAAATTTACTATACACTCGTACTTTATTACGTCCACGATCAGAATGCCCAACAGCATTGTTGATTTTGTTATAGCAATACAATAATTTAATGTTTTCATTTCAACATTATGGGCTAAAGAACGAGGTATAGGACTGATAAAACTGGTGTACAAATGTAAATCATTGACATCATAATAACTACTAACATGAAAATACCAATTTCTACATGAGCGACTAGCTTTATTTTAAGACCAGAGTGCCAAACGTTTATTAATTCTTGCCGAACTCATACATGATAGCTTAGACCAGTATAAAGAAATAGATATCCATAATGGAGCGCTGTAATTAATAACTGGCCAAACGACGGCGTCGTTTAATTTTGTAAAGACATCGTAGTGTACATCACCAATGGCTTTGCATTTAGCAATAAGCAATAATCCTAAAGCACGACTGGCACTCTGGGTAACATATTTTACAGTAATATCATAATCCAAAAGTTCATTAAGTACAACGCCTAAGTAAGAATATCTATCAACAATACAAATCTGATTCGTGCCGCAAGTAAACATAAACTGGGTACATAATTCAGATTTAGGTCGGAAGTGTTCAACATTACTTTAATTGGCAATAACATTCATATCATTAAGCAAACACCAGCAATTTAATAACACTTGCAGATCCTCTGCTGATTCGGACAGTATATAACAATATCATCGTCGTATAGCATAATACAAACATTATCGGTTCCAATGTCTATACTTTTACCAAATGATTTAAGATAAATGATAACACGTTAATGAATAAATTAAACAAAAGAGGTGAAAGGATACATCCCTGACGTAGGCCACAATTTACATCAAACCAGACTGTCTTATGATTGTTAACTCTAACACATGACTTTACCGATACATACAATGATTTTACAGCTCCATACATTTTACCACTTATGCCTATTTTTTAAGTCACTAAATCAAAACAAAAAATACCGCTGCCGAAACCGATAAACTATCACATAAATTTAACTCTAATACAAATTAGCACCAAACTTGGAAGTTTTATATACAGATCACAATTGTCAACACCGTCCGACATTGACCGGAAGTATCTATAAGTATGTTGTACATATGAGCTTGAAAATGCAAGATATTGTTACATTATATTACTAACCTGTTATACAAAGACCACAAAATTTTCGACATACAAGAATCGCGTGATGAGTATCTGTGCATACGCTGAAGACTGAACTCATTTGTGCGCAATTGTAATTTGGATCATCTTCGCACCCGGTACTATTCACGACTGAAAATACAAACATTTCAATCTACAAATATATTGTTTTCATCAATTTTGTATCATAATATTATACTCAGGCACACTGAAAACTTTACACACTAAACATCTTAATTATACGAAAATAGATAAACTTACATAAGTGTCACATTGAAGGTTCCATGATAACCGCCGTATGAACACATCTACGGATGTTTCAAAATTTTACTATTTCACGTTTAAATGTTGAATTCTGCTTAAGCCGGTGCTATGGGGCGTGGACGGTAACTTGCACTTTCCAGTACCGTCCATGAACAGGCTCAATCAAACCGAGCCTGCAACATTTTCAATTTTGCCGTGTTGGGCTTTCTTTAGGGATTCTGTATTTATCTATTTTATGATCACATCCGTGTTATTTGTACCTTGTGGCGTCCCCGTACATTTAATCAATGATGTTATATTTTCGATCCTTGAAGATCGTTCAGCACGACATTATTGTTGTGCTTGTGGTATTTTTAGTTTTAACTTTTCGGCATTTTCTAGTTGGGTGGTTCCAATATTCCTACTTGAATAATGTTGAATCACCCTTAGGATATGTTGCCTGCTTTTTAAATTTGTCTTTTGACGTCTTATCTGTGATATGCAGGCTTCATAACCTCAGATCCCCTTTCAAAATTCCATTTTATTTAGTTCCGCCCATTGTTTTCTCGTTTAGGGCACATGCTTTTTATTACTTGGGGACCATACGCCGCTTTTCATGGAATGGCACTAAAGTGTCACATTGAAGGTTCCATGATAACCGCCGTATGAACACATCTGCGGATGTTTCTAAATTCAAAATTTTACTATTGCATGTTTAAATGTTGAATTCTGCTTAAGCCGGTGCTAGGGGGCGTGGACGGTAACTTGCACTTTCCAGTACCGTCCATGAACAGGCTCAATCAAACCGAGCCTGCAACATTTTCAATTTTGCCGTGTTGGGCTTTCTTTAGGGATTCTGTATTTATCTATTTTTCGGCATTTTCTAGTTGGGTGGTTCCAATATTCCTACTTGAATAATGTTGAATCACCCTTAGGATATGTTGCCTGCTTTTTAAATTTGTCTTTTGACGTCTTATCTGTGGTACGCAGGCTTCATAACCTCTGAATCAGAATACAAATATATAATATATTCAAAGAAAAGCATGAGAACGATCCTTAAAGATCGTTCAGCACGACATTACTGTTGTGCTTGTAGTAATTTAGTTCTTTCTATTCGGCTATTTTCTTTTTTGGTGGTTCCAATATTCCTCACTTGAATACTGTTGAATCACCCTAAGGATATGTGGATTTTCCTTTTGACGTATTATCTGTGATCTTCATAACCTCTGATCCCCTTTCAAAATTCCATTTTATTTAGTTCCGCCCATTGTTTTCTCGTTTAGGGCACATGCTTTTTATTACTTGGGGACCATACGCCGCTTTTCATGGAATGGCACGGAAGTGTCACATTGAAGGTTCCATGTTAACCGCCGTATGAACACATCTACGGATGTTTCTAAATTCAAAATTTTACTATTTCACGTTTAAATGTTGAATTCTGCTTAAGCCGGTGCTAGGGGGCATGGACGGTAACTTGCACTTTCCAGTACCGTCCATGAACAGGCTCAATCAAACCGAGCCTGCAACATTTTCAATTTTGCCGTGTTGGGCTTTCTTTAGGGATTCTGTATTTATCTATTACATAAACTTACACTAAACTGGCTGATTAGCCAAGCAATAATTCTCTAAATCGAGACTCTCGCTCAGGTGTGTCTCGATTTTTAGTTTTTAACACTACCCATGTGTTTGAATAAAGCTGTTCAATCTGAGTAAGATTGATTACAGGGAAATGCTTATTATTGATAAAAACCAAGAAAAAACGAATTGTTGAGTAATTTAAACGATTTTCAGCAATGCCACGGCTTTCTGCAAATCTGAAAAATCAGGCGATTGGCATGGTGCATGTCGGTACATTGGTAATTAACGTTTCACATCACTTCGGGTGCTCTCGACAGACTATCCATACTGTAACTTTACAAATCGCTATGCAAATACTGGTTCCGTCAAACATCGCCAAAGGCCAGGTAGAGAACGTGCGACGTCTCGTAGGGACGACCGCGCCATGAAGTTAGCTCATTTACGTGATCGTTTTACTCCAGCAACCGTAACTGCCCGACGTCTAGGAATTTCTGCAGAGACCATCCGACGCCGTTTAAGGCGGTTAAACTGTCCTCTCCAAGTCAGGAGACCTTACACTGGGCAACCTTTAATGGCACATTACAGGGCCGCCAGGTTGGCATAGTCAGGCATCATCAGCACTCGAGGCGAAACCAGTGAAATAATGTCATTTTTTTCGGACGACTCATGTTTCAGAGTCAGCTGTGATTATGGTAGAGTTAGGATTTACCGTCGCAGAAACAAGAGATTTGCCCAATTTTGTATCAGGGAAAGAGAAGGTTTGGTAGTGGCAGTGTCATGGTCTGTCATGGTATAATGGGAAACGAAAAAATAACACTCGTAATTATTCATGGGAATCTAAATGCACAGTGTAATATTAATGTTCTGTGCAATAATCATCTCCCATGCATGCCCTCACATTACGCTGGAGCATGACAATGCTAAGCCCTATACTGCCTGAATAACCACACAGTTCTTTGCTCAAAACACCGTCAACGTCAACGTCCTGCCCTGGCCTGCAATCTCTCCAGATCTGAACCCTATCGAGCACATCTGGGATTAACTTGGACGTAGGGTAAGGACAAACCACTAAGTTAACAACGTCAAGAACCTTAGAAGGCTTTGCTGGTTGAGTAACATGACTTCTTTAAAAGTTACGTTCAATCCACGAGGAGAAGCATTCTGGCTTGCATAAACAGAAATGGTGAGCATACATGTTATTTACAAATTTAAGTCAACATTTATCTGTTATTTTGGCATTAAGCTAGTCATATCAAATTTAGTAAAAAAAAACAAACATTTTCTTTTGATTTTTGAAATTGACTTGTTCGTCTTTTGACTTGTCACTAAATTATCAGAATTATCAGTTTATAAGGAATTAATGAAATTAATGAAACTTATAGAAATATGTTTAACATAAATAATGATATCATTATTATCATTTTGTAATTTATATTATATAATTTATAGGCTCAAAATCCGTGTAAAGTTTTCATTGTGGCATTTTACAATATCTATTTGCTTTCAGCAGGTTTAGAAATTTGAACAAGGTTGTTTTGTTCTAACGAGATTTTTTACATATATTTATTTCAATCTATGAATATTTTATTTTTCATAATTATAATTGTATATACTACATGTATAAACCTTAAGTTGTATCATGCTGATAGGTCAGTGTAAGTGTTCCAACCTATCTTAATAATAACAACATTAAACTATCTTTATCATTTAATATAGACAATCAGTTCCTAAAAGCAAAATGTTTCTTGAAAATACAAACTTGAATATACGAGATGTTATATTTTCGATCCGTAGTTTAAACATATTTATTTCCCGAATATTTACATGATATACATAATGCAATACAATCAGAATACAATTATATAATATATTCAAAGAAAAGCATGAGAACGATCCTTAAAGATCGTTCAGCACGACATTACTGTTGTGCTTGTAGTAATTTAGTTCTTTCTATTCGGCTATTTTCTTTTTTGGTGGTTCCAATATTCCTCACTTGAATACTGTTGAATCACCCTTAGGATATGTGGATTTTCCTTTTGACGTATTATGTGTGATCTTCATAACCTCTGATCCCCTTTCAAAATTCCATTTTATTTAGTTCCGCCCATTGTTTTTTTTTTCGTTAGGCACACGCTTTTTTACTTGGGGACCATATGCCGCTTTTCATGGAATGGCACTTGCGTGTCACATTTAAAAGTTCAATGATAAACGGCATATGAACACATCTGCGAATGTTTCAAAATTCTAAATTGTACCACTTCATGTTAAATGTTCAATTCTGCTTAAGCCGGTGCTAGGGGGCGTGGACGGTAATTTGCACTTGACAGTACCGTCCATGAACAGGCTCAATGAAACCGAGCCTGCAACATTATCAATTTTGCCGTGTTTGGCCTTCTTTAGAGATTCTTACTTTCTCTATTTTATTCATATCATGCTAACGTTAACCTTTGCATCTAAATAGCAGGATATATTAAACTATATAAATTAGGGTTTCTTACCATGAGTGCCAGTCGTACATAGATACTTATTGCAGGAATCAACAGCACAACATTGGCTACAATCTAGATTATTTGGCAATGATCTGCCAATTATAGACAGTGATGATGCCGTTGTCGTCGCAGAGAGACAAACCTACAAATATTATTGATAGTTGAATTAGGAATATATTTCTTAAGATTGATTATTATAATGGTGATTGAACAATAATTGATAATGAAAAATATACATGATGAAATATTAAAACAACCCAATTTATAACGTCTGTCCCACTCTTTTTTTGAGAACTGAACGCTACTAATATATTCTGAACAATATGTATAGAAATAGACGTCAGTCATATGGATTATTGATTATTTTTTCATTGTAATATATGAAATTGAACAAAATTTGGGAAAGCATCCAGTTATTTTGAATTTAACCTGTTCACTGATCATTTACACTCCAATGCGCATAATGTCACTTTAAGAAAATTAACGACGTCAAATAAGATGAAACAAAATGAAGAGAATTATTAAAGCCAACTCATTAAACTAAAAGAATCAAAAGGAACCTGTTTTGAGCGACAACCAAGAGTGAATCTCGTTTGATCCCCAATTCCAGAAGTGTCAGTGTAACAATACTGAAATATAGTACTGGTACAATTTTTATTACAGTTTCATACCTGCTCAGTTCTGATTCTTCAAGATGTTTTGTTGTATTGTGTTTAAATACTTTTTTAACTTTGTTGTTATGTAATGCATTTTATGTTTTTGTTTTGTTTTTTTGTTTGTTTTTTAATTTCTATGATCTGAAGTTTTCCAAGAACTGCGTATCAGTCTTCTGAAGAATTTAGGTATCAGATGCATGGACAATGTTTCAATAGTAATGTAATCTTAAACTTTGATTTATTAATTTTATTCTTCACACAAACACAGAAATGTTAACAAACTTGTTATAAATATATTGAGAATTTAAGTTAAATATTTGTATCACTTTAATATATAGAAGTTAATAGTTTTACCTCTGTCATATTTATGTCACTTTAAAAGTGGTTAAAAAGAGCCAAAGATTTATATTGAATGACATATGAAAAGCAAAAAAGCATATCTTAGTTTTTCTTCTTTCTGTTGTTGTTGTTGTTGTTTTTTTTTCTTTTTTTTGGAGGGGGGGGGGGGGTTAATTGAAACAGTTATATGTTTTAGTTTGGATGCATATATGGTAGGATCAAAAAACCCGACAGATTTTGACATTTATTTATGGGTCATTGCAACGTATTTTTAACATTTGTGCAAGATATGAAGGAGGTTAACCAGAATTTTGAACAGTTATCAATTAAATTTGTAGAGCTACACTATATTCACTAATTCCAATCGAAATGTACATATAACACTTAATTAAATTTAAAAAAAAAACACACAAATGAATGAAGAAAACCATAATCTGATGAGATGAAAAGGAGAAGAAAATGCAAGAAAAAGTTTCTTCCTAACTGTATTTGCGCACACGACTAATGTAAATTCATTTGTTTCTTCACTGAAAGACAAGAGGTAAGATACCTTAGGCGTATAATACCTTAAATACATGACCAACGCGTAGAGTAACTCAGTCGTGTAAAACTTTCTCATCCGTACAGAAAGCTGAACATTTTTAGATATTTAATTTTACAAGAATTTGATATTGAGAATGAAATGATGAAATTAATGAATGAATTAACTTATACGCTATGTGTCATAATGTTCAAAAAATGTATACAGTTAAACTTACGTCATCGGACGAGCAAGTTGTCAACTGTTGACAATCTGATATGTTTTTCACGCTTGCACAGTTATAGCAGTCTATGGAATCTGTGTAATATACCAAAATGGTGGTGAAATGTACATAGTGAAATGTGAATTTAAAAAAAAAATACAGGTGTATTAAAAATACATATATACGAAAAAGCTGACAAAGTTATAAAGGCTCGTAATATGAAAACTTACATGCTGTCTTAAAGCTCAAAACCGCTAACATCAAAAGCAACATCATGTTGGTCTGAAAATGGTATAAATATCATTTCGTTAGTTTAGAATGGTATTACTCATTTTAATCAGCATAAAGCAAATCCTTTTTTTATTGGAATTTACAGAACGTGAAGGTATTTGGCATATTTGTTTAGGGAATTGCCTCCCCATTCTAACTAAGTATTTCTAGTCAATATTCAATCCCCTTTTTTACTAAGGAAACCTATTTCAATCTCAAAGTTAATCGGTCCATTAATATTGAATAAATAGTAAATAAGTACAAATGGCCTAATTAACGTTACAATAGCAATAATATGAAGGAATGCTGTGTAAAATTAAATACTTCATAAACTATTTGAATTTGAAAATAATTACCTTGAAATATTTCAGATCAGTCAAACAATAGACTTCTGTTCATAAACAGCATTCGCCTACTGTTATCTGAAAGGCACGTTATCAAATAAATGCTCCCTAATTTCGGACATGAAATTTATGCCAACGTTTTAAAGGTATTCTGCCTTAACTTTGAAAAAAATCATTAAAATACCTCAGCATTGCGTTAGCTTTAACCTTTGCGGCTATACTTGGTGGAATTATACTCAGAAATAAATTTCGTCGTGTGTCTGCTGATTTTTAAAAAGAAATGTCTCGTGTTATGCAATATTTATTTTTAAAATTTATTTCATAAAAAAGAACATTTAGATATCTTACTCAAACTTTGCCAAAAGTGGTTTGTCCACTCTCTGCATATCATGATTTCGATGAAATCATTCATCAAAAATAGATGATCTGAAATTTATAAATTCAACTTGCCGTACGAGGAAAGTGATGTGAGTAATACTTATCGATTTTAAGTTTATGTTCTCTTAATTATGGAATATGCATTATGGCGGCGCACGCCATAAGCATGTGTCACGCACGCAATTCAAAATCAGAAACGTGAAAGTGAACCATATTCTCCAAAAATAGTAGTGAATGATCTACGATTATTGATGCTTTTAAATGTAAGAATTTGTGTGAAAACATACAATTCATTTGATATGTAACACGAATTTTCTTCTTACAATAACATTTGTTGGTGTAAATGCAATTGCAGAACCTAACTAAACGAAAAGGGACTAGAATGGATGAACGCTGCACAGAAATGTGTAGGTATATGTATGATATCTATAAAGCAGAGAATGGTCTGTAGATTCAGGATTTTGTTGCTGTGATAACATAATTATATCATGCCATTTATGGTTCATACCTTTCGTTGACATGGTTTTTTTTGGTGACTTTTGTTCTCTTATAGTCATGTTTAATTTCTTTCATATTGTGCAGTTTTAATTTTTGTAATTGACTAAAAATCCAATATGTATGAGAGATGAGGGTTTTGTTAAAATATATGTAAATGTACTTTTAATTATCACTTACTGAGAAAATGAGAATGAGAAGGTTCTCAGATGTTTAAACAAATGTTTGAAATATTCACGAAGAAAGCAAAGCAATATACATGTATACTGCACAGTAAAGAAATACATACAAAATGATCACCTAGTAAATAGCCTTTAATAATTTTTTTTATTATTATTATTGGATCTCACATTATCTAAATTTAGCTAGATATTCATGCAATTCCTTATCAATTTGGGACATCACGCCTCAGACGGTGTCTTATTTTCATTATCTGATTACAAGTATTCTCGTGCAAGTCTTTCCCAAAAAGATTTTTTTTTGTTTACTTACGTTTTTTTTTTTTTTTGTAAATCAAATCTTTGTCTAATCTGTTTGAAAACTACAGAATATGCAGTCAAAAATGAAAACTTGCTCTGATATCTGATATAAAGAATGAAAAATTGGACTATAGGGTTTGGTTCAAGCACTTGTGTAGAAAATTGAGTACTGTTCAAGCCGATGCTAGGTGGCGTGAGGGATGTTGCAGTTTTTTTATTATCCCCCAATGTGCAGACTCAATCAAACCGAGTCTGCTTTGGTTATGTGATTTTGTCATGTTCTGGGGGATCACCTCTTCCCACATTTTTATCTAAGCAGCTTGGAGCGATGGAATGGGATATATTACTCGATAATAACTCGATATTCAATGCATGTTCTAAACCACAAACAACAAAAACTCGCTGTTGTGAAAGACGTATAACTATTTTGACTGTCACAGTTAAGAAAACCAGACTTATTTATAATGTATGGATACACAAAGAAGTCGGAATATCCAGTTATTTGTAAAAACTACTTTCAGAATATCTGGTAGTTTTTCGATTTCATCTTTTTATATTATTAGTTATAGAAAGAGCATCGAATCACGAGGCTATCTGATTTGTACGAGGGGGGCGTAGCCCCAAGTATTAATCAGATTGCCACATGTTTTGATGTTCTTTCCCTTTTGTATCATAGTCAAACATGAAAATACGTTCACTGTTGTAACAATATGAAACTCCAGAAAAAAGTTATTAATGAACGAGCATCTGAATATAATATTTCTATCGCTTTCCCTTTCTATGTCGTCACAATAAGTAAACCTCAGCAAAAATAAGCCAATCAATGGGCATGCTTTGGAGTGCGGGTAACTAATACCTGCACTCCAGTTAACGCACTGTACATGTATATGTATACGATTTCACTCTAACACATTTTCAACAGAAAGGTCTCCAAACTATGATACAACTTTAAAATGTAACGTCCTTTTCATTCACCACGATCAGGACCGAATGTTAAATTTGTCTCTGGTGTCCGATTTCCATTTAAACCATTCTCATCATTATGCCTGAACTATCACAAAACACTTCAGTAGGCATAGTTTTATGATTATCATTTTGGAGTTCATGTTCATTCATATATGCAGAATCAATAACATTACAACGTGGAAGCATCTCTACAAAGGTCAGAAGTGTGTTTTGACGAAGCCAATTACTGTCTGATTACTATGTTGATTTTTGAACGATGTATTTTCTATCAGCCTGTTGATGTGTTTGCCTCACATATAATTTCGCAAGCTGCTCTTTATAAAAAAGATCTTTTTTTTTCTGATGTATAGACTGGTATGTTATACTGTTAGACCTTTGTTTTGAGCAAAAAGATTAGACAAATTTTGTAACACTGCATAAAAATTAAACCATAAATGAAACTTACATATCGGTTATAAAATAATAGCATAGAAGGAATAAATTGAAAGAAAGCAAGACAAAATGTATAATGCTGACATTGAGCTTTATATCTGTAATATGTCGAGAAACTATTACAAAATACAATAAAACAAGTTGTAATATTATATTATGGTAAATACAAGTATATACAAATAACAGACTTATGACAAGTGTTTGATATTCTTATCACTTTTGTGAAACCACATCTGTCCTTATATTAAAATAATGCGCAAAAGTAAGTAATCGAGTTCAATCTTCGGTTTCGTGCATACTTGAGAATAAGAGAAAACTAACAACAATTACCATATGGTTTATTCACAATCTTTATATCTTTTCCACACTGATGACTGCATAACTTAACAGGGACATAAATGTTAAAATCGTGATGAATTAACCTTCATTACGTGACATTGATTTTTTCTTCTTTGTCAAAATCACAAGGAGTGTTAGAATATGAAATAAAAGTGTATTTAACGCTTTCGTTTTTATTTTTAGCATGTAAATAAGTGATCATGTTTTTGAGCAAAGAGAGATCAAAATGATTATTTCCAAAAATGGGAAAATAAAACCACAATCAAGGAAACAAAAACATAGAATCGAGTTCTCTTCTGAATTAATAAGAAATTAATACGAAAAATAAACTTTGAACAAATATTTCTATCTAGCTGCTATCTAAGAAAAGAGTTTGTGTGAATAATAAGCAATGTGAATGATAATTACGCCACAAGTTCTAGTTTAAAACAATAACATTAATTGAGCATTAGATGTATTAAAACATTAAATACACAAATAAGTCCAGCCCAGGAATGTACGACTTTTGCAGCGCATGTCTTCTAAAAATGATATTATTTGGTTATCATAAAATGTAGCATATGAAATAATATAACTATTTAAACACGTATGGTATTTCTATCAAATTTGTGTGGCTATTATCCTTACATTCAGAAATTAAATGAGCCGCGTCACGACAAAACCAACATAATGGGTTTGCGACCAGCATGGATCCGGACCAGTCTGCACATCCGCGCAGTCTAATCAGGATCCATGCTGTTCGCTTACAAACCCTATTACAAGTAGAGAAACTGATAGCGAACAGCATGGATCCTGATCAGACTGCGCGGATGCGCAGGCTGGTCTGGATCCATGCTGGTCGCAAACGCACTATGTTGGTTTTATCGTGACGCAGCTCAAATGTTTATCAATTTACATGGAATGACATGTACATGTATTGTTTCTCTTTTTGTTCTAACCAAGCGGTCTATAATGGAGTAGCTTGGTTTTTCTTTAAGTCAATTTGGCCAAATACTTGTCGATCCAGTAGGTTGAGCATATAGTCTTCTACAGATTCTAAAATGCGACTCAAAGCCAACAATGCAAGTATGTTGACATTGTTATCAAGTTTTGTCTCCTCCTTGTAGTTCTTAACCGGAAATACTTTAGTTTGAGACAGGCCCAGAAGTTGTGAGGCTTTTTTAACATGCTCTTCTACAGCCCAGCTCTTGTAGGTAAATGAAAAATCCCTCTCCACGTCATTGCAGATTTTGTCTATTTTTGTCAGTACAATGAGTTGAGGAATTTCTAACGAGAAAAAACATACACAATTACAAGCAAAGATGTATAGACTACTATTTACTATGAGGCCGCACGAATGGTTAACATTATGTAAAGATTTACAGTTTCATACAAGTAGCAAATACAATTCTCTTGTCACAGCAGTCGGATTTTTAAATCTAGAAATATGTGCCGACGTAAATTTTTGACGCAACTTATTTGCTTTAAGCAAGTCATCCGTTACATATGGAAGCCTTGGAGGGTCACTTTTGAGTTTTGACTTACGGATATTTTACTTTTGACTTTCGACTTTTGACTTTTGATTTGTGACTTACGTCTTGCTCTAGAAGCTGAAAGCAGCAACTTTGGTTTCAGGTATGTTTTTAAACGTTTTAAATAATTTCATTCAGATTTGTCATGGAGAAGAGGATGTGTTAAGGAGGGAATTTAATATTATTTGATATAATCCCATAGTAGTAACATATCACAGACTTTAATTCCACAAGTGTGACTGTGTGTTTTGTACAATCTTCTATGTTTTTAATATGTCCATTATATTAGTGCTTATACATTTTTTGTCCTCATCACAAAATCTGTCCATGAGTAACAAACAAATAATTGTTTTACAAGTACACAGGAAATACAAGTTTTACGTCTTAAAATGGCATGGTGCACAGTATTAAACATGTATCGCAATTCAGCATTTTATTGAGCTAACACGGAATTAGTAAAGAACGGCAAGTGCTATGTTCATACACACAAGTACAAAGTTAACTTAAAATTGTAATCGAGCACCGTTTGCATTTAGCATCAATGTCTAATTTTGTTGTTTATTTTAACAATTGAGAAAAGAACACTTAAGAATAAACGTAGATATAGAACCAGTTAGAACAAAAGATCCTACTAGCGTTTAAATATTTTTTTCGCACTTATCAATCTTAAAAAATCGGAGCTAAGAGATTTACCCATTTTATATAGTATTAATGTATAAAGATTTAGATAAAAGATAAACTCTTATTTCAGACACAACTACTGGACAAAAGGTAACGAGGATGAAAACCTTGATGTTGATCTGTGTCTTCATCATTATACTGTTCATCATTACCAAAGCTACCGTGCCAAGATAACTACCCACAATATCTATAACAAACAAATCTCTGCTGATAATAAAGTACTTTCCGGTACAGCATGGCATTACGACGTCATTTAGAACAGTGAATAGACTTTTAAACGCTTAAATTTAAAACGGCGTAATGGAA